>NW_028270165.1:66277451-66612035 GCF_037043375.1 Chiloscyllium plagiosum
CTTTCAGGAAAACACAGATAACTGAACTCACATTCTCGCCCACTGTCTTTCATACACATTCATTCAAACACAGACAACACTCACTGACACACACATATTCTCTATGGCACTGACGTCAGCAAACAGGCACAGAATTTCTACACAAGAATGAATTCACTGCATTTTTATTCATAAACAGCAACTTACATGATCATTTACAGAAAGATTACGGAGTCATGGCAAATATAGCAATGGAAGGGAAATTTCAGTCAATTAATAGCGAAATAATGGTTAGGGCAATTGTTTGATTCAAGACGTTTTAAACTCTCCCTCGTGAGGTATGAAAAAGCAAAAAATTTACACATGGAATTCCTTATAATGCTTCATTAACAAACGACAGGAACTTCGCCCCCAATAAAGAGGCAATTAATCCACACAGAGAAATGAATTAGATGATTAATACAAACACAATAATAATCGATCCAACCTGCTCACTTCCCATTTTAAGTCATGGCAAAACACACGATTAAACAAAAATAAACGAATGAATGCAAATATAGTTTGTCCAATACAAAGTAAATGCTGATGAAATACAATCAAGTGAAGCTTGTATTGAGAAAAAGGATGCTCAGCACGTTAAAAATGTTAGTGGACGGTTTCTTGCAATATTATCTGCCTCGGCACAGCCCATGCTGAAATAGACTCTAACATTTACCTGAAATGATAAAGAAAGTAATTTCAGTCTACTTGATGTTATATCACTTATGATTCTATTTACAGCACATCAAACTGCCAATCCACAGCTGAATCTGGATTGGGGAAAATATTAAATCCACACTTGAAATGTCAGACAATGACGGGTTGTATTTCAAACAAGACATTGACGTGTGACTCTATCTGCGCGCTGTAAAAGACTGCCTGGAATCTATTCTGAAGACTGTTAGCAGTGTATTTCAAAGATTAAATAGTAAAGGTTGGCCTTATCTGTTTGTTGTGTCTGGTGAAAAACTCAGCGTCACACTTTCAATGCATCTCAACACGAAAGGCACGATGGACACCTGAGTGACCAGAAGACAATGGATAAATTTTCTGGCAGGGCATCTGGGAAAACGCCACAATACCAGGCGTAGCATGTGATGCCCTTGACTGAGATGATTACAAGTAACAATTGGCTCGTTTGAGAGTTGTCCATGAAGCTGGAAAGTGCTGATGATGTTGAAGACGATGATGTGTTCATGTCAAAGGTTTTGTCATAGAAACATCGAATCATATAGTGGAGAAGAGGGCCTTCGGCCAATCGGGTCTATACTTCCAAACAGATGCTACTCCCTATGTTAGTGTCACATTCCTGCACTAGAGCAGAACCTTTAATGTAATAATATTTCCAGTCCTGAGGGAAGTATATTTTCAAAGGTTTAAGAATTCCATCTCCTCTACCTCACAAACAATATATGCCAATCACTCACCGCGCTCTGGGGAGTGATCTTGCCTCAAGACCCTTCTCAACCCCTTGCCACTCTCTTTTACATTATGTCACCTTTATAATTGACACTATAGTCAATAATTATGAGCATCGGTTGTTAATAATTTTCACAATCACGTAGCATTTTGCATAGAACATAGAACATTACAGCGCAGTACAGGCCCTTCGGCCCTCGATGTTGCGCCGCCCTGTCATATTAATCTGAAGCCCATCCCACCCACACTATTCCATGTACGTCCATATGCCAGTCCAATGCCGACTTAAATGCACTTAAACTTGACGAATCTACTACTGATGCAGGCAAAGCATTCCATGCCCTTACTACTCTCTCAGTAAAGAAACTATCTCTGAATGTGTCTTATACCTATCCCCCTCACTTTAAAGTTGTGTCCCCTTGTGTTTGCCGTCACTATACTTAGAAAAAGGCTCTCCTTGTCCACCCTATCTAACCCTCTGACTATCTTGTATGTCTCTATTAAGTCACCTCTCAACCTTCTTCTCTCTAACGAGAACAGCCTCAAGGCCGTCAGCCTTTCCTCGTAAGACCTTCACTCTATACCAGGCGACATGCTAGTAAATCTCCTCTGCACCCTTTCTAAAGCGTCCACATCCTTTTTATAATGCAGTGAACAGAACTGTACACAGTACTCCAAGTTTGGCCGTACCAGAGCTTTGTCCAGCTGCAGCATAACCTCCTGGTTCCGGAACTCAATCCCTCTATTAATAAAGGCCGAAACACTGTATGCCTTCTTAAAAACTGTCAATCTGGGTGGCGACTTTCAGAAATCTGTGTACATGGACACCAAGATCTCTCTGCTCATCTGCACTCCCAAGTATCTTACCATTAGCCCAGTACTTTGCATTCCGATTACTCTGGCCAAAGTGTATCACCTCACACTTGTCCACATTAAATTCCATTTGCCACCTCTCAGCTCAGCTCTGCATCCTATCTATGTCTCTCTGCAACCTACTACATCCTTCATCACTATCCACAACTCCACCGACCTTAGTATCGTCCGAAAATTTACTAACCCACCCTTTTAAGCCCTCATCCAGGTCATTTATAAAAATGACGAACAGCAATAGACCGAACACCGACCCTTGAGGTACACCACTAGTAACTGGACACCAAGATGAACATGTTCCATCGACTTCAAATGTCTGTTTTCTTTCAGCAAGCCAATTACTGATCCAAACTGCTCTGTCTCCCACATTCCCATTCCTCCGCATTTTGTATATAGCCTACAGTGGGGAATCTTATCGAACGCCTTTCTGAAATCCTTATACACCACATCAACTGGTTCACTCTCATCTACCTGTTTGGTCACTTTGTCAAAAAAGTCAATAAGATTCGTTCGGCACGACCTACCCTTCACAAAACCGTGCTGATTGTCCCTGACCAGATTATTCTTTTCTAGATGGTTACAAATCCAATCTCTTATAACCTTTTCCAACACTTTACCAACAGCTGAAGTGAGACTCACTGGTCTATAACTACCAGGGTTGTCTCTCCTATCCATCTTGAACAAGGGAACCACATTTGCTATCCTCCAGTCTTCAGGCACTATTCCTGTAGACAATGATGATTTGAAGATCAATGCCAAAGGCTCGGCAATCTCTTCCCTTGCTTCCCAGAGGATCCTAGGATAGATCCCATCCGGCCCAGGGGACTTGTCTATTTTCTAATACCTCTTCCTTGTGAACCTCAATCTCTTCTAGTCTAGATACAAGTATCTCCGTATCTTCCTCGCCAACATTTTCTTTTTCAATGTTCTCTATAGTGAACATTGTCGAAAAATATTTATTTAGTGCTTCCCCATCTCCTATGACTCCACACACAACTTTCCACTACTATCCTTGATTGGCCCTAATTTAACTCTCATCATTCTTTTATTCCTGACATACCTATGGAAAGCCTTAGGGTTAACCCTGATCCTATCCGCCAACAACTTCTCATGTCCCCTCCTGGCTCTTCTGGGCACTAGTTTTAGGTCTTTCCTGACTTCTTTGTAATCCTCGAGCGCCCTGAGTTTACACACTTTGCCCTAACATAAGCCTTCTTCTTCTTCTTGACCAGGGATTCCACTTCCTTAGTAAACCACAGCTCACGCGTTCTATATCGTCCTCCCTGTCTGACAGGTACATACTTATCTAGGACACACAGGAGCTTTTCCTTGAATAAGCTCCAAATTTTTAATGTGCTCATCCCCTGCAGTTTCCTTCCCCATTCTACGCTTCCTAAATCTTTCCTAATTGCATCGTAATTTTCCTTCCCTCAGCAGTAACTCTTGCTCGGTGGAGTACACCTATCCCTTTCCATCACTAAAGTAAACCTGAAAGAATTGTGATCGCTGCCTCCAAAGTGTTCACCTAATTCCAAATCTAACACCTGGCCAGGCTCGTTACCGAGTACTAAATCTAAAGTGGCTTCGCCCCTTGTAGGCCTGTCTACATACTGTGTCAGGAAGCCCTCCTGCACACACTGGACAAAAGCCGATCCATCTATAGTACTCGCACTGTAGTGATCCCAGTCAATATTTAGATAGTTGAAGTCACCCATGACAACTACCCTGTCTCTCTCACTCCTATCGCGAATCATCTTTGCTGTCCTTTCCTCTACATCTCTGGGACTATTCGGAGGCCTATAGAAAACTCCCAGCATGGTGACTTCTCCTTTCCTGTTTCTAACCTCAGTCCATACTACCTCACTTAACGAGTCCCCAAACATCCTTTCTACAACTGTAATATTGTCCCTGATCAACAATGCCACACCTCCCCCTCTTTTACCATTTTCTCTATTCTTACTGAAACATCTGAATCCCGGAACCTGCAACAGCCATTCCTGTCCCTGCTCTATCCATGTCTCTGTAACGGCCACAACATCGAAACCCCAGGTACCAACTCAAGCTGCCAATTCACCCACTTTATTTCGGACGCTCCTTGCGTTGAGGTACACACACTTCAAACCAGGTTCTCGCTTGCCAGAGTCAGATACTTGATTTGGGAACTCCCTACTCATCCTCTTCTAGACCTGTCCTACAACTTTGGTTCCCATCCCCCTGCTGTATTAGTTTAAATCCACCTTAATAGCTTTAGCGAATTTCCCACCCGGGATATTGGTACCCCTCTGGTTTAGATGAAGACCATCCTGCTTGTAGAGGTCCCACCTACCCCAGAAAGAGCTCCAATTATCCAAAAACCCGAAACCCTCCCTCCTGCCCCATTCCTGTATCCATGACATTCATAAGATATATTTAAATACTGTGGTAATCGGAACTATCATTGGAGAAATCGGATATGTACTGTTACAGTTCATTTTTGACAAATATTAGCATGAAGTAATGTTACAGTGAGAAATAAATATGACGAGATGTAGCAGCTTGATTGGCACTGTGGTAAATCCGATATTTTGGAGGACAGATCTGTTGACAGGTAATTAAATAAGAAACGATCTCCGTGAGGGCTCGAGGATAAAGTACAGAATAACCCAAGTTGGTCACAGGAATGGCTCGGACGATTGGAGTAAGTTGCTTTCAATTGCCTGTTGGAAATTTTGAAAATGGCTGATCTACTGATGAGATTAACTGGATTTTTGTACAACGATCCCCATGAATTACAGGCAGGTACAATGTTCCAGTTCTCAAACAATCATTCTTCCTTGGGAATTGATATGAATGCAGTTCCACGTGTGACGGTGCTGCTTCTTTCACAAGGTCATGTTGTCCTTGTTTTGTTTTCAGAGAGGTCATAAAAGACACACAATCTGTGTTGAAGGGTTTTAGGGCCATTTTGAAAATACCTTCAGAGATAGTGTGTTTGGTAACAGCCTTTCAAGTATTGGAAAAAAAAAGTACTTCAAAATGAAAGGGGTGTGGCCAATTCTCCCAGCTTTCCTTTCCTCTGGTTAGGTTTGGTTTTAGTACAGTACTGTTGTAACAGCTGCTGGATCCAAAGATGCATTTCCAGGTTGGTTCCACTCTCTGACTTTTCTCCCATAAGACCCTGTGTTTGAGCTTTCTTTTTGTTCCAAGTGGTGTTTGATGGGATTGTTGAAAATATTGGAACCGCATCATTAAGTTGGAATATTGTGTTGTGGTTTCAAATAGGTTAATTATTCTTTGCTGTATTCTCTTTTGTTTGGGGAAGGTATTATCACGGGAATGTTAATATTGAGACCCAGAAAATTTTGGGACCTGGGTTCGAAACCTGCTTCAAAACAATTCTGGAATTAAGAGTCTAATGATGACCATGAATCCATGTTGATTGTTGGTAGAAGCCCATCTGGTTCACTAATGACCTTTAGGAAGGAAACTGCCCTTCTTACCTGGTCTGGCCTACAAATGTATGATAACAGACGCACATCAATTATTTTAACTCTTAACTGCCCTCTGGGCAATTAGGGATGACCAGCAACGTCCTAATCCCGTTAATGAACAAAGGAAAAACAAAGGTAATATTGTAACTAAATTCTGTTTTGTTTATAACTAAGAGGTTTGACTGGCAGCATATCTCCTGGAATATTCCCAATAGTCCTTCTGAATATAAGAACAACGTCAGGGTCTGCATTAACTTCTAGAAATATTTTAAGGTATCTCATAACACACAACAAAACAAGCTCTATTTGATTTTAAAAGTAAGCATCCATAGGTTTTGTCTTCTAAGTGAGCAGTAAGAGCTACATCATTTAAAACCTGGACCAATAAAAATCCTACCTCCTATATTTTCAATCCAGCCAGTCGCTGATTCATTGTAAACACTAGTTTTATAGACTTTCTATCTCACCAGTGGGTGAAGCCAGTGCCTGCTATTCAAAGAGCTGACTAAACGCACAGCCTGCTCAATATCAAAGTACTTTATTTTTCAAAATAATGTAATTTTTCATGATATTGAAATTAAGATCCTCTCCATGAACACTACACTTTCTCAGAGACAATTTGTGGAGATAAAGCTTCGATCAATTTGAATCTTTTTCTTAGATATTCTGTACATGCAAGATCGATCTTAGAATGGAAAGGAATGAAGACAGCGCGGACACAGAGAGCGGCGATTATGATGTGAGCAACTGTACTTCAACTCACCGAGTGAACAAAGACCATTGTCAGCATTTGTCAATGCGAGGGATTCATCGGGATTACTTTCCAATTGAGACTGGCAATCGTGAGATTCAGTCTCAACGTCATCGTAATGGCCCTGAACTGGAGCTTGAAGAAAACGCATGATTGATTGTCATTGGTGCAAATTACAATACATAACATAGAGAAAAGGGGATTCGTGCTGGAATAGAGCATTAGTGCTGGAACGTAGAATTCGAAGAGTTAGGTGGTTCAAAGTAGTTCAGCGTTTGGGGAATATATAGACATTTAAAGCAAATTAGGTCTATTTTCTCCCTAAATTTGAAAGCTAAGCACAATCTTGAAGGTATTAAAACTTTTAAAAATGAGGAGATAAGGATGAACTATTTCGAATTGTTGTAGATTCTGGATCTCATGTTCATAATCTATGATTTAGGGAACGGCAGTTGTTTAGAGGAATCACAGAAAAGAAAGGCTAGGAGGGATTTGGAATTATCTTCCTCTCAAAGTAGCTGATTCAGATCAGTTGTCAATTTTTAAATATGAGACAGATTATGCTTTTTCTTCAACAAAGTCAATAAGGGATAAGTGTCAAAGGAGGCATCTGTACTTAGACCACACACAACTACCCATGATCTCACTGCACGCCAGAACACGTTTTGGAGGCTGAATGGCTTGCTCCTGTCCAACCATTCTTATTTGTTTCCATCGAACTGAGGACACTTAGGCGTTGATAAGAAATTACGAAGGACATATGTGGGGTAGACAGGAAGGAATGCTTCTCTTTTGAGGGCGAGGTAAAAGATCGGGGGCATCGATTTCAGGGAAGGGAAGGAAAAATTAAAGAGAATTTGAGGACAATTGTTTTCGCCAGAAGGTGGTGAGAAACTGCGACTCACTGACCATCATGATGTTAGAGGCAAAATATGCTGAGAATATATAAGAGTATTCAGTGGTGCACCTGCGATGTCAGCCCATACAAGGCAAAGAACCACGTGCTGGTAAATGGGTTTGGAATATTTAGATACCTGTTTTTACAGGCACGGTCTCAGTGGACCATCTCTCTATGAGTCCAAAACAGCACATTTCTTATTCATTAACATTGCTCATGTAAGCACTATCAGTGCCAGTGTCATTCTCAGTTTTGTGAACATTTACAGTTTTATGTTCGGACGGCAGAGGGAGAGTCAAGGACAAAAATGAACTGACAGAAAGTGAACACATACACACCCAAACCTCTGTTGGCGTTCACATCAAGATCGTCTGATCCCGGATTATTGTCACTGAAGCCACAGCTGGTGTAGTATTCGATGCGATTAACTGAACCAACGGAAGCAGAAATGACTAAAAACGGAAATGGGGAGTTATTGTCAGATTCACTGTCGCAGTGAAGGCACGACCAATTAGAAATTTAATTACATGAATTTTTTTCAACCACATGTTGGTGGATCCTTAGAATTCATTAACACGAAGAGCTGTGGTTGTCAAGTCTTTGACTGTAACAAAACAATGGTAAATGGGCTCTTGATGGGTAAGAGGGTAAAAGGTTTCTGGGAGAACTCAGGAGAAAGCGGTTGAGAAACGTATCAGCTGTGATTGAAAAACAGCAGACTGGAGGGGCCGAAAGGTCTCATTCTCCTGCTATCTCTCTTAGTCGAATAGACTATGGATTTATGATTTGCAGTCTAATACGTAACAACAAAGACGAAAACATAATTCTTTCGGCTCCTCTTTAACAATAACGGGAATATTTTCAATGCAACCTATTATATAGAAAAAGCATTCAATGCACAGATTGCAGAGAGTCAATGGAAATTTACTCAAGTCCAATTTAACTGCAATGAGAGATTTGAAACAAACTTTTACCCTCATATTGGACAAATATTTTCCCAAACATTACTTTTGTTGACTTAATTCTCAATATCATAGTACGTGAGAAAGTGAAAGTATTGCCTTCAGTCTCAAGACAACTCCTTTGTGTCTGATTCGCCTTTAAGTGTTCTTAATTCGGTAACACAATGTGCATTTGTTGAATCTATTAAATGCCATTTCTGCGCTTTTGTTTATCGTTATATGCCATTCTTTGAGAATGCTTTGCTACATTATTTTTCAGTGTTTTCTCAGTTCGATAACTTAGTCAATCATTTCAAGCGATGTCGTGTAATATTCCTTCTCAACACTATCGTATTGATCCTAGGATGAAGATCAAAGTCTCTAGTTCTAACCTAAATTCTATGGTCTATTTGATTTGACTCGTTCCTCGTCAGCAGGCTTAGAAGGCAGTCGTTTCCATGCATGCCAGCCTCGGATGTTTTAAGCATCCACTTTTCTCACAGTATCAGTCAAGTAAAAATGTTAGAGCACAAAATCTCGTTTGATAATTATTTTTCTGCCGTTCAAGTGGGCAATGGATGATTATTTGAACATAAATTGTGTTCAGAGACATGGGGAAAGGCAGGCGAATCAGCAACAGGCATTCGAATTTGTGCTGATACATTGGGGCAAACGACTTCTCTTTGCACTGATGACACTTCGGTGATTATCTATATTAAATCGTTAAATAGCCTGCCAGAATGAAGGTATGTGCAACTGACAGTAATGCCTATGATTATATTATTGTAAAGTCAATCAGTGATTCGATTGATTATTCACAGTATCGGATATCTGATATCGTCAATTTGGAATCAGGGTCGAGCTAGAAAATGTCATTGTGTTCGTATTTAATGACAAATGTCAGAAATATTCTTCTTTCATCAATTATAGGAAATGGTGATTATAATATATCAAATATGTCTGTCACTAAACACAGACAAATACACATTCCCTATGATAGCTTCTTTCACACGAGGACAAGGATTTTATAACTAGTCATTTTTACTTAGTTCACAGACCATTGAAAACGGGAAATTCAAGGGAAGCCAAACTCATCCAGTTAAGATTAACTATGAGACCGGAAATACATACAGTACCTCGTCCATGTTTCTCAGAAGTCTTCTTGACAGGGGGAATGTCCGCAATTTCTTCATAAATTCCTTGATACAAACCAAGGCTTGAGTCACCAGTGTAACAGCCTGTTAAAGGAGGGATAAACAGGTCAGCACCAGTAGCTGAACACCCGCAACAACACTGAGTTTATTTCTGAAGCAACATTAATGCAAAACACATGTAGTTCATGAAATCCAGGAAAATAGAATCTTGGCGCAATATTGACTGATCACTGATGGCAGCAACAATTTGGACAAGCAAGTGAACAGGCCATGATTAATTTTCATTTCTCATCAGTATGCAACGCTTATTTAGTTGAGCATGGAGAGTGAAGTGTTGCTTGTTGGGATGTATATTTCAATTCTGTTCGAATCAGGAATTATTAATTCCAGATGCAAATGTTTACTAAAATATAAATTCTCAGCTCATAATGGAGCATGCGTGGGAAAATGATGACTTTCAAAACTGAAACTGCTTAACGCAAAGAAGACGTTTTTTATTATTATTATTTGATGGACAATAGAAAAATCCTTGATGACTATGGGGCGGTTACACATCAATGTTCAAGATGACAGTGTTGCAATAAAGGAAGCTTCGAGTACAATGATGTTTTTAGAATCTGAATATTGTAACTAGACAATTGTATGGCTGCCGAAACTAGTTGAGTGCAAAAATGTGAGCACGTGAAATATGGAGAAGCTTTTTGACATTGATAACCATAAAATAAGTTTGTATCTTTGACGGGTGACTGTAAACTATTCTTAAGATAACTTAACATGGACAGAAGCTAACGCATTTTATAATTCGTAGGAGAAAATTTATGCATATGCTGGAATCTATTGTGAGAGCAAAAACGTCTGGCGATCACAGCGGGTCAGACAGCATCCATGGAGAGAGAGCAAAGTAATGTTTCGAATAGAGGTGATTCTTCATCAGAGTTGCGTGGATGTCTTCTGACCCTCTGTGATCTCCAGCATTTGTCATTTTCAATATATGACAATATTCGTGTTGATTGTTATCGCTCACCCAGTGGAAGACAATTTCTTTGAAATCGGTATAAATAGTGAACAGGTATGATCTGGTTACTCAAGAGAACCCAGTGAACAATGACCGAACAATTAATCCTTTCATTGATCTTGACTTCTGTCATCAGTACCAAGAAGCTGAAGAACCGTAAAGGAAAACTAACTGATGAATAAATAATTAGAGGCAGAGGGCCAACCTCTCAATGAAAATTAAAGACACATTGTAACAGTTAATAACTTATTCTGGAGTGCTATGGACAGATTCATTAAATTAAGGGACATCCAATCTTTACGTTTCTTGCTCATTAAAAGTGATTCAGGACAAATATTGTCTTCAGGGTTAATTCAGTTTCACTCTCCAGGTATTGAAGGACTTGATGAATATTTAATGCAATTCTGATTTTAAAATAACTCTTCTTTGAAGTAATTTAAAGTTTTATCTTTGTGCCAATTTAAATGAGGCGCTTCAAGAGAAGACAGCCAGAAACGACCTCGTCGTCATCATCATCAAAGCCAAATGATGAAAAAGTGCAACAACAATCTACAACACTGACACAATATGAAACACGAGCAGAGGGTCAGTGTTAGCTCAGTTCAGTCGGGAGACGAGAGGCTCACCTTTCATTCGATATTTTCTCTGCATTATGACCAGCAGCGCGATCAAATCACAGATTAACAGGACTGCCAACGTTAAGTAGATGATGCCAGGTATGGAAATAGATGTCGTTGCCTGTCCTTAAAGAAAGGATTAAAGAGAGATTTCGCTGAGTTACCATCTGCATTGTATAACTGTAAAGAGTCCATGCATCAGAAAACGTTGAAATTAGTTTCAAAACCGCGAAAATGCCAAAAGTATCAAAGTCAGTATTCAGGAATGGAACAACACAAATGTTAATGATAGTATCAATTATAACTACCAGCAGGTGGAGTTGAACGGGATGACAGCAACAAATCAGGTCCTGTGGAAGAGATTATGCAAATATTCGTGAAGGTGAAATTTAATTCAGGAGGACAAATGCCAGCAGTATTTTGCAAACTTAATGACGTGCGATCGTCACAACGTCAACATAATGCTTACCAGAACAGATCACATGGGCAATTCCCTTGTGATCACACTCCTTTTGCGTTGGTCCCAGGGAGAGACAGTCGGACAGAGAGGATTCACTTCCCTTACACTTCACATCATTCTGCCAGATTATGCCTTTACCCTGGAAATAAGCGGACCCTCCTTGGGATGGTAGAGCGAAGCCACATCCCAGCTCTCTGCAGACAACGTTGGCCTCAGTTATATCCCAGGAATCACCACACAACGCGCCCCAACCTTTATCGCACATTATCTCCACTCTCCCAGAACAGTTGCTGCTTCCTCCAACCAGGCTCACGCTGTGTTGCGAATCTGTGATAAAGAACTGGTTATTACTGAAAGTATGACAAAACAGAAACGTCATTCCGAGAGTTGACACATTCATGAGGACGCACCTGCTTGCTGATGGCAAGAATTTGAATTGAGGGACTGCTCCTTTGTTATATTGGTCTCTGTGAAGAGGAGGAACATGTTGACTCCATTGGAAATCAGTTTTTGAAATTACAACCGAAATTTGAGATTTGTTGTGTTACCTGAACAAACAACACCTGCATCTTCCCTGTGTTCGCAGTTGTGTTGACCCCACGGATTTCTCTTACATTGCCACAGGGTTGGCTCGTGTGACAGGCACTCCACATCATCGAGCCAAATAGGTCCCGTTCCTGCTCCGAATAACTGAGTGTAATAATCAATGGACTGGAGAGCACCGCACTGCAACTGTTTACAAATCACTTCCCCATCGTGGAAGTCCAGACTTTCTGAGCACACCGTTCCCCAGGCCTCATTGTAGAACACTTCCACTCTCCCCTCACACCGATGCTTTCCATTCACCAGCCGCATTTCCTTGTGTTCTGTTTATATAATAACAGACAGCCATATTGACAGATAGTTTATGTCTTCAGTACGAAACAGTGACTATCCTCTGATATGCAGCACAGGTGTCATAAACTAAGGTGATACATAAGCAATCTTATTATGCGATTGGAAGAAGTTCAAGATATATAAAGGGGAAGCAAGACAGAAGATGCATTGTTCATGGAGTTTGAAAAGACATTAAACAATGTGCTACTAGAACCTTGAAAGGATTGATAATGCAAAGTTGTAGAGTAAAGAAACTGACAGCAAACCGAAAGTCTGGCGTCACAATAGGTTGTCAGCTTTACAGAAGAGTGGAAGTGATCTGCTGGAATTGGGACAGATCGCATGGCTATTTAATATTGCAGGAAGCAAATTAGGTTTGGTAACCCTAAGCCAACTCCGAACATTCTGATTGACAACAAATTACAGAGGATGGTTGAAGTTCAAGACGATCACCACAAAGACAAATGCATAGTAATAAATGGGCAGTATGGGTGTCCAGTGCGTGATAAAATTTTAATTCACTTAAGTCTAATGTGGTGAAATCTGACAGAAAGGATGAAGAGGACAGACACTAATTGTAAGCAAGAAGTCCTTCTGATACTTGGTTTCAGAGAGATGAAGGGAGACACAGAAGGCTGGGCTGGTCAGTGGCTGTGTATAAAACTTGAAATCATAAGTAACAGTCTGTGACACGTAAGTCCTTTTGGACATTGCAGAGAATATTCATTTCACCCAGACTAGTGACGCTGGTCCATCAATTACACATTTCCCACTTAGCATGACGTATTATTTGGATAAATATATGCATGGGAAGACTGTTTATTACTGATAATAAAACCAGAGAGTCATAGAGATGTCCAGCTCAGAAACAAACTCTTTGGTCCAGCTCATCCATGCCGACCAGTTATCCTAACCTAATCTAGTCCCATGTGTCTGCACTTTGCCCACATTCGTCTGAACATTTCCTGTTCGTAAAGCCGTCTAGGTGCCTTCCAAATACTGCAAATGTCGCAACCTCCATTACTTCTTCTGGAAGTTTTTTTCTATCCAAGTATCACACACTGAGTTAAAAAGATGCCCCTTAGTTCCCTTTTATATTTTCCCATCTCACCTTAAACCTATGCCCTCTATTTCTGAACACACTCACCTAGGGCAATCCTATCCATGCCCCTTATGATTTCATAAACCTCAATAAGGTCACCCCTCTGTCTCCGACACTTCAGGGAAAATAGCCCCAGAATATACAGTCGCTCACTATAGCTCAAATTTTCCAGCCTCGCAATATCTCCTTGCAAATTATTTTTTTTCTGTTTTCAAGTTTTATAACATCCTTCCGATAGGAAAGAGACCAGAATTGCACGCAATATTCAAAAACTGGCCGAACCAATGTCCTTTGCGGCTGCAACATGACCTCCCAACTCTTGTACTCAATACTCTGAGCAAGAAAGGAAAGCATACCTAACGTCTTCTTCACTATCCTATCTACCTGCGACTCCACATTCAAGGAACTATGAGCATGAACTCCAAGGTTTCTTTGCTCAGCAACGCTTCCGAGGACCATATCATTACGTGTATAATTCCTGCCCTGACTTGCTTTTCCAAAATGCAGCACCTCGTATTCATCCAAATTAAGATCCATCTGACACTCCTCAGCCTACTGCCCGATTTGATCAACATCCCATTTTATTCTGAGGTAACATTTTTCACTGCCCACTACACTTCCAATTTTGGTGTCATCTGCAACCTTACTAACTAGGCCTCCTATTTTCACATCCGAATCAGTTTTTGTAAATGACGAAAAGTAGTGAACCCAGCACCTCTACTGCTTTGCCCCATCAATCATCTTTGTTACTTCTTCAAAAGCATCAATCAATTTCGTGAGACATGATTTACCGTGCACAAAGTCATGCTGACTATCCATAATCTGTCCTTGCCTTTCCAAATTCACGTAAATTCTGTCTCTCAGGACGCCCTCCAACAACTTGCCCAGCACCAACGTCAGGCTCACCGGTCTATCGTTCCCTGGCATTTCCTTATGACATTTCTTAAATAGTGGCACCACGTCAGCATACCTCCAGTCTTTCAACACCTCACCTATGACTATTGATGGTGTAAATGTCTTAGCAAGGCGGCCAGCAATCACTTCCCTAGCATCCCACAGGGTTCTAGGGTACACCTGCTCATGTTCTGGTGATGTAACCACTTTTATCAATTTCAAGGCATCCAGTAACTCCTCTGTAATATGGACATTTTTCAAGATGTCACCATCAATTTCTCTACATTCTACGTCTTCCATGTCGTTCTCCATAGTAAACTCTGAACTCAATGCAGCATTGGCCTGATCTGGAACACGGCATTCAATTGCTGCCTCTGCTGTAAATACTCCATAATTCACTGTACAATCGTTCATATGAAGCTTAGTTGTTTACATTGTATGCCACTAACAACATTGAGAGTGTTCTCACCTGAACACATTATTCTTACGTCCTCTTTATGAGAACAGTCGTCTTGCTGACCGAATGGTGCTGAAGGGCATTCCCAGAGAAATGATTCGTTTCCAGAACAGTTCACATCTTTCAACCAAACTGGCCCTGTGCCCGGTCCGCAGGAGGAAGGAAGTGCCCTTTCCAGTGCACCTCCACAATCCAGTTGTTTACAAACCACATCAGCGTCTCTCACATCCCAGGAGTCATCACAAACTGATCCCCATGTCCCTTTGTAGTAAATTTCCAATCGACCAGCACAACGGGTTCCTCCATCTGACAGCCTTAACTGGATATGTTCTGTTGGACAATAACACAGATGATTATAATTTCAATACACACTCCCTTCTTCGTTCAATGAAGCATGGTATATTGATTCTGGTAAAGCGGGTTTCACAGTTTCCTGTGAGATGGAATAAAACCCTGAAACAGAATATCTGACAACATTAACAGACTAAATCAGACCTTTATCTGTGAGGAATCTTCTCACCTGAACAGAGGATGCCTACGCCCCCGCTGTCAGTCACAGACGATTTCAAAGAATTGGAGATGTTGCAATCCCGGAGCTGTGATTCCTGTCCGTGACACTGGATACCATGCACCAATGGACCCACATTACTGTCCACGTAGTTTGAAGAGTTATGCGTTTCCAAGGCATAACCGCACCCCAGCTGTCTGCAGACAACATGAGCAGCATTCAGATCCCACAGGGAGTCCTGCACTCTGCCCCAGCTTCCATTGTAGTAAACCTCAACTTGGCCATCACAGCGGTTTCTCCCATTCACCAGTCTTGGTGACCAACTTTCATCTGCAACATGAGATTTATTTAGAACAACCATTGCACTGAACAAGATACAATCGAGAAATAACAATTAAAGGTAAATGTATGATGTTTAAAAATCATTAGAGATAGCTGTTCCGACAGCTTTACAGAAAATGTTAGTATTGCTATCACCTTTCTTTTCCAAACATTTGAGAAGAGGAAATGAAATGGCCTGTGAAGGACACAGAACGTTGGTTGGGAGGTGATACGAAGGAACTGAGAAGCAGGGAATTGAAATGATACCTGCCTTTTCCCAACAGATCACTGTGGTCTGGCTACATTTTATCCCAGGAAACATTCGTAAAAATTCCAAACAATGCAATCAACGTCTTTCTTTTTGACATGTCCATTCTGAAGTTGCAAACTCCCCCCCACCGACATCCTGCCAATGTGTCAGAGTATTTCTAACTCGGATTTCCTCACCACCTCTGAAGCACGCATGGAGTGTGCGAGAGGAACGCAGTGAGTCTGGAAACATCGTCGGAGAGAAAGGGGGATTTGACGTTTGAAATATGTTCTAGGTAGATGCAGAGATGAAGATAATTCATTGTCATCTCACGTGGTATTTGTAAAAGATTTAGAAATTCGACACAAGTGTGGATTTAAGACGCATTAAGTCCTAAAAAAATGCTGTGATATCTCAGAACATCGTTGTACCAAATCAAGCATGGAACTTTGATTAATAAAGCGATGGAATGTGAAGTTTAGGAAGGATGTCACTTTTTTACATTTCAGAATGGCAGCTGATGGTGTTCAAACTCAGTGAATAATCCCAGCATGAAATTTTGTCCAAGTGACATGGAAACCAACATTAATTATCGCAAAATTTCACCGGATTAACTATTTTCCCTCAGGAAGGACATCTACCAGACTTACCAGACACACCCGAGCAGATGACATTGGCGATATTTCCATGGGAGCAGTTGAGCATGTCTCCCTGTGAAATTGGGCAGTCCCACAATCGTCTCGCATTTCCATGGCAATTGTACTTATCCATCCACACTGGTCCGGTTCCCCTCCCAAATCGATCATCTCTGTGGATCGACTTGACAGTCCCACATTGAAGGTGCTCACAGACAACACTGGCGGTTTTTGAGTCAAAGAAATCACCACACAACGTTCCCCACTGCTCCCCGTGCAGGACCTCCACTCGCCCAGAGCACCTGTTCTCCCCACCAACCAACCGGGGCCCATGGTTTCCTGTTTTGGGAGCAAGTATAAGTGCACAGATAGACTTATGTGGGAATATGAATTGTTTGAACGAGGCAGTTGAAGAATAAAGAAGTTAATCACAACCGTTGATCACCAGAAGTATGGTGGACACACATGTCACGGTCGAGGGCAAGAGAGGTGGTCTGCATTTGAATCATATTGATTCGGACAACTGAACACTATTGTCAAATACACATTGATATTAAACAATGTAAATTAAAATCAACGTGAAAGGTGATTGAACTAAAATGATAGCCTTTAGAATCAATATTAGGTTTAGAATACGATGGTGGAACAAATGACCATGACGACATATGTCAGGTGACGAGGTATTGTGAACTAGAAATTCTTGCTAAAGAATTTGTTGGAAAGAAAGGTATCCAATTGCTTTGGAGAGTTTGGAACCGTCCTTCAAAATATTACTGGGGCCAGGAAGGCAAACAAAAACTAGTGTTAATGCGAATTTAATTGTCCGATATTCACTCCAATATACCTATGTTAACTTGTGCTTATTCTCATTCAAGAATCACACAACGACAGGTTATAGTCCAACAGGTGTAATTGGAAGTACACTAGCTTTCGGAGCGCTGCTCCTTCATCAGGTGGTTGTGATGAAGGAGCCACCGGATGAAGGAGCAGCGCTCCAAAAGCTAGTGCTTCCAATTTAACCTTTTGGACTGTAATCAGGTGTTGTGTGATTTTTAACTTTGTACATCCCAGTCCAACACCGGCATCTCCAAATCATAGTATTCTCATTATAGATTTTTAGACAATTTGGACAATACAATATGTTGGGTGCAGACAATTTGCAATCATGAAGAAATCTCTTTTCCAATACAAGTGTGGTACATTTCAAAACATCTTAATTTCCGATAATTGCATGTATATTTTACCACATTAAAACTAATGCGTGACTACATTGAAAAACACTGGGAGTAGTTTAAATTTGGCACTGATCGAGCAATGCCAGAAATCCCAGCGCCATCACTTTCACCAACATTAATGTGGAATGTGTCTTTTTTCCCTTTAAGTCTGTACTCACCGGAACAGATCAGGGTGACATTGTTGTGTCTATTGCAATCGAAGTGAGTTGTTGAAGACCGATGACAATTCCCCAGTTGAGTCTCGTTGCCCGTACATTCAAAGACTTTCGAACCCATGAATACGGTACTGTCTCCAGAACGAGCAGAGCTTGAAATAGATACGGCCACTCCACAATGAAGCTGTGCACAGACCACATTGGCGTTTTTCAAATCCCAGTCAAGACCACACACTGTTTGCCAGGTGTCTTCAAACAGGACTTCCAGTCTTCCGTGGCATTGAGAATTTTCAGGTACTAACATGACTTGCTCTGTAGAAAGATCACTGAATCATAATGAATTGCAAAAACAATAATTAACATTATTGACCGATTAATATTCATTCGATTAATGTCAGATTCGAATTTGAATCATTCCACCACTCTATGTTGGTGTAGTCCCCTACAATAAAATTTATTTTCACCTCCCAGATTCCTTCCCATCAGCGGGTCCAATTGAAAGCGATTTTCAGCCTGCAGATAAATTATATAAACTGATTCTGTCAGCTAACACAACGTAGAATCTTATTACGCATTGAGTTCCATGTGTGATAGTTCCAGCGGTGCAACTCTCTCAATGTAGCTTCAAGTGAAATCACAAAGTACACCTGTCCTCCACCTTCACCGGAGTGAAAACAGTAACAAGTACTCAACTCTGTGATTACCTTTTGATATGCAACACTTTATATAATGATACCGAAGAAATCAGTGATTCTATTATTACGACAGTAATTATGACTGGCACTTGCCATTCTGTTAACATATCCCTTTCTTGTTTTAGACAGTAACAGGTTCTGATGCAACGACACAGAAACAACAGTAGATTTTTACCTGAACAGATGACACCAGCATCTTTGGAATGTGGATCACTGTAGTGACCCCATTCATCTGATGGACAGTCCCGCAGAGTGCGCTCTGTCCCCCTGCACCAAAACATTCCAGTCACAATGGGCCCAGATCCTTCTCCAAAGTGAGCCCCACGTGGGGCAGAAAGCGCGATCCCACAGTCCACCTCCCGACACACAACAGCAGCATCTTGCATGTCCCAATAATCATCATCCACAGTCCCCCACTGTCCCTCGTAGTGAATCTCCACTCGACCAGCGCAAGGACTGTCCCCATTCTTCAGTCTCAGACTCACCGTCTCTGCAAAGTATAGAAATAGCAACTAAGATTGACAATGTTTAAACATGAAAATTCTCAACACAGTCCAGATTCACCGTTCAGCATGCAATGGCTCTGAGGGGGTGGGACAAATGCACTTTGCCGCAAATAACTCAGAAACCGAACTGCATTGGGTGGAAGAGGAAGGGACGTTTTAATAAGGGATAATCACACACGGGGGTCAGAGAAATGCTTCCACAGAAACACTTACTCTAAACTGGCCAAGTTGAGAAGATAGTTATTATTCATTCAGAGGATATGGGCGTCGCTGCCTCGGTCAGCATTTATCACCCATCCCGTGTTGCCTCCTTGAGTAGGTGGAGTTGAGTTGCCTTGTCGAACTGCGGCAGTCCTGGTGCTGTAGGCGGAGTCACACTCGGGGGAGGGGGGAGGGGAATTCTAGCATTACATCTCCAGCACAGGATGGTGAGTGGTTTAGAGGGGGGCTTACTGGTGATGGTTACTCCATGTACCTGCTGACCCTTGTCCTTCTAAATGGAAGAGGTCGGGTGTTTGGCTGGTGCTGACTTAGCAGCTTTGGTGAATTTCTGCAGAACCTCTTGTTGAAATTAGATTAATCTAAAAGTGTGGAAACAGGCCGTTCGGCCCAACAAGTCCACACCGAGCAGCCGAAACACAACCCACCCAGACCCATTCCACTACATCTAACTCTACGGGCAATTTAACTTGGCCAATTCTCCTAACCTGCACATTTTTGGACTGTGGGAGGAAACCGGAGCAGACGAATGAAACCCACGCAGACAATGTGCAAACTCCACACAGAGAGTCGCCTGATGCGGGAATTGAATCCGGGTCTCTAGCGCTGTGAGGCAGCAGTGCTAACTACTGTGCCACATGCCACATATCACCCACTGCTGGTTTACACTGCTGCGAGCGTACATCGATGGTGAAGGGAATGGATGTGGTGCCAATCAAGCATGCTGATTTTTCCTGAATGGTGTCGAGCTTCCAGTGTATTGTTGAAGATGCACACATCCAGGCAAGTGTTCAGAATATAATTCAACTTCAGGAAAACCAAGAGGAACAGGTCAATAATGGTTTCCGTTCCATTGTGCACAGCACTGACTGGCAAGAAAAAAACATGGCCCCACGCTGAAACGTCACAAAATGTAACGGTACTTCCATCAATCCCGGCCAGAACTATTGTCCCATGTATGGTTATGTTAGACCGATGCACAATGAAATAATTTAAATGTGTTTCAAAAAGCGGCACTGCATTTCTAGCTGACCTTTCGCACTCTCCTGATTCATCGTCTCTTTATCTGAGAACGCCCAGTGGGAAATTGCTACTCATAATCTCGTCACCAGGAATCCTGACTATGGAGAACTTCGAGAGTAATGCATCCCCCTTCCGTGTTGAACGGATGTACCAGAACTTAGTGATGCCAATGCATTTGATAATGACAAGGAATTACCTTTGTTATTGGCCTGAGTGTCGACAGGTCTGCCTGAAATAAAGGAATAAGAGTGAAGTGTCAGGAAGCAATGCAACTCTTCCAAATGAATTCAACAAATACCAATAAAGTGAGAGTAGCAATTGTCATCATTTTGCGAAATAAATGATAACCAGCAATGTGAAATCATAACTTCCAGCAATATATAGAAAACAGGAAATGAAATTTCTGTAGCAAACACATATGGTCATTTATCTTCCTAAATGTAACTTATTTGTTTACACACAGGCAGACACACTGCCAACCCAATGCGATGGGGCACTGGTGAGCCTCTTTGCATCCATGAGTTGTCAGTGTGAAGCTCTCGCAAAATTACTGAACGTTCTGCTCGGTGCTGCGCTGCCGACTTACTCAACATCGTTATGATCCCCATACAGAGCATTAACCTTTCTCAATGACCAAAGCAAGGCGCCCCCATCGAAAGTTTGCATAAGCTTAGGATGTTTATTCGAGCAACAAGACTCAAAGTAACTAGTCAGCAAATGAATCCAGAAAGTGCGATTCTCTTTTCAAAGTGTTGCATTTGGCACCTGAAAGATTAGGTTACATTCTGTTCCCCTATCTACATAGCTGCAAAGGGTCAGTCATGAATAATGTCTAATAGGAATTCTCAGTTTCCCCAACTCCAAGACATGCGGTTTTACCGTGGATCAATACAAACAGTTCAATATATGAATGTCTGCAAACAATTCCAGTGGTCAAAACAAACCACGAAATGTATTCGGTCCAAGGATATGATGCTACCTCTTTTAACACACTGCTTAATTAATTCCATCATCTTTCCTCGTTGCCCATGTATGCATTACTCACGTTGGTTTGCACTGGGGGCAGGATGGTGACGAACCCGTAATGCACTTTTGTAAAAATTCAAGGATTTGCCGAGCTTGCCCTGTTAATGATGTACATTATTAATAACATTAACTCCTACCAAAAGTCAACGCAGGAGTTGAAACATCTTTGAGATTTAAATTAAGTTAAAAATTCTCTGATTGTGTGGCAAACATTGGTGATTTCTAGCTTCCTACATGTTATTTGCCATGCAACTCCTAAATATTCTCTAAACTACGAATTGTTTGTTTTCAATCTCTGAATATTTTTATTTCTGCTTTCATGCCTTCAGCCAACACGGGCCATCTGCCGGATATGTTCACAGATGGTCACTCAGCGCTGGTTGTGATTCATTCCCTCCCTGCTCTATGGCTTCTCTAATAACCTGCATTCCCAGAAATGACTCTTTCTTTATCCGTTTAAGATGCGCGGGCAACGTCCCTTCAACTCGATGCTGAATATTTATTGCTTGCTTCTCAGACTGAAGTTCGTCCTGGAAAATGAAGTTTAGAAATCTGAAGCAATGTATTGCCAACAGCAGCAAGCACTGGGACATTTTCCTCCTTCACCCAATAAAATTTCCGCCCTTCCTATTTCTCAGCCTACATTTTCTTTTCATTTCATTAAAACACACACCGGATCACCTGTTCTCCTATACACTGCTGAATAATTACTATGGTTGTGAAAATTTCAAACTTTGTTTCATGCACTGTTGCATACATTGCAAAGTACTAAAAATGACAAGAGTTCTTTTGAGTTAGTAGAAACAAATATAGTAACGATGTTAATTATCTTTTGAGACTCATTACACAATATTGTATCAGATAAGCTGTTGACCTGAATGTGATATATCGGACATTTGATGATCCTCACTAACTGTGAAGTTTTGTAAAATAATGAATACATGACAGATCAGTTCCATTTTCTTGAACGCAGTAACTGATTGCAGCTCTGTTACACACTAAGACTGCTGACGTAATTTTGTTTGTGTCTCCAGACTGGATATTATTACCGAATAATTCTGGCTGTTCCAGAACATGTCTGAGCGTTTGAAAACTGTTTTAAAATTTGCAATCTCACATGATAATTCTATCCCAACGTTGCAGACGGCGTAATTTTCAATGTGGAATGAACTAGCAGTAGGTGTAACCACTGTGTTCTGCACATTCCACTCTGAAATACTTTATCCTTACGCAGACGTCTGCCTCCATCCAGCTAAATGAGTGCAACTAGCAAGATGTCAAGTTCATTTCCAGTCTGCTTCAGCTACACATGGGGGATAGGAGCTTTGATTTTTAATGTACCATTTATTTAGATTTCAAAATGTAATCGCAGTTTGAATGAATTCACTGTAATTCAATCAAATGTCAATCGTGAAGGAGACTATAAAGAAACAAATTACTGACAGTGAGAGAAATGCAGACCAGTTGTCACTTTTGAATGTGAATTAACGAAAATAATACACGAAATAAATAAAAATGTCAATATTAAATGTATTATTCCCGTCTTTATCTATATGATTTCCGTCATTAAATAATAATAAAACAACTTGCCGAATGGATTTTGAATTTTACCCGAGTTCTGGAAGAATTTCGTTAATGAGGAATTCAAATCACAATAAACGAGAACAATTTCAAGTGAACATTGCTCCCTGAAAGCGTTTTCTCATTTGTTTCTTTTTGAATTAATACATTTATAAAAGAGCAACCGTGTATCAAGGAGTCAGTTGTTTCTAACTTCGGTATGAGGTGAATATTAAAACGGTTGTTGCAACTTCTAAGCACGTATTTCATGCACTTCAGCGACTTTTTAACAAACACAACTTCAACAACATAATGAATGGAACTGTTCACCGTGGTGTTATTGTCATCTGATCCGACAATGTTCTCATTATTGGATTAATAAATATTATATGACAACAAATAATTTTGTTTTTCCATTTTACAACTTAGAAAGATTGGGAAGTGCTGGATAAAATAAAATAATGCACAGGACACCTAGACCCAGAGTATTTTGTACTTCTGTAATAGATCTGCTGGCTTCCCTTCATGGCTTCATCTCAATTCCTTTTCTGTGAACTGAGAGGTCTGTGACTACAATATTCGTGTCTCTGAAAGCTTAGACATGGTCAGCATTTTTAACCATTTGCATAATTCTAACGAAAGACTCCTGGTCACAAAGGCTCAAAAACGAAACGCAGAAACGTTTGTTTCAACCGTTCTGAACAATTTCGCTTTCCATGACAAATTAGTCTTGTATCGAACCACAACTTCAAAGGGAAACCAAAAGGTTTCAAATTAAATAACCTCTCAGGATTTCAGGATTTCTTTCTCTTCTTTCTAACTGTTGTCTGTTCCAACAATATGGACCGGTTCACAAAAATACCAACGCAACTAAATCACCAGACGAAAGGAAAGTACTCTGGAGGCTGGAAATCTGAAAGGAAGAGATAGCTGGAGAAACCCAGGAAGCCCGAACACTGCATCAGATACTGTTTGAAATATGCAATTTTCTCAATGACAACCTTTTATCTCCAAGCGAATATCAGTCATCTTTCCTCACAGCCGAGATATGTGTTCCCTTCTGCGTCAAGTATTTCGTTTTTAAACTCCAACCAATTAAATTTATTGGAGAAAGCTAAGTAACTCAAATGTGCAAAATGGTCATAAAATCGGAAAAGGAAAGCTCTATAAAACTTTTATGACAGACAAAGGACAACAAGCCGTGCAATTGTGATTTTTTTGAGAATGGGGCACAGACTTTCCCAAAATTTGCATTAACATGCGGATAAAAGTTCAAAATTAGCTCATGATACCAGACATTGATGTGTTCAAACCCTGACAGCTACCAATTTTAGTTGGGCATGCAAAGGACAGCAGAAGGATAGACTAATGGTGGAACGTAAGGCAAATAAAGGTGGTGTGGAAAATTTTGGCAGCCTAGAAAATTACTTGTAAGGTATATTTAAAGTTTTTTTTTTCATTTCTTCAACGTTTACTTATTGATTAAGTGTGCTTAGACAGAAGGACCAAGACCTTCAAAGGCTGAAATAGTTGAATTTGATAGAATACCTGGCAGAATAATCAGCAATGCAACTTAAAGTTAAATTGTCAATAGAATTAATTCGTGAATAAACAGAGAAGTTATGATGATTTTTATCCAGTTCTCCTCAGGCCGATAGAAAAACATTGTGCACAATTATATGGAAATGCGTGATTCATAAAAGTTGTTATCGACCTTCAGGAAGCGCAAATGAGTGATACTCGAATAAAAATATGAAAGGTTTTCTATTTGCGACAAGGTTGTCTTGGGCCTGACATGGTTGGCTTTTAAGCGATAGTGCTGGTGCAGATAGACTCACCCAAAACTGTGACTTGCTCCATCAAGGCAGGTGAAGAAAAATAATTGATCTCATGAGCTGATCATTGGAAGAGTAAGGGACATAAATGTTAAAGTTACGGGAAGAGTTGTGGTGTGAATTGTAATGATACTCAGTGGGATACCGGATGATATGGGCATTATTGTAAAATGCATAGTGATATTACGGCAAGGGCGCTGAAAAACAACATAGAAAGTGAGGGATTGAAAATATTCGCCTTTGGACGCACGTTCCGTTCAGAATACAATGGTGGAACAAATGACCATGATGATACACGTCTGATGATGACGTTTTGTGAGATGGAAATTCTGGCTGTTCCAGAACATGTCTGAGCGTTTGAAAACTGTTTTAAAATTTGAAATCTCACATGATAATTCTATCCCAACGTTGCAGACGGCGTAATTTTCAATGTGGAATGAACTAACAGTAGGTGTAACCACTGTGTTCTGCACATTCCACTCTGAAATACTTTATCCTTACGCAGACGTCTGCCTCCATCCAGCTAAATGAGTGCAACTAGCAAGATGTCAAGTTCATTTCCAGTCTGCTTCAGCTACACATGGGGGATAGGAGCTTTGATTTTTAATGTACCATTTATTTAGATTTCAAAATGTAATCGCAGTTTGAATGAATTCACTGTAATTCAATCAAATGTCAATCGTGAAGGAGACTATAAAGAAACAAATTACTGACAGTGAGAGAAATGCAGACCAGTTGTCACTTTTGAATGTGAATTAACGAAAATAATACACGAAATAAATAAAAATGTCAATATTAAATGTATTATTCCCGTCTTTATCTATATGATTTCCGTCATTAAATAATAATAAAACAACTTGCCGAATGGATTTTGAATTTTACCCGAGTTCTGGAAGAATTTCGTTAATGAGGAATTCAAATCACAATAAACGAGAACAATTTCAAGTGAACATTGCTCCCTGAAAGCGTTTTCTCATTTGTTTCTTTTTGAATTAATACATTTATAAAAGAGCAACCGTGTATCAAGGAGTCAGTTGTTTCTAACTTCGGTATGAGGTGAATATTAAAACGGTTGTTGCAACTTCTAAGCACGTATTTCATGCACTTCAGCGACTTTTTAACAAACACAACTTCAACAACATAATGAATGGAACTGTTCACCGTGGTGTTATTGTCATCTGATCCGACAATGTTCTCATTATTGGATTAATAAATATTATATGACAACAAATAATTTTGTTTTTCCATTTTACAACTTAGAAAGATTGGGAAGTGCTGGATAAAATAAAATAATGCACAGGACACCTAGACCCAGAGTATTTTGTACTTCTGTAATAGATCTGCTGGCTTCCCTTCATGGCTTCATCTCAATTCCTTTTCTGTGAACTGAGAGGTCTGTGACTACAATATTCGTGTCTCTGAAAGCTTAGACATGGTCAGCATTTTTAACCATTTGCATAATTCTAACGAAAGACTCCTGGTCACAAAGGCTCAAAAACGAAACGCAGAAACGTTTGTTTCAACCGTTCTGAACAATTTCGCTTTCCATGACAAATTAGTCTTGTATCGAACCACAACTTCAAAGGGAAACCAAAAGGTTTCAAATTAAATAACCTCTCAGGATTTCAGGATTTCTTTCTCTTCTTTCTAACTGTTGTCTGTTCCAACAATATGGACCGGTTCACAAAAATACCAACGCAACTAAATCACCAGACGAAAGGAAAGTACTCTGGAGGCTGGAAATCTGAAAGGAAGAGATAGCTGGAGAAACCCAGGAAGCCCGAACACTGCATCAGATACTGTTTGAAATATGCAATTTTCTCAATGACAACCTTTTATCTCCAAGCGAATATCAGTCATCTTTCCTCACAGCCGAGATATGTGTTCCCTTCTGCGTCAAGTATTTCGTTTTTAAACTCCAACCAATTAAATTTATTGGAGAAAGCTAAGTAACTCAAATGTGCAAAATGGTCATAAAATCGGAAAAGGAAAGCTCTATAAAACTTTTATGACAGACAAAGGACAACAAGCCGTGCAATTGTGATTTTTTTGAGAATGGGGCACAGACTTTCCCAAAATTTGCATTAACATGCGGATAAAAGTTCAAAATTAGCTCATGATACCAGACATTGATGTGTTCAAACCCTGACAGCTACCAATTTTAGTTGGGCATGCAAAGGACAGCAGAAGGATAGACTAATGGTGGAACGTAAGGCAAATAAAGGTGGTGTGGAAAATTTTGGCAGCCTAGAAAATTACTTGTAAGGTATATTTAAAGTTTTTTTTTTCATTTCTTCAACGTTTACTTATTGATTAAGTGTGCTTAGACAGAAGGACCAAGACCTTCAAAGGCTGAAATAGTTGAATTTGATAGAATACCTGGCAGAATAATCAGCAATGCAACTTAAAGTTAAATTGTCAATAGAATTAATTCGTGAATAAAAAGAGAAGTTATGATGATTTTTATCCAGTTCTCCTCAGGCCGATAGAAAAACATTGTGCACAATTATATGGAAATGCGTGATTCATAAAAGTTGTTATCGACCTTCAGGAAGCGCAAATGAGTGATACTCGAATAAAAATATGAAAGGTTTTCTATTTGCGACAAGGTTGTCTTGGGCCTGACATGGTTGGCTTTTAAGCGATAGTGCTGGTGCAGATAGACTCACCCAAAACTGTGACTTGCTCCATCAAGGCAGGTGAAGAAAAATAATTGATCTCATGAGCTGATCATTGGAAGAGTAAGGGACATAAATGTTAAAGTTACGGGAAGAGTTGTGGTGTGAATTGTAATGATACTCAGTGGGATACCGGATGATATGGGCATTATTGTAAAATGCATAGTGATATTACGGCAAGGGCGCTGAAAAACAACATAGAAAGTGAGGGATTGAAAATATTCGCCTTTGGACGCACGTTCCGTTCAGAATACAATGGTGGAACAAATGACCATGATGATACACGTCTGATGATGACGTTTTGTGAGATGGAAATTCTGGCTGTTCCAGAACATGTCTGAGCGTTTGAAAACTGTTTTAAAATTTGAAATCTCACATGATAATTCTATCCCAACGTTGCAGACGGCGTAATTTTCAATGTGGAATGAACTAACAGTAGGTGTAACCACTGTGTTCTGCACATTCCACTCTGAAATACTTTATCCTTACGCAGACGTCTGCCTCCATCCAGCTAAATGAGTGCAACTAGCAAGATGTCAAGTTCATTTCCAGTCTGCTTCAGCTACACATGGGGGATAGGAGCTTTGATTTTTAATGTACCATTTATTTAGATTTCAAAATGTAATCGCAGTTTGAATGAATTCACTGTAATTCAATCAAATGTCAATCGTGAAGGAGACTATAAAGAAACAAATTACTGACAGTGAGAGAAATGCAGACCAGTTGTCACTTTTGAATGTGAATTAACGAAAATAATACACGAAATAAATAAAAATGTCAATATTAAATGTATTATTCCCGTCTTTATCTATATGATTTCCGTCATTAAATAATAATAAAACAACTTGCCGAATGGATTTTGAATTTTACCCGAGTTCTGGAAGAATTTCGTTAATGAGGAATTCAAATCACAATAAACGAGAACAATTTCAAGTGAACATTGCTCCCTGAAAGCGTTTTCTCATTTGTTTCTTTTTGAATTAATACATTTATAAAAGAGCAACCGTGTATCAAGGAGTCAGTTGTTTCTAACTTCGGTATGAGGTGAATATTAAAACGGTTGTTGCAACTTCTAAGCACGTATTTCATGCACTTCAGCGACTTTTTAACAAACACAACTTCAACAACATAATGAATGGAACTGTTCACCGTGGTGTTATTGTCATCTGATCCGACAATGGTCTCATTATTGGATTAATAAATATTATATGACAACAAATAATTTTGTTTTTCCATTTTACAACTTAGAAAGATTGGGAAGTGCTGGATAAAATAAAATAATGCACAGGACACCTAGACCCAGAGTATTTTGTACTTCTGTAATAGATCTGCTGGCTTCCCTTCATGGCTTCATCTCAATTCCTTTTCTGTGAACTGAGAGGTCTGTGACTACAATATTCGTGTCTCTGAAAGCTTAGACATGGTCAGCATTTTTAACCATTTGCATAATTCTAACGAAAGACTCCTGGTCACAAAGGCTCAAAAACGAAACGCAGAAACGTTTGTTTCAACCGTTCTGAACAATTTCGCTTTCCATGACAAATTAGTCTTGTATCGAACCACAACTTCAAAGGGAAACCAAAAGGTTTCAAATTAAATAACCTCTCAGGATTTCAGGATTTCTTTCTCTTCTTTCTAACTGTTGTCTGTTCCAACAATATGGACCGGTTCACAAAAATACCAACGCAACTAAATCACCAGACGAAAGGAAAGTACTCTGGAGGCTGGAAATCTGAAAGGAAGAGATAGCTGGAGAAACCCAGGAAGCCCGAACACTGCATCAGATACTGTTTGAAATATGCAATTTTCTCAATGACAACCTTTTATCTCCAAGCGAATATCAGTCATCTTTCCTCACAGCCGAGATATGTGTTCCCTTCTGCGTCAAGTATTTCGTTTTTAAACTCCAACCAATTAAATTTATTGGAGAAAGCTAAGTAACTCAAATGTGCAAAATGGTCATAAAATCGGAAAAGGAAAGCTCTATAAAACTTTTATGACAGACAAAGGACAACAAGCCGTGCAATTGTGATTTTTTTGAGAATGGGGCACAGACTTTCCCAAAATTTGCATTAACATGCGGATAAAAGTTCAAAATTAGCTCATGATACCAGACATTGATGTGTTCAAACCCTGACAGCTACCAATTTTAGTTGGGCATGCAAAGGACAGCAGAAGGATAGACTAATGGTGGAACGTAAGGCAAATAAAGGTGGTGTGGAAAATTTTGGCAGCCTAGAAAATTACTTGTAAGGTATATTTAAAGTTTTTTTTTTCATTTCTTCAACGTTTACTTATTGATTAAGTGTGCTTAGACAGAAGGACCAAGACCTTCAAAGGCTGAAATAGTTGAATTTGATAGAATACCTGGCAGAATAATCAGCAATGCAACTTAAAGTTAAATTGTCAATAGAATTAATTCGTGAATAAACAGAGAAGTTATGATGATTTTTATCCAGTTCTCCTCAGGCCGATAGAAAAACATTGTGCACAATTATATGGAAATGCGTGATTCATAAAAGTTGTTATCGACCTTCAGGAAGCGCAAATGAGTGATACTCGAATAAAAATATGAAAGGTTTTCTATTTGCGACAAGGTTGTCTTGGGCCTGACATGGTTGGCTTTTAAGCGATAGTGCTGGTGCAGATAGACTCACCCAAAACTGTGACTTGCTCCATCAAGGCAGGTGAAGAAAAATAATTGATCTCATGAGCTGATCATTGGAAGAGTAAGGGACATAAATGTTAAAGTTACGGGAAGAGTTGTGGTGTGAATTGTAATGATACTCAGTGGGATACCGGATGATATGGGCATTATTGTAAAATGCATAGTGATATTACGGCAAGGGCGCTGAAAAACAACATAGAAAGTGAGGGATTGAAAATATTCGCCTTTGGACGCACGTTCCGTTCAGAATACAATGGTGGAACAAATGACCATGATGATACACGTCTGATGATGACGTTTTGTGAGATGGAAATTCTTGCTGAAGGATTTATGGAAAGCGTGATGTTCAATAATTTCAAACAGTTTAAAAAAAGTTGTTCAAAATTATTATCGGGGCAAAAAAGACCATCTTGGCATAAATTTAATTGCTCGATATTCACTTCAATGTCTATATATTCACGCATGCTTACTATTACCGCGATGATCTACCTGTAGACAATCTAGACAATAACGTATGTTGACTGCAGACAGTTCACGAACTTGAAAATAATTCTTTTCCAATGCAAATACAGACATTTCAAAACATCTTAAATTTCCAATAATTGCAGGGTTTTTTTTTTAAGTGACGTTGTACTTAGCGCATGATCACATTGGAAATCACAAGGATTGGTTTAGATTTGACACTGTTAGACCAATTCAGGAATCCCTGCGCCATCACTTTCACAAACGTTAAAGCAAAATGAATCTCATTTTCTTTCATTACCTCTGGACTCACCAGAACATATCAGGGTGACATTGTTGTGTGCACTGCAATCCTGGTGATTGGCTGGAGACCGAGGGCACTTCCCCACATGAATCTCGTTGCCCGTACATTGAATGACCTCAGTAGCCATTAGCACATTACCGCCTCCGGAATGAGCAGAGCTTGACACAGACATGGCGACGCCACAATGAAGCTGTGCACAGACCACGTTGGCGTTTTTTAAATCCCAGTCAAGACCACACACTGTTTTCCAGGTGTCAAAGAAACTGTATCTCCAGTCTGCCAAAGCATTCGGCACTTCCAGGCACCAATCTTGGAAGGACGTGGTCTGAAAAAACACCCACTGAATCAGAAAAAATGTAACTGGAACACTAATTGACATAATTGACTGATGAACATTCATTTGATGAATGACAGATTGGTGCATTTGTATATGAAATATTCCATCATTCTGTGTGGGTCTGGTGTCCTGTCGACCTCGTTTATAGTCACCATCAGATACCGGAGCCTTAACTAGTCTGATAGAGAGGGAAAAAGACACTTTCAGCCTGCAGAAAAATGACACAAAGTGATTCTGCGGGCAGGCACAATATCGAATCGCATTTTCCATTGGGATGGAGATGTGATAGTTGCAGCGGTGCAGCTATCTCAATGTGGCTTCAAATGACATCACAATGGACACCTGTTCCTGCTGCTTCACCGGAGAGTAAACAGCAGCAGGTACTCATTTCTCACATTATCTTCAAATGTTCAACACTTTATGTAATGGTAACGAATAAATCAGTGGTACTGTTGTAATGATGTTGATATTTGTTGAACAACTGCCGTTCAGTCACAGTATTACTTTCTGGATTCACACAGTGCCGGGTTATGATACAACTACACGGAAAGGGCGGCCGATTTTTACCTGAGCAGATGACACCAGCATTATTGGTGTATGACCCGGTGTAGTGATCCCATGTCACTGATTGACAGTACCGCAGAGCGCGCTCGGTCCCATTGCACTCAACGTTCCAGGTCATAATGGGTCCGGATCCTTCTCCAAAGTAAGCCTGCCTTGGGGCAGAGACTGCACTCCCACAGTCCAGCTCCCGACAAACAACAGAAGCATCCAGAAGGTCCCATTCATCATCATCCACAGTCCCCCACAGCGAAAAGTAGTGAATCCCCACTCGACCAGCGCAAGGACTGCCCCCATTCTCAAGTCTCAGCCTCACCGTCTCTGTAAAACACAGGAATAGCAACGGAGGTTAACAAATTATAAACATGAAAACTCTTATCACAGCCCAAATCCCCACTTCACCGTGCAATAGCTGTGAGGGGATGGCACACCCTACACTGAGCAATAATGTAACTCAGAAAATGAACCACATATGTTGAATGTGGAAGGGACGTTTAATTGAATGGGGCTCACTCACAGAGAGCGAGGGTCAGAGAAATGTTTCCAAAGAATCAGCTATTCTAAACGGGCCAACTTGAAAATATTTGTATTATTCATTCATGGGACATAGACGTTGCTTCCTGAGTCAACATTTATCAAATATCCCTCCCCGCCTCCTTCAGTAGGTCATTGTGAGCTGTCTACGTGAACCACTGCAGTCCATGTGCTGTCGGTAGAGTCATAATGTCCTTAGGGAGGGAATTCTAGGATTCTCAATCAGCAATATATCTCCAAGACAGGACAGTGAGTTGTTCAGAATGGGGAGTACACGAGCAGTGATTATCCCATGTATCTGCTGCCTCTTGTCCCTGTCGATGGAAGTGGTCGAGTGCTTGACAAATGCTCACCTAGGAGCTTTAGTGCATTTCTGCAGTGCCTCGTGTCGATGGGTCACACTGCTGCAACTGAGCGTCAATGATGGAGGGCGTCGATGTTAATTGATATTGTGCCAATCAAGCGAGGGCTGCATTGTCCTAAATGGTGTCGAACCTCTTGTGTAATGTTGAAGCTGCACCCATCCAGGCAAGTGTTCAGAAAATATTTCAACTTCAGTGAAGCCGAAAGGGGCGGGCCAGGAATGGTCTGTTTTCCATCGTGATCAGCACTCACTGCCGAGTAAGCACCATGGACGCGCCCTGGGAACATCAGAAAATGCAACGGCATTTTCGCCTATTGCAGCCAGAAATATTCTGGGTTGTGTTGTTATGTGAGACCAATCTCACCGCTCAGCAGCGACTGAAATAATAAAAATGAGTTTCCAACAGCAGCACTGTGTGTTTGTAGGTGATTTTTCACACTCTCCCCATTCATTCTCTCTCTATCTCAGAACAGCAATATAAGTGGAAGCTGATCCTTCACACTCTCCTCTCCAGGAGCCCTCATTCATTCGCTTTGTACCTGAGAACAGCAGTGTGAGTGGGAGTTCACAGCTCACACTGAATCACCAGGAACCTTAGAAATACAGATCTTCAGGTGTAATGCATCCCCTTCAGTTATATAGACATGATATTTTAACACATGAAGTTTAATGCATGAGGATGAACACCACAGCATGGTATTTGGACGGTTACACCAGAATATAGCGGTTCTACTCCATGTGATAATGATTTGTATTTACCTGTGCTAGCGGCTTGAGTGTCGACAAGTCTGCCTGAAATAGAGGAATCAGAATAAAGTATCAGGAATCAGTGCAACACTTGGAAATATATTCGATATATGCAACTGAACTGTAGGTAATAATAGTCATTAATTTTCGAAATAAATGAAAAATTGAAGTGTGAAATCATGATGTCAAGCAATACATAGAAAACAAGAATTGTGACATATGCAGCAAACATCGATGCTCATTTCTTTGCAAGAATTTAACCGAGTGGTTTTCACACAGGCAGACGCTGGTGAGCCTCTTTATGATCCATGAGTTGGCAGCTTGGAGTTTTCACAAAATTACTTATTGTTCTGCTCGATACTGCACTGACTACATAGTTAACATAATTAGGAACGCCATGCAGAGCATTAATATTTCCTCGTGGCCAAAGCAAGGCGCTCCCATCAAACATTTGCTGCAGTGTAAGGTTTTCACTCGAACAATACTGGAAGAGACAATGATACACAATAACTAGTCAGCAAATAAATTCCGAATGAGTGATTCTTTCTAAATGTTGCATGTGGCATCTTGGACATTAGGTTTTATCGTGTTCCCCGACTGCACAGCAGCAGCAAGGGTCAGTCATGAATAATGCCTAACAGGCGGTAAGTATTGCTGGCTCACTGCTTCAGGAATCCGTGCTCAACTCCAGCCTCAGGTGAAAGCCTATGTGGAGTTTGTACATTAGTCCTGTGTCTGTGTGGGTTTCCTCCGGGTGCTTCGGTTCCCTCCCACAATCCAAAGAAATGCAAGTTAGATGAATTGGCCGTGCTAAATTGCCCATAGTGTTCTGGGATGTATTGTTTAGGTGCATTAGTCAGAGGAAATGTCGGGGAATGGGTCCAGGTGGGATACTCTTTGGAGGGTCGGCTTGGACTTGTGGGGCCGAAGGGCATTCCTCTTCACTATTGAGATTCTATGATTCTATCATTCAAACTCCAAGACATGCAATTCTACTATTGATAAATGGAGAGAGTTTGATAAGTTTTTGTCTAAAACAAGAGTTTTAGTGTTCAAAGCAAAAAAAGATGGTCGTTTTGTGAAAGAAGCCTGTACTCCCTCTTTCAACAGACTGCCTAGTTAGTTGCAGTGACTTTCCTCATCACACTTAAATCGTTGCTCTGAGTATATACTATTCACGTTCATTTGCACTGGGGACAGGATGGTTACGAAGCCATTTGCATTTTATAAAAGTTCAAATGTTTACTGAGCTTGCCTTGTTATTTATGACCATTGATAATATTTTGTACTCCTTTCCCAATTTTCCCGCATGTGTCATAAACGTTTCCGTTTCTTGCGAAGTCTCTCCCATGCAACTTCTAAATAATCTCTAAGACTCTAATTCATTGATTTCCATCTCGAAATCGTTTTATTTAAGCTTTTAAGCGTTAAGCCAACACAGTATGTTTGTCAGATGTGTTCACAAATGGTCACTCAGCACTGGCTGTGATTCATTCAGACCCGAATGTGTAGATTCACTTTTAAAATCATTCATCGACCTGAACCATCTTCTTGCCCGTTTATTGTGATTTGACAATGTACTTACAATGATGTGTTAAATATATATTGGTTTTTTTTAGAATGCAGTTAGCCATGGTAAACGAACAACAAAATTCTAATCCAGTATTTTAATGCCTGACGCATACACCAAGTTATTCCGTTTTTTCATCCTGTAAAATTTCACTTCTTCTGCTTTCTCAGACTGAACTTATTCACTTCATTAAACCACAAACTGGGTCACCGGTTCTCCCAAATACAACTGATTAATACCTTTGGTTGTGAGAATTTGTAACAATTGTTTCATACACTGTTCCATATATTCCAAACAGCTTGCAATATTAAATATCTTTCGAAACTCTCTGCACAATATTGCAGCAGATTGGTTGCTGACCCCAATGTGATATATGAGACTTTTACCATGCCTCACTAACTGGGCCATTTTGTAAACAATAAATCCACATCAGATCAGTGGCATCATTTCGAACACACTAACTAATTGGAGCACTGTTACAAACTAAGGCCACAGAAGCAATTTTGCTTGCAACACGAGACTGGATGCTATTACAGAATACTTCCGATTATTCCAGAACATGCATGTGCGTTTGAACACCTTTCAAAATTTACTACTTGACATGATACTTCTTTGGCAATATTGTGGAGGACACAATTTACAATGTGGAATACGCTGAGAATGGGTGCAATCACTGAGTTCTACTCATTTCACTCCAACATACTCTATCCTTACGACTATTGCTGTCTTTTTCCAGCTGAATCCGCGTAACTAGCATGATGACACATTCTTTCCGTGACTACTTGAGCGAGACACGGGGGACAGATATTTTTTCTGAAGAAGGGCCTGTGCCCGAAACGTCGAATCTCCTGTTCCTTGGATGCTGCCTGACCTGCTGTGCTGTTCCAGCAATAAAGTTTCAACCAGGACAGATATTTTTATCAAGAAACTTGGACAGTATAGTTAAATTTCAAGTGTAATTGCCATTTGTCTGAAATCTCTGTAATTCAATTAATAGTCAGTCGTAATGGGCAATATATCAAAAGAAACTACTGCCAGAAACACAGGTCCGTCGTCACTTTTGCATGTGGATAATATTAGATTCCTTACAGTATGGAAACAGACCCTACGGCCTTACAAGTCCATACCGACCCTCCGAAGAGCGACCCACCCCCCAGCCCGATTTCACGACCCTATATGTACGCTTGTCTAATGTAGCTAACGCTATGGACAATTTAGCATAGCCAATTCACATGACCTGCTCATCTTTGGAGTGTGGGAGGAAACCCACGCAGATAAGGGGAGAATGTGCAAACTCCACACAACAGTCACGGAAGGCAGGAATAGAACCCGGGTCCCTGGTGCTCTGAGGCAGCAGCGCGAACCACTGAGTCACCGTGGATTAACGTTGAACATAAATTACACTCAAAATGTCGGCATCAATTTATTCACGGCTCCTTTTGTCTGATTTTCGTCATCGATTAAAAAGAAAATAACGTCCTGACTGGATTTTAAATTATCCCCGCATAGTGAGTAATTTTGGAAATAAGGAATTCAATTCAAATAAAAGAAAGAAAAAGAGCTAGAACATAGAACAATACAGTGTAGAGCAGACCTTCAGCCCTCGATGTTGCACCGACCTGTGAACTAATCTAAGCTCATCCCCCATGTACTTATCCAAAGATTGTTTAAGTCTCCTAATATGGCTGAGCTAACTACGTACTCTCTGAGTAAAGAATCTGCCTCTGACATCTGTCTTAAATCTGTCAACTTTCAATTTATAGTTATGCCCTTTCGTACGAGTTAACTTTCACTGTCTACCCTATGCAATCCTCTGATCATTTTGTATATCTCTATCAAATCCACTCTTCGCCCTTCTTTTCCAAAGAGAACAGACCCAAGTCTCTCAGTCTTTCCTCATAAGAGCTTCCCTCCAGACCAGGCAAAATCCTAGTAAATCGCCTCTGCGCTTTTTCCAATTCTTCCACATCCTTCCTGTAATGGGGCAAACAGAACTGTACGCAATTTTCCAAGTGCGGCCGCACTTGCATTTTGTACAGTTGCAACATGACATTGCGGCTCCGGAACTCAATCCATCTACCAACGAAATCTAATCACCGTGCGCCTTCTTAACAGCACTATCAACCTGGGTGGCAACTTTCATGGCTCTACATACATGGACTCCAAGGTCCTTCTGCACATCCACACTACCAAGAATCTCTCTATTGACCCAGTACTCTGCCATCCTGTTATTCTTCCCAAAGTGAATCATCTCACATTTAGCTGCCCTGAACTCCGTCATCTCTCAGCCCAACTCTGCCGTTTATCCAAGTCCCCCTGCAACCTGTAACATTCTTCCACACTGTCCACTACTCCATCAACTTTAGTGTCATCTGCAAACGTACTAACCCATCCACGTACGCCTGCGTCTAAGTCATTTATAAAAATGGCAAACCGCAGTAGTCCCAAAACAGATCCTTGTGGCACACCACAAGTAACCGAAATCCAAGCTGAATATTTTCCATCAACCACCACTCGTTGTCTTCTTTCAGAAAGCCAGTTTCCAATCCAAACTGCTTAATCACCCTCAAACTCATGCCTCTGAATTTTCTCCAACATACACATGAAACAAACCAACGTGAGTCACCGTTCACAACTTTGAAAGATTGAACTCGAATGGAAAATAAAAATATACAAGAGACCCAGACCCAGAATAATTTTACTAGTCTCACAAATCTGCTGGGTGAATGGAAAAGTACTTTAGCGTCTGGAAGTCTCAAACAGATACAGAAAACGCTGGAGAAACCCCGTAGGTTTAGCAGGATCTGTTCAAAGAGAGACAGTGTTAACTTTACGAGTCTGGTAGGACAGTTTTACTCTCTGTGCTTCACGTCTGCAGAATATTCATACCAGACTTGAAATGTTAACCGTGCTTCTGTCTTTATAGATGCTGCTCGACTTTCTGAGTTTTTCCAGAATTCTCTACATGTCTTCAAGGTACGAACCTGTTATCCAAACACTACAAAAATTGTTGTTAGCAGAAAGGCATAAAACTTCGTTCTCTATGTATTAAACAGTTGCTTCATGAAAATTATCCCGTGGCCTCGAAAACATCATGAATCCATGATCAATGCTCAGCTCTAGAATTAGCACCTTAAAAGTTGACTCACACAACCCAACTCAGCGCCTTCAGACAACCTAACCAAACAGCAGGCACGCCACCCACAAAGGGGCACAAAAAATGGAACTCTGCCAAATGGAAGTGTCAATCCTGACTGGAATGACATTGGTATCAATTGACTGATGCTTGAACAAGGCTTTGTAATCCTCTTCCTCGGGTGTTGTGGATATGCTCAGATTCAATAGAATGCAGTGTTTCCTGAATTAAGATCACCAACACTCATTTGGAATTTCAGTATTGCTGACCAAATCAGATATTGTCATGTTTTTGAACAAATATTTTTAAAAATCGCAGGATTGCTATCCTAATATTTATTTAAAAATCACACAACACCAGGTTATAGTCCAACAGGTTTAATTGGAAGCACACTAGCTTTCGGAGCGACGCTCCTTCATCAGGTGATCCGAATCCCTCGCTCCGAAAGCTAGTGTGCTTCCAATTAAACCTGTTGGAGTATAACCTGGTGTTGTGTGATTTTTAACTTTGTACACCCCAGTCCAACACCAGCATCTCCAAATCATGTCTAATATTTATTGTCATTTAATCCATTCATCATTAAAAATAAACAAAGCAAATGTTTCAGTCAGGATGTTTCAGTGATATGGCTTTTGGATCAGTTACGGTATTAACGAATATCTGTAGCAAAATATCTGTACTGCAACAATATGCTTATACAAATCATGAATGCAGAATCGGTGACTTAAAATGACAGTTCCATTACTTAGGTCACAACCTGGTCAAGCAGCCCTTGCTATAAGCACGACTGAGAGAAAGTCTATGCCTGTGTCAGTTCAAACCATATTAAACACAGTATTGGCTAGTGTTTTACAGACACCAAGTTCACTGTTAGCCCAGAATCTGCTGAACCCGCATCGTTCTCGACGTTTAGATTATCTTAACAAGACTCCTGGCAAAAACAAAACAAACAAGACAGGACACGAAAACTGCCTCGATATTTTAGTTCAGATCGTCTCTAAAACTAAGTTTTGCACAACTCTAACTAGAGAAAAGGAAATACCTTTAAAATTTATTTAAATTTTCGATGCGCTAACACCGCCAAAACCTGGTATGATTATCAGCCTTGCTTCAATTTGCAGCAGTCTCGCTGTTGGTTCGGAAAGGCATTTGTTCAAACACATTTCCAGCAGCGTGAGGTAAATTTACAACGCTGAATTAACAGCGCAGTAGTGGGTGTATTTTGCATACGTTTTAATGTCCTGGAGATTCTGCTGGAAAAGAAGAGGTTGGATAGTGTTGGGTTATTCCCTGAGCAGCATTTGCAAGTCATTTTGCAGAACGCCTCATCACGAGAACATTCCAATATGTAACAAGACATCACTTGGCCAGTGGTGAGAAGGGCAATTTCTGTGAAATCCCTCATGCACAGTCTATAGGTCTGTGCCACCACACGGTGCCCTCGAATCAGCCGCCTGGGTTGACTGGAGGACATGAGACTATCACACATCTCCTTATGAAGTGCGCCTTTGCAAATGCAGTCTGGAGGAAGATTCGGGACGTTTGTCAAGGTGATCCTGAGCAGCTCCGTGACGCAGGACGGTGTAGTCATCAATCTGTTGCTGGGACACACACCGAGACAAATAACAACTGCGTCTGGAGGGCCATTAACTGTTGAAAGGCATTATTTGCTCCGTCTGAAACGTCTTCATCTTCCAAAGCAAAGAGATCACTTCAACTGAGTGTTGCCGACTGGTGCATTCCAAGTCCAGGATTAAGCACTTAGGGATGTACCAAGCATGGGGTGCAGTGAGGAAAGACCACTGCCTGAGGTCTTACTGCTTCAGTCAAATGGGGATCCGTTCAGGTATCGGACTCTTATGATGCCTCAAATATATGTAAACATGATATTGTTCAAGAAAGAGATGCCTTTGGTTTCTCTGCTGAATAGAATCAACTCTAGTGTGGTTGTTTTTAACTTCAACATGCGACAGCACAGAACCGAAGTGTTTGAATAACTACTTTTACGTATAAAGATATTTTATCAAGACAGCAACCTTTTTTGTTGTATAAGAAAAGAAAATAACTTTTTTTTTGGAAAAGACGCTAAACGGGATAATCTGCCTGAACTCTTAAAGGCAACTGTGCCGAAACAAGCAGTGGACCTTATACACGTTGAAGTGGTCAGTCACAAACTTTCGAACAAATTCAAAAAAATGAGAAAGACACCTCAGGATAAAGAAGAACTGCACGTGCTGGGAATCGGCAACAAAATCAGAAACTTGCTGGAAATAATCAGCAGGTCTGTCAGCATCTGTGGTAGAAAAGCAGAGTGAGCGTTACCGGTTTCAGAGCCCCTTCTGTCTTTCCAAGATAATCAGCTAACTGCGCCCCTTATCACAGTAATGTTGTAACACTTGCCTCTGAACACATTGCCTGTCACCTTTCCAAAATTACACAACTGTATCAACAAGAAAGTGTATCAAACTGGCGGGCAACTCCTTCATTCCATGGAGGGCGCAACTCCTTCATTCCATGGAGGGCGCAACTCCTTCATTCCATGGAGGGCGCAAAATAAACGCAATGCTTTCTCCAAAATGGTGGTGGAATTAAACAGCCGAAATACTGTGCAAAATTACTGCCAGCACATGCTTCTAAAAATTCAAAAAAGTCAGTTTATATTTTGCATTGTCCCAGGTATTGACAAATAAATGAAGGAAATTTTCTGTTTGTCAACAGGGTTCTCTGTTACACACAATGTTAAACAAACGAGAGACACGATTAATAACAGACCCAAATTGGCTTAGGAGGTTTTCAACTCCAATACCTGTATAGAAACCGTGAATAAAATGCCAGGATTGGGGAGTAGGGTTGGGGGTGGTGATCCCCCAAGAAGAAGGGCTTATGCCCGAAACGTCGATTCTCCTGTTCCCTGGATGCTGCCTAACCTGCTGCGCTTTTCCAGCAACACATTTTCAGCTCTGATCTCCTACATCTGCAGACCTCACTTTCTCCTGGGGGTGGTGATCCCTCAGGAACAGTTGCATAAACAATCAGAAAAATAATGAAGAGAACATAATTGCCATGACACGTTGTATCAATATTTTCTCTCGCAAAAACTGGTCATTAAATTATTCCTACCTGCATCTAGCTAATGATTGGCGTGTCGATGGTTAAGGAAATATGGTAAAATAGACCATAACTCACAGTTCAATAGCTGCAGAAGAAGCAGGTTCAGGAGGCTTGCAAGCATCGTCCCAGCTGCTGGTAACAGGTGAAATCTGAACATTAGCGAAATGATACTTTAGACATACAGAGCTTCATTTAACGCATCTATTGACTCATCGATTCCTGTAAGAGTTAGTTCGTCAGCCACTGTTTGTGGAGAGGCACGTGCTTCTTTCCAACAACCAATAGCTTTTGATGTGCGCGCACTGTGAAATTAACTCGGGTCTTCTCCACCAATCAGAGGTGATGTGACCATTAATGGGTACAATGAAACCGGGTTCCAAACATCAGCTCATTTTGAGAGAATCAACGACGTTTAAGATTTCGACTTGGAAGCGCGTCCAGACTCCGGAATTCATGTCATAGAATCACACAACCCCAGGAGGTTATTGTTCTGGCTTGTTTGAAAACATTTTACAACTCAACATCTCCTCGGGCAGGTGGAGCAACAACTCAGTTTCTGCTTCTGCACTCCACACTCTTCATGACGCAAAATGAATCTAACAGTTTCAGAACAGAATCTCTCTCCTTCCTTTCGAATACTATTCACCCTCTTTCTCTTTTACATATTTGTCTCTTTTCGGCTTTGCTCTTAGCAGGCCAAACCCATTTTCACATTATCACTCCAATCACTGGCATCCATGTTTGACCCAGACAAAGGCCTTGCTGATGTCTGTGTAAACTACATTAACTGCAATAATCTCAGACAGATATTTAATCACCTTTCCAAAAAACTCAGCTAAATTAAGCAGACAGGATCTCTCTCTCTCTCCCTCTCTCTCTAACAAATCAATGCTGTCTATTCCTGGTCAAACCCATGCCTTTCCAAGTTTTAAATTAATCCTATGAGATCATAAGGACTTATTTTCCAATAACTTCCCTGCGCTGACATCAGGCTAACATGTGAGATATACTAGCTCACCAGTCCCTCCTGCCGTTACCAAACAACACCGTCAGCTATCGCCCAGTCACCTGGCACTTCCCTCGGGCCAGCAAAGTGTTCAATATGTCCCCCAGGGCTCCAATACTCTCCTCTTTTGCTTCACATAACGGCTTGGGATAGATGTCACCATACTCTGTGATGAAAGCAACTTGCTGCCCGCCACAGCATGAAACACGTCTTCCTTATTAATCTTAACTTTTACTGGAACTTCACCATTCTAACCGAATTCCCCATTCTGAATCGAGATGAGAAATATTCATTTGAAACCCCACTCACGTCTTCTGGCTCCACGCACAGGTCACTCCTTTGCTTTCCGTTAGGCTGCACTCTTCCCTGTTCCTCATTGTATACTTATAAAGTGACTGGGGTGGTAGGTGAACATAGTTTCCTTAATCCTATCTGCCAAAGAAACCTCGTTGCTCCTCGTGTGCCTGTTAACTTCTACTTTAAGAACCTCTCTGCATTTTTATCCCTTTGAAAGGCCTCTCCTTCCTTTTGCATACAATTCTATCTGACATATTGCTCTATCTTTTGCTTTATCAAAAACTCAACAGTCCTTTTACATCCAAAGTTGCCTGGAAGCTTAGTCCCTGGCCCTTCATAACTTCACACGAATTCTCATTGCGCCAGAGTTGAAGGTCTCCCACTTCCCAATTGTAGACTTACACAAAGTAGCGACTCCAAGTCGACGCTTGCCACTTCCTGTCTAATGATACTGAATTTATCCTCACTTCAATCTAAAAACTCTGCCACTGCTCCATCTCTTGTACGGCCTTGCAGAATGTTCTTCTCGATACTCTTTCAAAATTCCACGCTGTCTCATCCTTCCACACTGACATAAGCTCATTTAAATAAGCAAAGGTGAAACACTTGACAAGTATCCTGTCACGTTATATGTGATGGAACAGAATTTTTGGGTCGAATACCCTAAGACTACTCCTATTGTGTGTTTATCTACGTGAACTCTTGATACAAATTGACACGGTAACTCAACTTTCCCATAACCAACAATTGGACAGGCAATTACCATTATTTTGTTTTCATATATTTATAGATCTTTCGATGCGATTTAGAATTCTCCAGCTTGGTCGGCGTTTTTACTCACACCTAAGTGACTTGGAAATGAATGGCTTGTGAAGCGGACTCAGAATTCATTTCAGATACAACGCTGAAAGTTATTGTGGCTCCAAATATAGAAATTGGCAACAGTATGAGGATTTCCTTCCCTCTGTATTATGAGCAGATCAGGTGGATTACTACAGTAATTGTTCTCAGTAATTGATTTGAAATTTCATCACCTGCAAGGCATGATTTGTAATCAAGGCCCTTCGACCTCAGGATTACAGATGCAGTGTCAATTCATTCCTGTCGCTGTCTTGCCTCGGAACCTACGTTCCCAATAGGTCTACGACCTCATGGAAGTAAAATATCGAAGACCCCCGAAAACCACTGATGCGTGTGAAAGGTTAGCTAAGGTCATCTCAATTTGACAACAGTTTCAGAGAAATGGATGGAGTAGTGAATGAGAAATTTAGCGATACATTCAGGCCAGTTTGGAGTTTAGACAATTATTTCTTTGCACTTTAGAACACGTGGGACAGAAAGGGGTACCAATCGGACTTCTCATGTATTCGGTTATTGAAGTAGAACAAAGAACGTAGAACACTACAGTACAGTATAGTCCCTTCGGCCCACGATGCTGCGCCGAAAATTTCTCTTAATCTAAGATCAACGTAACCTACACAGCCCTCAGTTTACCGCCGTCCATGTGCTTGTCCAGCAGTCGCGTAAATGACCCTAATGTCTCTGACTATACGACAACCATTGAGAGTGCATTCCCCGCACCCACCACTCTCTACTTAAAGAATCTACCTCTCATATCTCCGCTAAACCTTCCTCCAATCACCTTAAAATTATAACCCCTCGTGGTTGCCATTTCTGCCCTGGGAAACGTCTCTGGCTATCACCTCTATCAATGCCTCTCGTTACCTTGTACACCAACAGCAAGTCAGATCTCTTCCTTCTTCTCTCCAGTGTGAAAAGCACTCGCGCACTCAACCTCTCTTCATAAAACAAGTCCTCAATCCCGCCAGCATGCTGGTAAATCTGCTCTGCACCCTGTCTAATATATCTACATCATTTCGACAATGCAGTGAACAGAACTGGACACAATATTCCTCGTGTGGTTTAACCAAGATGATATATAGCTGCAGAATAACCTCGCGGCTCTTAAACTCAATCCCCCTGTTAATGAAAGCCAAAGCACCATATGCCTTCTGAACAACCCTATCACTTGGGTGGCAACTTTGACGGATTGATGTACGTGGACCCCAAGATCTCACTGTTCCTCCATGCAGCCAAGAATCCTGTCACTAACCCTGTATTCAACATTCAAATTCGACCTTCCGAAATTAATCACTTTGCACTTGTCCAGGTTGAACTCCATCGGCCACTTCTCTGCCCAGCTCTGCATCTTGTCAATGTCTTGTTGCAGCCTGCAACAGTCCTCCACACTATCTATATCACCACCAACATTTGCGTCATCGGCAAACTTACTGACATATTTTTCCACTTCTTCATCCACGTCATTTTAAAAAACTACAAAGAGCAAAGGCCCAAGAACAGATCCCTGGCGGACAGGACTGGTCACAAACCTCCATGTAGAATGCTTTCCATTCACTAGCACTTGCTGCCTTCTTTCGACCAGACAATTCTCCATTAAGAGAGCGAAATTTCCCGATATTCTATACCCGATGACATTCGGAATAGGTCTACGGTGGGGAACCTTCCCAATGCCTTACTGAAATCCATATGCACCACATCCACTGTTCGACCTTTGTCAATTTGGCTTGTCATATCTTCAAAAAAATTCAAGACGGCTTGTGAGGCATGACCTGCCCCTCACAAACCCTTCCTGACTCTCTTGGACCAAACTATGTTTTTTTTCTTCAAATATTCGTAAACCCTATCTCTCAGAATCGTTTCCAGTACTTTGCTTACCACAGGCGTAAGACTGACCCAGGGATTTCCCTATTCATTTTGTTAAACAGAGGAACAGCATTCACCTCCCTCCAATCATCCAGTAATGCTCCCGTGGAAAGAGAGGATGCAAGGTTCATCGCTACAGGCGCAGCAAACTCATTCCTCGCTTCCCGGAGTACACTTGGATACATCTGGTCCGGCCCTGGGAATTTCCTATCTTGATGCTTCCCAGAATTTCCAGCACATTGAATTTCTTAATATCAACGTGTTCACGCCTATTAAACTGGCCCACGGTGTTCTCACTATCAAAAAGGTCCCTCTCCCCAGTGAATCCTGAAGCAAAAAACTCATTTACGGCCTCTCCTTACCCCTTCGGACTGCAGGTCCCCCCACTATCTCTGATTGGTTCTCCGCACTGTCTGATCATTCTCTTATTTCTAGTCTAAGTGTATAAAGCCTTTGGGTTTTCCCTAATCCTTCCCGCCTTGGCTTTGTTTGTGCCCCTCCGAGCTCTCCTCAGTCCATTTTTGAGTTTATTCCTAGCTATCCTGTAATTCTCCAAAGCTGAGCCAGATCCTTGCTTCCTCAACCTTGCCTGTGATTACCTCGCTTATTCCTGCTGCCTTTCTCAATGAACAATAATATCTGTCTCTCGTCATCTGGCATTATACCGCTGCCAAGCGAAGTGTTCATTATGTCCGCTAGGATCCCAGTAATCTCCTATCATTCATCACATAGAAGCTTGGTAGAAATTAATAGGCCTTAGGAGTTTATGCAACTTTACAACACAACAGGATCAAATCCCTCTTCCTTATTAATTATTACATATTCTAAAGCTTCACTGTTCCCCAGCTGCAACCTATTTCCCTTTTCTGAATATAGTTGAGAAATATTCTGTTAACTCCGCACCTAAGTCGTCAGGATCCACGCTCAGGTTGCTACTTTGACCTCAAAGACTGCAGTCTTTACCTCTTCCTGTAATATGCTTACAAAGTGCCTGGGGATGATGGGTGTGTGTGTCTCCTTAAACCTATTGAGAAAGATATGCAGTGGTTCCTCTGTTACTCCTAAGTGATTTTTTAAAAACAACCGACATCCACACACACACAGAGAAACACACGCACATACACAAAAACAAACACACATACACACACAGTCAGACACACATACATACACACTCAGACACACATACACACGCACTCAGACACACAGACATAAACACTCAGACACGTAAACACACATACACACTTAGGTCCACACACGGACAAAAGCACGCACACATTCATACCCGCACGCTCATACTCAAACACGTTTAGACACACACATAAATCACACACGCACTCAGATGCTCATGCACACACATGCAGGCACTCAGATACACAAACACACACACACTTTAATATCATTGATGTCTTTTCCAGCTTTGTTTTTCATGCGCTGTCCCTGACATATCGTTCCACCTTTTTCATTGTCAAAATCTCGAGATCTCTTGATTTGTAGTGCTTCCTGGACTTTCATGTGCTTGCTTTCCACTCTTACCGAAGTATACCGGCCATGTTACGTTTAAACACTCCCTCTTTCCAAAAGTAGACTTAGCTACAATTAACGGTTCCAATTCCACGTTTGCCAGCTCCTTTCTAATCATGTTCAAATTATTCTTACCTCAATTCAGACATCTATATTTCTTCACTCTCCCTATCTCTTTCCAGAATGACTTTGAAACCTGTAGATTTACAATCATTATTCCCAAAAATGTTCGCTGAAAGATGCTGCGATAATTTGAGAAGATTCATTTCTTTCTTATTAGGTCTCACACTGCCCTATCTCTAAAAGAACAATCTTCATAAAGATGCCCTAGAGACGAAGCATAATGATGCTCAAAATGATGTCCTAGAGTCGCTATAAAGTTTCAATCCTATCCACAGTGGTTCAGTGGTTCGCACTGCTGCCTCACAGTACCGGGGTCCCAGGTTTGATTCCAGCCTCGGGCAACTGTCTGTGTGGAGTCTGCATATTCTCTCCTTGGCTGTGTGGGTTTCCTCCGGTTCGCCCACACCCACAGTCGAAAGATGTGCAGGTTAGGTGAATTGGCCATGCTAAATTGCCCTTGTGTTAGATGCGTTAGTCAGAGGGCAAATGTGTCTGGATGGGTTCCTTGAAGGGCCTGCTTCCACACTGTAGGGAAGCTAATCGTTTCAAACTGACGTGATGCCAGGTAATATAAGCGAAGCTGAAATACCTTGCATGCATTATTCTATTGATCTCACTTATACAAAGATGAAGCAGTATTTTCCGTCCGAATAGCCTAACCCTGCCGTCTATGTTGTGTTTGTCGACGTGAATCCAACGTACATTAACAATTTTACATGCTCAGTCAACTAGCCAGTGGATGTTTTTTCCTTGCAAACTGTCCAATGCTAAACAGTTGGGCAGGCAACCACAGAGGCTTATTCATACGTTTATATTCTGTTTGATGAGATTTAGAATTCTTTACCTTGCAGCATTTTTTCCCACTCCTAACTAGACTTGCACTCAGAGGCTTGCTAAGTGCATTCAGAGAACAGTTAACACCTTATTCCTGTTCTAGTGTTAAAAATAGGTAAGACATATTAAGGATAGCACATTGCCTTCCCTCAGTTACATAAGTAGTTCAGGTGAATTGTTCCCACAATCGATTCATGTTCAGACACCAGCTCTTGTATTTTTAAATATTGGTTTGAAATTCCACCAGCTGCCATGTCGCGCTTTGTGATCACGTTCCAGGGCCTCAAGACGACTGGCCGAGTATAATTTCATCTCCTTCACTGTCTCTCCTCAGAGCCCATATTCTATTCGATGCACGACCTCGTGAATACAAAATATTGAATTTCAACTTAGGAAACCTGATGGCCCATCAGAATCATGTCATATCTAAGTTCACTTTAGTCTGGCAACAGTTTCCAAGAAATTAGGAGAGAAATGCAGGAGGTGATGATCAATAAATTTAGACCAATTCAAAGTTTGAACAATTCTTTCTTTGCACTTTGGAGCATGTGAAGCAGGAAGATGGACAGATCAGAGTTTGTGGTGCATTCAATCGAGAAAGGAAATACAGATTATGTTGTGTACTCCAAAGATGTCTCTGCAGCTGACTTCACATAACTACTTAAAAATTATTCATGGGATATGGGTATCACTCATTCGGCCAGCATTTATTTCCCATCAAGTATTTGCCACTTGAAAGCGCGGTGGTGAGCTGCGCCTTCTTGAATCTCCGTAATTTGTATGGTATACGTGCACCCACAATACCGCGAGGGGAGGAAATTAGGTGTTTGACACAGAAATAGTGAATGAATAGCAACATATGTCCAACTCAGGATGGTGGGTGGTGGTGATAGGAACTTGCAGTGTTTCCATATGTCCTTCTGGATGGAAATGGTCATGAGTTTGGAAGGAGTACTCTGAGAAACTTTGGTGAATTTCTGTACTGTATTTTGAAATTAGCGCACGCTGCTATACCTGAGTGTTGGCAGTGGATGCCTGTGGATATGGTGCCAATCTAGCGGGCTGCTTTGTCCTCCATCGTGTCAAGCTTCTTGTTTTTGTTGGAGCTGCACGGCAACCACGGCATTTGGAGAATATTCCATGCATCAGTCTCTCTCTTCTTGAATGGGAAGAGAGCTTTGTCCAGCATTGTCTAAGATTAATTGAGGGATGTTTTTGAGAACTTAGACGAGGCATCAGTTTGCAGTTTACTCCTAAGTAAATATTGCTGGATAGCACTGCTGATGACCCGTTCAACCACATCTTTTGCTGAAGGAGTGTATACTGATTTGAAAACAATTAGATTTGTACTGCTGTTTATGTGAGACCACGCATGGTCAATTTTCAACATGGACAGTAGACAGAAAAAAAATCAGACAATCTGAAACAAAGGCCAGTGTGTCCAATTACCCTTCCCCAAGTGACCACTTCCTGTTGAAATGTGGCTCACATAGTTTGTGATACAAAATTAGCTTGGTCGCAGAAGACAGAAGCAGGTTTGGAGGTGTGCTATCAAAATCTGTGATTAATATTGTTCTAACACGGTCAGTGCTGGGTCGTCGATTGTTTGAAACGCAAATACGTGATTGGGATGAAAATGTAAATGGACTGATCAGTAACTTCTTGGTAACCACAATTATCATTAGTACCTCTTTAAGTTCCACATTACCCCTTCCCTATTATAAAACCAATCTTTGCCTTTTGCTCTGGTTACACTTGCAATCACTTTTACTCGAGAATCTTAGATGAACAGCACATAAACCAGCAGTACATCGCCCCCTTCAGTTCTGAATAAGAGATTGCAGACTCGAAATATTAACTCTGTATTTGTTCCAAGATTCTGCAGCTTTTTCTGTTCTCAATTCAAATTTCCAACACTCGCAAACATTAATCGCGTTATCATGTTGACAAAACTGCATCCAGTTTAGTCTGTTTGGTTACATTCACCCACATTACCAACAATATTCAGCTTCACTTGCGCTGTTTTGCTCTATTTGTTCACAAGACAGCGGCTGAGCCATGTCTGACAGACGTGCTGCAGAATTTCACACCATATATGGGTTGTGTCACGATAGAGGGCAACTTGCCGACCATGTGAAGAAAGATCATCGTTCAGAGAGAAGCAAAACACACAAACACAGATACTGTTATAAGCAATGCAGGGCATTCTCCAGCAAAAATCGCACCCAGGCAGACATGGAATGATGCCTGAAAACACGCAGAAGCATAGTTTACAGCAAGCCATAATTTGGAATTCGACAGCATTTATGGAAGTTTCAATACGTGAAAAACAGTTTCGCAGTCGGCACAACCAAAGAACCACAAAACCGTCACTGTGCGCTTTGCATTTTCTGTTGAATCAACAGGAAACACCTGGCACTGTGGTAAATTCTGTGCTCAAATGTTGTCGCCAGTTTGTCCTTTAAAATTAAAAACTGCACAAGGAAAAATGTGGCAAATTCCGAATTATACTACACACTCCATAAAATCTCATTGAGTATTTCATCAGGGCACAGCACAACCTTCTTCACTAACTGAGATGCAAACGGTCTTGGTGTCATCTGCAAACCTAATAACCATGTCTCAGTTAATAAGGTGTGGCGCTGGATAAAGCATAGCAGGTCAGGCAACATCTGAGAAGCAAGAAAGTCAACATTTCCGGAATAACCCTTCATCAGGACTTGGAAGGGGGAGGGGCTGAAAACTAAATAGGGGAGGGAGCGTGAGACTAAAAGAAAGGTAGGCGGGATGGTGAAAGGTGGATGCAGGGAGGAGGTGATGGTGATAGGTTGGTGGGAAGTGTGGAGCGAATAGGTGGAAAGGAAGATGGGCAGGTAGGTCAGGACAAGAAGCCAGTGAGAAGTCAGAGGGTTGAATCTGGGATGGGGTTGGGGGGAGGGGGGAGATTTGGAAAGTGGTGAATTCAATGTCGAGGTCGTGTAGTTGGAAGCTCTCGAGGCGGACACAGAGGTGTTCTTCTCCAGTTATGGATGTGGTGGAGGCTCAAAATAGGGGTATGTGGTAGGGGGAGATGAAATTAATGACCACCAGAAATTGAGTTTGGTTGGTGCACACAGACCAGAGATGAGCCCTGAACAGCTCTGCATGTTTGCGCTCAGTCTCTCTCATGTAGGGGAGACCTCATCGAGAGCAATGATTGCAGTAAATGAGGTTTGAGGACATACAAGTAAATTACTGCCAGATATGGGATGAAGCATTGGGGCCATGGATGGAGGTGATGGAGGAGGTGTGAGCACAGGTTTTGCACTTCTTACATCAGTAGGACAAGTTGCCAGGTGTCGAGTGGCGATTGGTGGGTAGTGTGGATCTAACAAGGGAGGTGCAGTGGGGACACTCCATGCGAACACAGATAGGGGTAGGGAGGAATTTTTTTTTTTTAGGTGGTGGGATCTGATTGTAGGTGGTGAAAATAGCGAAGGATCTTTGGGAGATTCGTGGGTGGAACGTGATGACAAAGGGGATTCTATTCTTGTTGAAGTTGGGCGGATGGCTCATCATGGACAGTGGGGCAGGAAGTGGGGAGACACAATTGAAGGCACTATTGATCACAGTGGAGGAGAAATTACCGTACTTGAAGTAGGAGGACTCCTGGGATGTCCTGGAGTGGAATTGCTCATCCTGAGAACAGATACAGCAGAGGTGGAGGAATTGGGAGTAAAGGATCATATTTTTACAGGAGGTGAGGTGGTAGAAAGTATAGTCAGCACCAGGCTAACAGCAACTGGGGAATCTGTAAATATGTTAACACCTTAAATCTTGATCTGCCATGCAAAATTTCCGCAATCATAGTACAGAAAGGCAAATGTGTAAGAGAACAATGCAGCCTGACAGAAAAAAAATCATTTCGAAGTTCAGTAAGTTAGAACAATCGTGCATTACGATCAAAGACTGACATTGTAGATTTGAAGGGACTCTGTAATCACAAATTCACTGATTGCAATGGTGTTACAGTGTTGAATGAAGCTGTTCTGCCAATCATGTCTGTACTGGCTCTACAAACATTCATGATTACCCAGTGCCAGCAGCCTGCTTTAGACCCAAAACCTTGCATATATTTGTTTGCATACTCTTCCAATGCCTTCTGGAGTTGCAAATTCCAATCTGGATTCCACATATTTCCAGGCAATGCCTTCCATGTCTGAACGTCCAACTATATGAAAGAAAAATCCTCACTTCACTTTTGCCGCTGGTACAGATCACTTGGATCTGTGCTGTCATGTCCATGTCCCATTTATGATCGGGAAAGGTTTATCCCTATCTACTCTGTCAGTGTTTCCTTGATCAATGGCATATACATTTGCAGCATGACTTACCAACTTACTAATCAGATCTCTGATATATTTTGCTCACAATACAGGTCGCAGCAATGCTTCTTGTGTAACAAGACTGGTCACAGATCTCCAGTCAGAAAAACAGCCCGAAACTTTGCAACCTCTTTCTCTTCTCTAAAAAAGAAAATTTTAGATCCATCTTTCCAACTCACAGCCATTGATCCCCTGTCGTTTTATCTGATAGATTCCTGGAGCCTATTCATTGCTTTCCTGAAGTCGTTGTCATCAATAACATCTACTATTCCACCCTCATCAATCATCTTCATCATTTCCTCAAAATACTCAATCAACTTCCCAACGCAAGTGATTGTTACTATTTCTAATAGGTCCTTTATTTTCAAAATATGTGTTAGTGCTGCCCTTAAGAATTTTCTCCAAGAAGTTGCCTGTCATGGATGTAAGACACAGCGACCTGTATTTCCCTGAATTAATCATGTTCCTCTTTCTGAACAAACGAAAGGCAGTGGCTATTCTCGAGTGTCCGGCGTCCTCACTTGTGGCTAAAGAGGATCTAGAGGTCTCTGACAAAGCCTCAGTAATTATCCCTACCCCTAACTCCTTAAATATCTATCTATCCTATGGGATAGATCTCAGTAGGCCCAGGGAACATATCTAAACTAAGATTTTCCAACTCATCCGAAATCTCCTCCCTCCTAATTTTGATTTGCCACAAAATATCAACATTTTCCTCCCTAATATTGCCATAATCGTCTCATTGTCTTTTGTGAATACTGACGGGAGGTATTCATTAACGATCTGACCCCGCCCCCCTTCCTCTCACCCTGGACATAAACACCCGCCTTTGTCCTTGAGTCTTTTTACAACCAACTCTTGCTCATAACACAACAATAAGTTGCCTAGAGTCGAGAGTGTGGTGTTAGTAAAGCTCAGCAGGTCAGGCAGCATCTAAGGAGCAGGAGAATTGATGTTTCATACATAATCCCTTCGTCATGAATCAGGAATCATGATGAATGGCTTATTCCTGAAGCGTCGATTCTCCTGCTCCTTGGATGCTGCCTGACGTGCTGTGTTTTTCCAGCAACACATTCTCGACTCTGATCTTCAGCATCTGCAGTCCTCATTTAGGAGAAAGTACCTTGATCCTCCTTGCCAAAAATATTTCCTGGTCTCTTTTAGCACTCCTAATTCCTCTGTTACCGTCTTTCCAGCTTCCTTTATACCTGTCAAGGGTTTTATTTGATTTCAGCTTTCTAAACACGTGCTTCGTTTTTGCGTTCTGACTGAAGAGTCGATATCTCCTGTCATTCACAATTTGCGAATCATGCCATCCTGAACTTTCAGCCTCACAGGAAGACGTTGATGCAGGTACAGTTACAAAACTGAAAAGACATTTGGATAGTTACGTGAATAAGAAGGGTTCAGAGGGATATTGAACAAATGCAGGCAAATGGGACTGGTTTAGTTTGGAAAACGTGACCGGCATTGATGAGTGGACAAACGAGTCTGTTTCCGGTTTATACAACTCTGATTCCATGTAGATTCTGAATTCTGATCAATTGGACTTTGAATGACTCCTTCCTTTAAAAATAGATTTCCCATGAAAAATGCCGTTTGTATCTAATTTTTCCAGGACCTGCCTAATGCTGTTATCATTTGCATTCGCCTATTTTAAAACTTTTACTGGTGTGATCCCTATTCATAATTATGTTAAACTGATCATTACCAAAATGTCATGGCTTTCATTGCAAACAAACACAGAAATTGGTGGAAAACACGCAACAGGCCTGGCAGGATCTGTAGAGGCGAAGCAAGGTTAACGTTTCAGGCTCAGCGACCCTTGCTTCGGACTTATTTTGACCAGGAAAAGTTTGGTATATATGCTGCAGAATCTGTGGGGGAGGATGAAGGAGTTAACGGTACTTGGAAGCGCGATGAAAAATGAAGTTGGGCAGACACGGGAATGCTTAAAGGTCAGTTTGGGAATATTCTCAATACCACCATGTTCTCTGGCAAGTATCTCTTGCAGGCTTACTATTGTACCCCAGTAAAGCTCAGCACAAGCTGGAAGAATAACGTTTTATTTCCCCCTTGGGAACTCTGCAGCTTTCTGGGCTCAAACTCGAGGTCAGTAAATTCAGCGCCTGGACAACTTCCGCAGTATCTGTGACCAAGCTTCGTCATCATGTAGGCTGCTGCTGCACATACTCAAACAAACACAGACAATTGCACTCACTCACATGACTCACTGACATACTCATTCACAGTCATAATGTCAAGAACAATTGCACTTACACTCTCGCACTCACTGATACACTCACACTCGCTCAGTGACATTCACACAGAAAGACAGGCAATTACGCACTTACTCACTCACTGTGACGCGCACAGAAACACAACCTCACTCCGACTGTCACTCACACACACTCAGTGACACAGATATTTACACTTCCACACTCACTAACTGACACACACGCAATTTCACCCATTTCTAAGTCAGACACTCACTAATACCCGCAGAGACAATCGCATTCACACTCCTGATAATACTCATTCACTGACACTCACTCATGCACACAAGCACGGATCGTTACATTCCTATTTGCAAATTAACATCGTGTGATTGAACAGATCCGTTGTGCAAATTAACATAAGTTTATTGTACAAATGAGCATGGCTTTATTTAGCAGATGAATCCTTTATCCACGAATCTACCCAGAGACATCAGGTATTTGTTTGTAGGTATCTCTACATGCATGTGCCTGGATTTATGTGTCTGCACGTGTGTGTGCATGTGTTCGTTTCAGTGCGTGAGAAGTTGGTAGTGAGCTGCTTTTTTGAACCGCTGATGTCCATGTGGTTTAGGTTAAATGAATGATGTTGTTAGGGAGGGAATTCCAAAATTCTGACTCAGCCACACTGAAGGAATGGCGATAGATTTCCAAGTGGGATGGTGACTGACTTAGAGGGGAAATTGCAGGGCCTGGCGATCCCCATATCTATGACCTCTTGTTCATCTAGTTCCACTCCAAGTCGCACACCACCACTTTCTCATGGAGGAAACGAGGTACAGGTTAATATATGTTGAGTCCAACCTACGATATCCTGGGTCCAGTGAACGAATGAAAAATAAAGCAAATCCATTGTTGTTTACTAAACGGGATAGACTATCTATAACCCTCTATTCCTTGACCTCACTCCAATTTCAGAGACATATTGAAAAGTGACAGTCACTATTACTTCACTTTCCCCTATGCACACCTTCATTGACTCGCACATGTAGCAATGAATCTGGGAAGATATTCAGTTTACTTTTTTTTTCTTTTATTGACTGTACGTGACAGTGACCCAGTTGCCATAGAGCCAGCTCCCTGACTGAGTAAAACCCCTGACACTCCTGATTTTTAAAAATCTTTTATTTACATGTGGAAAGTCCTTGACAATGATCCAGCTCCCTCAGATCCAGCTCTCAGAATGAACAGAACCTACCTTTCTTTATTCTTCTTTTTTTTCCATGCTGTGTGTGTGCAGGTGTGAGACACAGTGGAAGACATAGAGTGTACAAAGCTTTATTCAATATCAACCACTAAGAAGAAAAGAAACACCCAAGTTATCAGTGACAAGTAGTGCTGTTCACATCAAAGGGCAATGCTGTGTGATCAAACAGTGAAGGGGAGGGTAGGAATTAAATCAAAACGGAGTTGGAGGGGGAAATAATACACTCCACCCCCTGCAGTGCCCATCTCACCCTGAACAGCTCAAGGGTGTTGGTGGACACCGCGCACTCCTTCTCCAGAGACGATATTCAGTTTTCTTGTGGCGTAGAACGCTCCTGGAATTGGATGGGTTAATGGAACCTGTTTGTTCATCATCTATCATTAACATCAGTCTCAACAGATCTTCGTTGTGTCCCTGGAGGGCGCTTCCCTCCTTTAATAATGAGGGACTCCTTACGGCCTTTTACCCTGCCATGCCAGCGGCAGTGCCAGGTCCCTCACTATCCGGGAACCAGTGTCTGGACAGAGAGAGCAAGAGATTGGATTCTGAGAGTGACCAACTGGGATCATTAAGACAATGGATAGAAGTTTCTACGATGGACTTTACTGGCTTTCCCAGGATTGGATATCTCTAACATCACGGATTCAGGACGTGCTTTGGATTATTCAGGGCGTCTACTACCCCATTCTGGCTTTTGTCGGCGTTCCTGGTATGTATCTGGTGAAGCCATAACATCCAGTAAGGCCGCATTTGATGTTCCACACGCAATTCTGCTCGCCCTGCTAAAGGAAGGATATTATTAATTGGAAAGAAATTAGAAATTATTTACAACGCTGTTATCTAAACTGGAAGGTTTGCGTTGTCAGGAGTGGTTAGATAGGCTGGGACTTATTTCTCCCTGGACTGTAGGAGACTGAAGGATGACCTTAAAAAGGTTTATGAAGTCACGGTGGACATAGATAACATGTACACGCAAGGCTCCGCACCACAAACCCCCACACACACACCCAGGGTGGGGGAGTGCAAACCTAAAGGGCATAAACTCAAGGTAAGAGAGGCAAGCCTTACATGAGTGGCAGCTTTTTCATGTCATTCGTGTGTAGAATGAGCTGCCAGAGGAAGTGGTGGAGGCTGGTCCAATTACAACATTCAAAAGGGATCTGGATGGGTATATGGGTTCAGAATGGCTTAAAGGAAAATGGGACTAGATCATATTGGGAATCGTGGTCGGTATGGACAAGTTGGGCCGATGGATCTGTTTGCTTCTTGTGTGACTCTGTGACACAAACGTCATCCATCCATCAGTTCTCGGGTAGCTCGTTCAACTCCAGTGCCATTTTCTCCATCCCTTTCCCAGAGCTAGCTCTGAACCCCATTCCCTCTGCATCACAATAGCATAAGTCATAGAAACATACAGATCTACACCATAGAAGAGAAAGGTAATTTGACCTATTCAATGACAAATCTGATCCTCTTCGATTTCCATTTTCCTGCCTTCTCCCCTTGATTCTATTTTCTTCTTACAAAAAGTTAGAATTCGCTCAGCCTCGAGCTGACTCGAGTTGAGGTGATGACTCTGTGATTTTGGCATTGAATTATTCATGCGGAAAGAGCCAGTTAATGTAATGGAGGATGATGGCCATTTGGAATTCAGCATCTGCAATAACCAAGAACCTTCATCAGATTGATGAAGCCATTGCGATTCTAAAGCAGACTACACCATGAACCAAGGGCTGGGAAATTGAATTAGAACCGTTCGGTGAATGCTTTTGTCCATTGTGCACTCAATCTTTCCAGGAATGTAAGAGGATAGTGTCCTGTATACACAATTTCTCCAACGCGTTGCTTGTCACATAAAATTTAACATGTTGTAACTTCAGTACCAAACTTAAAACTTCTTTTTCGACGGTGGAGTATTTTGTCTGGTAGATATTAAGGTGTTTTTGAAAAGTAGCCAACGAGCTGTTCAATTCCGTCATCATCTTCCTGCAGCAGTCCAGATCCAACTCCAAAATCGCGAGTATCAGTTGCAACTTTGAAGGGTTTTAAGCAATTTGGTGCTGCTAAAACTGATGCATTTGTTAGTACATCTTTTAAATTCCCAAATGCCTCTTGGCGTTGTTCTGCTCAACAATCCATCAGTATTGTCACGAGACAGCTGAGGTTTGGAACAAACTTCTGGTAGATTCCGTTTGATGCACCTCTTTCTTCGAGGATCGTGATGGAAATTTCTCGACGCCCTTAGTCTTCACGTTCCTTAGGGTTAACTTTCCATGACTTATGTTCAATCCGCAGAACGTCACCTTTGTCTTTGCGACTTGGGTGCTCTTTAGGTTTATTACCAGTTTTGTTTCACTTAATCGTTCCAAGAGCTCTGCCAACTGTACCATGTGATTTTTGTATGACTCGATAAAGATCACGAGATCATTCACATAAAGTGCATAATTTGTTAATCCGGCCAGAACTACATTTGTGAGTCTTTGGAATGTGACTGATGCGTTCTTCATTCCAAAATGCATCACTTTGAATTGATATAGCTCATTTGGTTTGCTTTCTCTGATGTGGCTACCTGCCACTAACCATGCAGCAAGTCCAAGATTATGATCTAAGTGGCTTTTCCAACTTTCTCTACACAGTCTTCCAATCTTGGTTATGAATAGGAGACGATTTTGTCACGGCGTTGATCTTCCAAAAGTCCACACAAAATGGTCTGGTTTTGTCAGGTGTCAGAACTAACACAAGCGATTTACTGTCATTTTTTTTCCACAAAATGTCACCCACTCGGGTAACATGTCAGAATGTATGCAGATGTTTTTGTCACTTGCGATTAGAAACTGACCAGATCCAGTAACTCTCAAAATTGTAACCTCTTTTTCTTCTGCTTCTGCTCTTCCTCAGTAAATTTTACCCACAGAGGTAATATCTTTCTAGAGATCGGTCACTAACTCAATACCCGGGTTTATATACACCCCATGACTCATTAAATGCTTGTAATTTGATATATTTCAAGGTGGCAAATCAATAAAATTCAATTTTCATTGGCTTCTGGTATCCTGGGCACAATTTCAACTAATAGGTCAAATCCTAACTGCTGCCAAAACAGCAACCAGGTATCCATGTGCCTATGTGTACCTATGCTGGAACAACCCATCTCCCAAATTTTCCATTACGGCAGCCGAGACTCCACTTTAAGTAAACTTCAAATTTCCCAACACAATTTCTATTTTAAAGTGACCATAAATACTTTCCACTTGACAATAGTGTCCTTGTGCACGAATCCAAAAAAGTCGGCATTCGGCTGTCGGGTATAATAAGAATCACAAATGGAATCCTGGCATTCATTGCAAAAGGACTGAATTATAAAAGTACAGATGTACTGCTGCAAATAGATAAGGAGTTAGTAAGACCTTACCTTGAGTATTGTGTCGGGTTTTGTGCACCTCATGTAATATAACTGTCCTTCCTCACAGTTAACATAGTGACGATTGTGATCCTGTCTCGGAGCAAGTGTGGTCTCTCCAAATGTGTCACCTGTTATCTTGTGGCTATGGCAACGACAGACCTACTGGTTATTATCTTCGACTTGATATTGAGACATAGACCAATCGTTTATTATATCCACTTTGTCTTCCTGGAGACCGTCCCTGTGTGTAACATCCATGCAGTCCTGCTTTATGCAGTTACTGACTGTTCTGTTTGGTTCACTGTCATTTTCACCTTTGATCGATTTTTGGCCATATGTTGCCAGGAGCTGAAAAGCAAATATTGCAATGAGAAAACAGTACCTGTGTTTCTCGGAACAGTGACTGTGCTGAGCTGTTTTAAGAACACTTTCTGGTATTTTATGTTAACAAATCGGTACTGGTTGATGAACAGGCCCTGGTTTTGCCGTGTCACAAATGTTGTGCAGGAATCTCGTGTCTGGGTCACAATTGAGTTTCTCCATCATATTCTCACCCCAGCTCTCCCCTTCGTCCTGATTCTGCTGCTGAATGTTTTCACCGTCCGGCACATTCTCATGAGTAGCAAAGCACGTAAGAGACTTATTCGCCAGAGTGCCAGAGACCCAGAAATGGAGAGTCGAAGGAAATCCATCATTTTACTATTTGTTATCTCAGCAAATTTCATCTTGCTGTGGATAATGATAATGCTATATTCGATTTGGAACCGAATGGTGTTTTTAGGCTATTGGTCTGTCTGGATACATGATTTTGTCCAGGAATTAGGCTTCATGCTACAGCTCCTCAGTTGCTGTACAAACACAGTGATTTATGCCGTGACCCAGAATAAGTTTAGAGAACAGTTGACGAGTGCATTGAAATATCCCTTTTCTCAAATTGTTCAAGGCGCTCAGTAGTCCTGGGAAAATAAACCAGGCAACGCTCAAAGATACCAGCAAATTTCCCAATGCATTGGCAATGGTAGTGCCCAAAACTGATAGGACTGTGCCCAATCTGCTGGCAATAGCACAATAGACAAGACACTTTACGTGAGCAGCTTCTTTAGAACACTGAAATGTACGGCAAAGCAACAGGCCCTTTGTCCCATGATGCTGCGTTGTCTCGACGCCAAATTAAACTAATCCCTTGTGTCTGCCCACGGTCTATATCCCTCCATTCCTTGCTTATTGATGTCCTGCTCTAAAAGCCTCTTAAACGCCTTTATCATCTCTGACTCGACCACAACGTTTAGCAGTCCGTTTCAGTCAAATGCCACTCTCTGTCTGAAACAAAAACCTTGCACCTCGTATTTCTTTGAACTTTCCCCATCTCACCTTTAATGCATGCCCTCTAGTGTTCGAATTTTGAACTCTGGGGAGAATATTCTGACTGTCAACTCTACCTATCCCTGTCATCATTTTGTAAACTTCTATCATGATCCCCCTCATCCTCCCGCGATCAAAAGAAAATATCTTCTAAGGCAGGAAGCACACTGCTGAACCTCTTCTGCACCCTCTCCAAAACCTTCTCGAATCTCCTGTAATGCGGCAAACAATATTGAATGCAACATTCTAAGTGTGGCCTCAGCAAAGTCTGATAAAGTTGCTCCATCACGTCCTGACTCTTGCGCTCCATCCCCTGAGCGATAATGTCAAACATGCGACATGCCTTTTTTTACCAACCTATCTACTTGTGTGGCCACCTTCAGGGAGCTATTCCTTTTACACCCCAGGAGCCTACCGTTCGTAAATGTTGTTTGGAGGCCTGTCATGAACTGTAAAATCTTAGGTTCGAGTCCCGTGAATGTCGATGCATGGCCATTCGGCCCATTGAGTTCACATCGGCTCTCTGAAGAGCATCCTACCGAGACACATCCCCCCGTAACTTATTTCACATGAGAAATCTTCCAAACCAACATGTCCCTTAACATTGATTAGATTAGATTAGGTTAGATTCCCTACATTGTGAACAATTTAGCAAGGCCAATTTACTTAACCTTTGAAATCACACAGATATGGGAGAAATCAGAAAACTCTACATAGACAATCACCCGAGCGTGGAATTGAATTCACATGCCCAGCAATGTGAGGCTACAGTGCCAACAGCTGAAACACTGTGACGCCCTCTTAACGTTTGATCTCCCAAAGTGCAACACCTCACACTTCCCCGGCTTAAACTCTGCAACTGATCCATGACCCGCTGTATCATTTGATAATCTTCTTGAACCGCTGCAACCCATGTGCTGTTCATCGACCCGCAATGCCCTCAGTGAGGGAATTCCAGGATTTTCCATCTGTTAAAATTCGGTTTTGTCAATGGGAAAATCCCTGCATTCACTGGTGTGTGGGTAGTATTGGACACTCTCCACAGTGAGGTAGCCATCCTTTTCCTTCCTCGTGGATTACCTGATTCATTGTCGTCAGGGCGATTACGGTGAGAAGATGGGCCAGCTCTGAATCCTGCACAGGGACTGTCATGCTCAGCTGCTGATTTGAAGCTTCGCGGTTCTCAGTTTCCCAGGTGTGTGTCGCTGTGGGTACTCTGTAGGCCCCGACGATATTGTATGACATTAAACACAAAATGGAGAGAGAAATTCTGAGCCTTTGTTGATTCGCTTTTTGATTCATTCACACTTTCAAACTTCACTCCAGTACTAAGCGTGCCTCATTCCAGTCAAAGATTGACAAACAGGCAGAAGTACACAAAAAAACAGTGGCGCACACATGTCAGCATATGTCTACATGATCATTGGCATTGTATCACTTTAACCACACGAGGGACAGACAAGGAGAAAGGTGTGAAGGAGTTAACCTCATTTCAGTGGACTCAACCCCAAAACAGCAGACATCACACTGCCCAGAGAGACAGGCACAGGCATAATCTCTGTAACATTGTTCCTTTTTTTCACCTTCTGCCTTGTTTAATTTTTTTTCTCTCGCCATCTCTCTTTCTTTCCCCATTTTTGACTTCAAGATATTGACTCAGAATTTCTGCTCTCTCTCCAAAGTGCACCCTTCAAAAATTTCATCTCCAGAATTTGTGTCCCTCCAAAATGTTGTGACCTCCAACTTTCCACTAACAAAAATGTAACCTTCCCAATTATGTCGTGCAGCGCAAAATTTCTGACCCCTCCCCGTATATTTAGATCCCCACCTCCCAGTTTGCAAGGCCCTGCCAATACTGCACCACACATTGGACAGGATCCCATAGCTGCACCCTGCTCCATCAGTGGTAAGGACTTTCTGACGTGTCAGATTCTGCGGGTTCTTGCCAATTGTTTGAATATTTTGAGCGCGCATCTAACAATGGGACGTCAACCTAGTGAAGCTAAAAATCAAATTTACTTTCACGATCAATAGTACAGGCTATAAGTGATAGAAAAAGCTAAGCTATCCCACATCAATGTATAAAAGAAAAAGGAACAATCCACCACAGGAATTGACGTTGAAACCTTCCACGTCTGTGGAATAAATGACACGTTTCTAAACTAAAAACTTTTTCCCTCCACATCATCCGTATCCCTCGACTCCCTGCCTGTTCATAAGCCTGTCAAGACGCCTCGTAAACAGTTGCTATTGTATGTGTCATCATCACCTTCTCTGACACCACATTCCACACACATACAAACGTCTATGTTAAATAAACGTGTCCCTCACATCGCCTTTAAATTTACCTGTTTTACCTTTAATGTATGTCCCATACTAATTGATATTTCTAACCTGGGACAAAAAGATTCCGACTCTCTGACAATTCTATCCGTGCCTCTCTTCATTGTGTAAGCGACCTCCAGTTCTCCCCGACTCCCCCCCCCCCCCTTCCACCCACCACCACCCCCGCCCCCCGCCCCCCCCCGAAACCCCTCAGCCTCGGAAGTTCAAGTGACAACAAGCTAAGTTTGTCCAATATGTCCTTGAACATAATACCCTCCCAGCCAAGCAACATCCTGACTTAAAAGTTCTGTAGCCTTTACAAAGCCTCCATATTACTCTTCGGAGAAAGTGAAGATTGCAGATGAAAATGTGCTGCTGGAAAAGCGCAGCAGGTCAGGCAGCATCCAATGAGCAGGAGAAGAAAGGCTGAAGAAGGGCTCATGCGCGAAACGTCGATTCTGCTGCTCATTGGATGTTGCCTGACCTGGTGCCCTTTTCCATCAACACATTTTCAGCTCCATATACCTCCGGCAATATGGCGACCTGAACTGTGTGCAATATTCCAAATGAGGCCTCATTAATGTTCGTTAAAAATCTATCTGACTTCATAAAAATTAGACCATATGTCCGGAATGTTGTGGGAAAGCTTGGCAGATGACTACTTGACCATGTTACCTGTGCGCGTTGCCACTTTCAGAGAACTGCAGCCCTCAGGCTGAGATCCATCCTTACGTTAATTTTTCTAAGTTCCCATCTATTTACTTCCTTCAATTAGCCTTCCAAAGTACTCACACAAGCAAATACACTCACACTCAGAGATACAGCTGCACAATCATAGATAATTCTATCCACTCTTATTCACTCACTGCCCCTCACGCACATGCGCTGCGGCACTGAAATCCACAAACGGACACAGAATCCCAACACAAACTTGCAATCACCGAAATTTAACTGATGACCTGCAACCTGCATTATGCATCATCACTTAGAGACATAACCCCAGTCCATCGAGAATATGGCGATGGAGGGAAACATTTCATTCAATGAACAGTGGAAAAAAAAAGTCGTAGAATGTTTTGACTCGACATGTTTGAAAACCTCCTTCATGGAGTATGAGAAAGCAAAGCATTGCACGTGGAATTTCTTCAATACTTCTTTGATAAACCAAAGGACCACTATCCACAACAGTGAGCAAATTAATTCACACTGAGAAATGATCTGCATTATAAATATATATATATATTTATACACATAAACATAACTAAAAATCAATCTGTTTATTTTCACTTCCAACTCATTAAAACACACACAATTGAAGTTTACAAGGATCGAGAATGCAAATATAATCATTTGAAAGCCAAAGTAAATCCTGATGAATTACAATCAAATGCAGTTTGTGTTGAGAAAATTATTTAGTCGTTTCGAAACGATAATCTGTGATTTTCTCGCGATATTATCTGTCTCCGGCCATCCCGTGTTGAAATAGACTCTAACATTTACCTGAAAAGATAAATATAATAATTTGAGTCCACTTGAGTTCAAGTCACCTGTGACTCCATTAACAGCACATGAACCTGCTAATTCCCAGCTGAAGCTGACACTCCAGGAGTTCGGGGAATCAAAGGTTAAATCTGCCTCTGCAATGTCTGTCTGATGATGGGCCATATTTGGAAGGCACGTTGACTTGTATCTCTATCTGTGCACTCACCTGTATGCAAAAGACAGCCTGGAACCTATTCTGAAGTGTGGCAGAGGAGTAACCAGCAAGGGATCACGCGGTCAATATTTATTCAACAAACAACAGTCACTGAACTTATTATATAGTAATTGTCGCCTTCAGATTTGCAGGAGTTTATGTGCATATGCTGACTGTGCCTTATACTGAATTACAACAGAGATGACATTTCCAAAATCACATGACTGGCTCATGTATGATTTTGCAAACAGGATGTTGGTAAAACGTTCAACATTAAGAAGTGCCTGTGCTTTCTTTCACACTGATGAAACAATTTCAATAATCTCTGTGACACGGTAAAAATTGTTTTGCTGACTAATTGGAACATTCCCATCGCATCTATCAATCGGTTGACTGAAAAATAAATGTCGAGCTTTCTATGGTGATTTTCAACATTAAATAATGCTCAGTGTATTTCAGAATTCAGTAGAAAGCCAAAGAATCCCATTCTGTCTTCTCCATTAGAAACACTGGAACTTATAGTAAAAGGTAGTTCTTATTGGTTGGATGGGTACGTTGTAAAAGTTTGCATTACAATTTCACTGCATGTCAATACCAAAGGCACCATAGATACATGAGTTATCAGTAGGAAAAGGATGGGTTTCCTGAGAGGGCAAAAGAAGTAACATTGCAAGGCTTGCCATTGCAAGTGGTAACCTGGGCTGGTATGATTCAAGTCACAAAATGACTCCTTTCAAGGTTTCCAGACTATGCTGGCTTGGCGTTCAGGAGGATCGCAGCCATATCACAGGCTGTTTTATGAAGCTATCGAATCATGCAGTACAGTAAATTTCCTTCAGAGCATCGAGTCTGTACTGTCAAAAAAACTGTTAAGACCTATAACTGTCTCAAATTCCAGCATTCCACACATTCCAGACACCCACCAGCCTCTGTGAAATGAATAATTTCCTCAAATCGCTTCGAAAATGTTGTCTTTCATTGTTAACCTGTCTCCTTGTTATTGACACGATCATCAGTTTGATAATAATGAACAACGATATTTAATCATTTTCACGGTCAGTTAGGTTTTTATCTGTGACTTAGATAGGATTTATGGAAGTATTGCAACATTTGAAAATGTATCGAAGCGATTCAAACACACCATTACATTATAGAATTCGCAGAGATTTAGCCAGCTAGTTTACATACAGTGAAGTGAAAGAGGAAGCAAGTTTGAGAGGAGATGCAGAACACTTAAAGAAATGTGGATGGTGGCAAACAGAAACAGAATCAGAAAAGGAAATTGCTAGAAAACTCAACAGGTCTGGCATCATCAATAGAGAGACAGCAGAGTTGATGTTACGTCTCCCATGACCCTTCTTCAGTGAAAATGCCAGAGATTCGTTGGCAGTGTGGTGAAAGGCACATGTTGAAGGTGAGATACCACGACAGATAATTAAACAAGTCAGAGAAACGAACTCAGTGGGAGAGAATGTGGAGAATGATGTAAGCTGATCAGTCGGGAAATCAGGAATACTGTAACAAATTTCTTCCAATGGCCAGTTTTCAAGATTTAAATAGCTGAGATGCTGATTGGATGGTCTGGGTTTTCATCTGGATGACACGAGTTGCTGGCCTTTATGATGTTCAACTTAGAGAGACTCATTCTTCCTCGGGAATGGGTGTGAGTGCAGTTCCTCAGAATAAACAGATCAAACACGCCTCTATTTGTACTTTACAAGTGAAGGTCTTCAGGCTCTGTATTCCCAGTGACCACAAAGAACTAAAACATTTAAAAGGTCGAGCTCTTAAAACCCCATTTTTCAAATTCTCCAACCAGCCAGTTATTGATTCATTGTTTTGCAGATTTGGAATTAATTCAAAGAGCTATAAAACGTAGTGTATGATCAAGATCATCGAACTTGCTTTTTCAAAGGTAATTCTTCGTGTTATTGAAATTAATTTCCCTTCCAAGTGCTAATGCGCTTCTTTCGTGACACCTTGTGGAGATAAGGCTCAGATAGCTTTGGATAGTGTTCTTGGATTTTCACTAAAAATTATATTGATCACAAAATGGAAAGGAGTGAAGGCAGTGTAAATGCACAGAGAGCTGGATAAGATGCAAGTATCGGAAATTCAACTCACCAAGTGAACAAAGACAACTGTCAGCATCTGTCAATGTGAGGGGTTCATCAGGATCACTGTCCAGTTGTAACTGGCCTTCCTCTAATTTAGCATCTTCATCCTCAACATCGTCATAATCACCACGAATTTGACCTGGAGGAAAAGATGAGTATCACTGACAGAAATTGTAACCCACAACACTGAGAACAAGAAACGGAGATGCATGCTGGCAGATAAGTTCTGGAAAGTGAGATCCGAAGAGTTAGGTAGTTTAACATAATACAGCAATAGCAGCATGAGCAGACAGTATGCAAATTAGGAAAGAGAAAGTTAAGTGTTAACTGATCGAAATGTTCCAGATATTAAGCGGATAAGACTAGGTGGATGAAGAAAAACCAATATCAATTGGTGGGGCTATTCCAGATCTAGGCCGTATATTTTAGTAGCTCATGTCAGACCGTTCAGCAAGGATCCAAGCAAGAGTAAGGATCTGTACAAAGTTTAGAATTCTCATTGGAAAGAAGAAGGCTAAGAGAGGATTTGATAGAGACGTACAAGATGATCAGAGGAGTAGGTAGGGTAGACAGTGAAAGTATTTTTCCTAGGATGATGACGTCAGCTTGTACGAGGGGGCATAGCTCCACATTGATGGGGTGATAGATTTGAATCGGATGTCAGAGGCAGGTTCTTTACGCAGAGAGTGGTAAGGGCGTGGAATGTCCCATCTGCTAATGTAATCAACTCAGCCACATTAGGGAGATTTTAACAATCCTTAGATAAGCACATGGATGATTTTGGGATAGTGGAGGGGGACGAACTGAGAATACTTCACAGGTCGGCGCAACATTGAGGGCGGAAGGGCCCGTTCTGTGCTGTATTGTTCTATGTTCTACGTTCTGTGTTCTATGTCTTATGTTCCCCAAAAGACAGTTGATGTTCGATCAATTCTTAATTTTAAATGCGAGCTAGATTATTGTGGATCAAATGTGTTAAGGGATGTTGTTCAAAGACAGATATCTGGATTTAGGTCACACCATAGACAGAAATCATCTCATTGAATGGAGGAAGAGCTTAGAGCGGCTAAGCAACTTACAGCTGCACATATCTTCCTGTTGAATGACTAGGAGCAGTGGACACAGAGTAGCGGCCATAGTTGAGGTACATGATATAATTATGATGGATATAAGTGGTGAGGACAGGAAAGAACATATGCCAAGACATACAAGGCTATGGGTCAAGTGTGCTGGTAATTGCAATTAGAATAATTTGAGTATGCTTTTGACAGGCTCTGACTGGATGAACCATGTCCATGAACACGTGGTACAAAAACAGCAACTTTCTTTCGACTTGATCTGCCTCATGAAACAGCCAGTCGTGACATTGCAATTCCTCAGTCTTGTGACGTTTCACATTTTTAAAGTTTGGTCGGCACAGAAAGTGAAGGACAAAAGTGAATTGTCAGAAAGTGATCACGCACACACCTGGAATACTGTTGAAGTTGACCTCAGGATTTCCCATTTCTGGATCAGTTTCTCTCAAGTTCTGACTGGTGTAGTATTCAAAAGTGATTGAGTGAATCAATGGAAGCAGAAATTGCTAAAATCAAAAATGGAGAGTTAATGTTAAGTTCAATATCCTGGTGCAGCCTTGGCTCTTTCGAATTGTAATAAGGTGAAATATCTTCAGCCTAAGGGTGGCGAATCTATGGAACGCAAAAGATTATGGACTCCAAGTCGGTGAGCATCTTTAAGACAGAAATAAAATGGTTATTGATTGACGAGGGGATAAGAATTTCCATGTAGAAGGTAGAAGGAAGACGTTGAGACTCACCTCAGCCCATGATCGAATGGCAGAATACACTCGATGGGCCCAAAGACCTACTTCTGCTCCGATATCTCGTATACACATGGACTATAGATGAACGTTTTATGTTCTTAACAGGTATTTGAATGAGATTTCGGAAGACAGGAAACCGGTCCAACCTTAGGGACTGCGGAAATATCGAAAACAGCCGGAGGAAAAGGACCAGGCACCGGACGGTTCACGGCCACGCATAGATAAGGCCAAGGCTCCCAATGACTCCGGTACAGCGGGGCATGGCACCGAAATCTGGTTGTCTGGCTTGGAAGGCCATTGCCTGGGTAGAGGACAAAAGAAAGGTGCCCGAGCCTGACAGCAGTCCCAGAGAACGTGAGGCCAAGGCCCAGCTACAGCAGCTTTGGCTCTGCTTCTCGAACTCGAACATTGCCATTACCCGACTCTACAAACGTACTGGAGGCGGGGGCGAGAGTCAGAAAGAGATCCAGAGGGGTGGCGGTGTGAGGTTGGGGTCTGGGGGCAACAGCAGGTGAGGTGGAGAGGGTCAGTTTGGCAGAAAGAGGAATGGCATCTGGGGTAGAGAAACATGGTCAGATGGTGGAGGGTGAGGGAGAGAGAAAGATGGGAGTGGGGCAGAGACCTGGTTTGGGGGTGGGGGCGTGAGAGTGAGACTTACAATGATGTAAGTTATGTGGGACAGTTGGGTAAGGAGGGGGATTGGGGATATAAAAGATATAGGAGTTGAGTAAGGAAAGGAAGATTACGAGACATGTGGATAAGGAGGGTTGGGAGAGGTGTGGATAAGAAGATTGCGGAAAGATGTGGATAAGGAGGGTTAGGAGAGGCCCACAGGCGGGCTGTTTCCTGGTAAAGAGAAGGAAAATTCTGATTTCAAACCTCCGCTGTCTTGCTGGCAGAACCATATATGGGAAAGGTTTCAGGAGTAAACCTCGAGGAAACATTCAGAGCCGGGGCCCCAAAGGCAGTTCGTCGTTATCTCCAACCTCATTCTGGCAGTTCCTGTGACGGCGCTGGTACCAAACTGTAACAGCTTTGCTGTTCCTTTGGATTAGCCAGTGTCGTGGAGAGGGTGAACCACACCACCTCGGCTTATATCCTACCACCACTGCACCTGGAGAGGACACTCCAGTTTCGCCTGCAGCGGCAACACAACACGGGGTGGGGGTTGGGCAGCAGATACCAGTCAAAGTCATCGCTAGATTGACGTACAGCATGACGCCAGCGGTTCCGCCCGGTGGTGGGAGGGACTTTTTGGATCCCACTGGGATAGCTACCGCCTGCCTCAAGTTGGCCAGGCCCGCGCCAGTAACATGCTGTCCCGCCACAACCTGCTATCCTCATTGGGTGCACCGAGGTTGGGAATTATCCGAAGAGCAGGTTGCAATCACCGCACCAAGCAACAAAAGAAAACAACAAAAGAGACCAGCTCGAAAACTGGGAAGTTGGAACGTCCAGACAATGATGAACGGTCTCTCAGAAATCCTCCAGGATATCAGCTTCTCAAGGAAATCAGCTGTCCTCAACAACGAGCTCAAGAGACTCCAAAATGGAGGAACTCACATTTTTCAGCATTGCAATCCATCTATGAGACTTTTTCTCACTCACCTAAACTGTCTACACATCCCTGCAAAGGTTCATGTCCTCTGCATATTTTGCTCTACCACTCATGTCAGCGTCATCCACTCGCGTCGACACGCTACACGTGGTCTCCAACTCCAAATCTTCTTGTGTAATTTTTACCTAGTTGTGGTACCAAAGCTGATCCCTGTGGCACGCCATTAGTCACTGGCAGCATTTAATGAACATATTGCAGTGGTTCAAGATTAAGTGAAATGTTAAATCACTGCAATGAGACACTTCTGCACAAAGTATTTTTAATGACTTAATTCGAAATCCCCACCATTTGTTCAGAGAAAACTGGAGTGAAGTCAACTGAATGCCTTCTGTTTCCCCGGCAGAGTCAACGTGTCTGATTCGACTTGAACTGATATCATTTCTGTGACAAAGTGCATATTTTGTGAATCTACTACACCACATGTTCTTGCCTGTGATACTGTTGTGTGCTGTCCTGTAAGGATGGTTTAATTTAACTTTATTTTCAGTGGTATGTTGAGTTCCAAAACTGACTCAATAATTTCGTTTGGAATCCTGTAATGGACCATCCTATTTTCATAGCAACGACAGAGAGAAGAAGGTTGAGGGATGACTTAATTGAGACATACAAGACAATCAGGAGATCAGACAGGATGGATAGTGAGACCCTGTTTCCTTGGATGGTAATGGCTAGAATGAGGGGATATAGCTTTAAATTGAGAGGTGATAGAAACAGGACAGATGCCAGAGGTAGTTTCTTTGTTTAGAGAGGAGTGGGAGCGTGGAACGCACTGCCTGCAACTTCAAGGGTATTTAATGGTCATTGGATACAGGTATGTACGTGAACTGAATAATGTGGGGGAGATGGGCTTCAGACTGATACCACAGGTCGGCGCAACATCGAGCACCGAAGGGCTTGTACTGCGCTGCAGTGTTCAATGTTCCATGATATTTATGTCAAGATCAAAATTCCCAGTTGCTATCTTAATTCTATTCCCTATAATGGTATTTCTCGTTCACCATCACCAATTCCACAAACTTTGCAGACATGAAGGATGTCACTATTTGACGAAGGTATCCACGTATCCAATGCTCCCACATTAGCTGTCTCGTGCAATCATAGAAGCTAAAACAAATCGTTTGATTATTATTGTTTGGTTGCAAAGAATCGAAATAGACACGATGTATCGAAAGGCTTCAGTCTGCGCTGTTCACATTTCTGTAATTCACCATACATATTTGCGCATTAATTCCTGAATTTTGCTTCCACTAAGTTTTGCAGTGTAACCAAGAGTTATTGAAAATTGACAGCTCGCAATGCTACTTGTGAACGTAAATGCTGACTGCAGCAATTGAAACTCCGTAATGCAATGAACAAACCAAAATTTTAATAATTTGAGGGCAATTTTAAAAACTTTCGTCACCGTGAGTAGGGTACAAATCAGTCTTTAGATAGTGTTCCGTCAAACAATTAGTGGATAACAATGCTGTTGGAATGTTTTAATGATACAAGTACATGCTTACCACAATTAGATAACTGTAAAAATCTGAGACAAATGAAATAAGGAGAACCTTTTTTGAGAGTCGTAAGGATAAACTATGTCCATACGTTTCATTAGTACATGCAAAGTAAATTTAACAACATGTAAAATGTATAGAAAATAATCGTTATTGGTGTTCAAAGTTAAAAGTCACACAACACCAGGTTATAGTCCATCAGGTTTAATTGGAAGCACACTAGCTTTCGGAGCACCGCTCCTTCATCAGGTGGAGAGGCTCTCGGAAAGCTAGTGTGCTTCCAATTAAGCTTGTTGGACTATAACCTGGTGTTGTGTTATCTTTAACTTTACACACCCCAGTCCAACACCGGCATCTCCAAATCATTATTGGTGTTGGCTGACATTGCCACATAGTAGAAAATGGCTCTCAGCCAAAGGATTTTTCAATCGCTGTGAAAAGTAAAGAAGGGTCAGCTGCTCAGTCAAGGGAACCCAGTTGGTGCTTGACTGGAAATTCCCATTAGAGGACCTGTCACTAATCTTTGGTTCTGGCATCAGCACCCAGAAACTGACGAAGCACAAACGATTAGTAACTAATGAATAAACATTTAGAGGCAGTGTGAAAATGATTCAGTGAAACTTCAAGACATATCGCTGCAATCAACAACTTGTACTGAACTGTCGTGCACAGGTTAACTGAAACATAAGAATGTACAGTCTTTACATTTCTTTATGAGTGATAATGACTTGGGGCAACTCCGCTTCAAACGTTAATATTGAACGATTTAATCAATATTTCACGCATTCAAAATGTTCTTTAACTCCGATTCATGGTCTTGATGGATTTTGCCTTGTTGCTAATTTCACCCTGGCGTTTCATTGGGTAAATATCCGTGATGAAAACAAATAGCTAGGAACGGCCACACACTCATTGTCATCTAGGCCAAACAATGGAAAAGTGTAATAACAGTTTTCAGCCCTGAGACCACATGGAACAGTGTTGGCTCAGTGTTAGCTCAATCAGTAGATGTGGCGCTCACCTTTCATTTGTAATTTTCTCTGCGTGACCACCAGTAGTGCGACCAACTTACAGATTAACAGGACTCCCAAGGTTAAGCAGACAACAACATGCATGGAAATCGATGTACTTTCCTGTCCTCAAAGGAGGGATTATAAGCAGATTTAGCTTAGTTAGGGGATGCCTTGGAAAGTTGCAAATAATTATCATTAAGAAAACAATGACAATTAGCTTCCAAGTCGTGAATATGCGAACAGCATCAATATCGTTAGTCAGGAACTTAACTCGAACACAAATATTATTAGCAGTATGAATTATAAAAAACAGCAGGTGGAGGTGAAGGGGAAGTCAGCAACAACACGGATCCTGTGGAAGAGATTGTACAAATATATATCAATGAGAAATTAAACTGCGTAAATGTAATGGTTGCACAAATGTGCAATATTAATGATCACCGATCAACACAGTGAGTCAGCATCATTCTTACCAGATCAGATCACACTGGCAACTTCCTTTTGATGGCATTCGTTTAGAGCTGGTGCTGGTGAGAGACAGTCGGACAGAGAGGATTCACTCCCTTTACACTTCACGTCATTCTGCCATATAACACCTTTCCCCTGGGAGACAGTGGGCCCTCCTCGGGCCGATAGAGCGAAGCCACATCCCAGCTGTCTGCAGACAACATTGGCATCAGTTATATCCCAGGAATCACCACACACCGTGCCCCAGCGTTTATCGCACATGATCTGCACTCTCCCAGAACAGTTGCTGCTTCCTCCATCCAGGCGCGTGCTATGTTGCGAATCTGTGGCACAGAATTGAGTAATATTGAATGCAGTACAAAGCAGAAACATCATTCCCAGATTTGGTACGTTCATGATGTGGACGCACCTGATTCCTGATGGCAGGAATTTGACCTGTGCGGTTGCTCCTTCGCCACATTGCTCTCTGGAGAGAGGAGAAAGATGCTGACTCTATTCGAAATCGGTGTTTGAAATGACACCCGAATGTTAAGAATCTTGTGATACCTGAACAAACAACACCGACATCTTCCATGTGCTTGCAGTTGTATTGGCACCACGGATCTCTCTGACACTGCCACAGGGCAGACGCATGTGATGGGCAATCAATCTCATCGAGCCAAATAGGGGGTCGCGTTCCTGCTCCGAATACTCGAACGTAATAGTCAATGGACAGGACAGAGCCACAGTGCAACTGTTTACAGATTACTTCAGCATCGTGGAGCTCGAGACTTTCTGAGCACACCGTTCCCCACGTCCCGTTGTAGAACACTTCCACTAAACGTTTAGAAGAACTCCGAGACATTGAAAGTAGAAGCAGGGCAGAATATGCAAGGCACATGGGATTTCAAAGTACATTCAACAAAGTGCTCATAGAATCTTGAACACATTCAGTTTGCAAAGTTGTAGGGAAACTAAACTGACCGAAAACAGAAAGTCTGTGGTCAAAGGAGATTGTCAGATTTGCTGAAGAGTGGAAGATCCACTGGAACTGGGGCTGACGTCATGCCTGTTTAGTATTGGATCAGCAATTTGGATTTGGTATCCCCAAGGCAATTTCAAACATTCCGATTGACAATGACTTAGGAAGTATGGTGACACATCAGGAAATATCACGCAAATAAAAAACACAAGTGAATCAGAATAAATGGCCAGCATGACTGCCCAGCATGAATTTTAATTCAGTTAAGTCGAATGTGGGGAAATCTGGAGCAAATTGTAAAGAGGATATGCACTTTCTGCGACTCAGAATCAATCCGATAGAGAGCCGCTGAGAGATTGAAGGATACACAGACAGGAAGGACAATCCTGATGGCTGGGTACAAAACTAAAGATCGTAAGTAACAGTTCATTCTGAATATATCTTTTTAAACATTTTTGGAGATATTAACTTTCCCCAGAATATTAACAATGAACCATGACTTCTTTACCGGAAAGCTTGCCATGCATTTCATATAGGAATATACTCATGGAAGGATACTCGAATGCAGGTGAAAAAATATATCCAATAGAATCTCTGCAGCGTGGAAGCAGGCCGTTCGACCAACAAGTCCACCCGAACCTCCGAAGTGTTAACCCAGCCAGACCCATTGCACCAACTTATTGTGCTACATTTACACCTCACAACTGCATTGAGCGTACACATCGCGAAACACTATGGGCAATTTAGCACGGCCAATCCACGCTAACCTACACATCCCCGAAGACTATGGTCAATTTAGCGCGGCCAATCCACGCTGACCTGCACATCTTTGGATTGTGGGAGGAAACCACGCAGGAAATATGCAAACACCACACAGACAGTCGCCCGAGGCTGGAATCCAACGCAGGTCACTGGCAACATGAGGCAGCTGTGCAAATCACTCAGCCACATGTTCCACTGTGTTCAGAGGAAGTGTTGGAGGCTAGTACGATTGCAACATTTAAAAGGCATCTGGATGGGTATGTGAATAGCAAGGGTTGGGAGGGATTTGGGCCGGGTGCTGGCGGGTGCGACTAATTTGGATTGGGATATCTGGCCGGCAAGGACGAGTTGGATCAAAGGATCTGTTTCCGTGCTGTACATCTCCATGACTCTATGACTGTATGAAAGAAGGGAGGTTTAGAAAGGAATTTTCAATATTTTCGTTCGGGAGATGATATGACCAGTACCTGTGTTGGAACAATTAATTTCGGAATGGACAAAAGACTAGACTTACTGAAGCACAATAAGATCTGCGAATTCTGCATCTGCGGGATATTACGACACTGGAAAGAGTGGGGGCTATTTATTAAGCATTTGGGTTTATAACAGTAGACACATTAACTGGGAAATATTTGAAAACACTGTTTAAATTTGTCAGGAACTTTTACCGGGATGAAACGTAAAGCGGTGTGTACATAATAGATGAGTGATCGGACATAGTCCGAAGTAGGTCGTGGTGAGAAGAGATTGGAATGACATCATGTTCCCAGCGGTAGCAGGAGGAAAGGAATGGGAGGGCAATAATTAGCCAAGTAACAGGATTAGGGTCACAGCTGCATATCTAACTTAAAACGTTGCTAGTTATTGTACCTGGTAATTACATCGTGTGTAGAAATGCTCTTCTCCTTTTAATTAGATGTTCAGAAGCCTGAGTATGTATGCACTTCTTCAAAAAAAATTAATTAAGATCTTAGCTAAGACAAGGAGTGTTCCCTGCCTCATTTCACTCTCCCCCCCCCCACCACCCCCCCACCCCCCACTCCTCCATAAAGCTGAACTCAATCATTTATCAAAACGTTATGGATTCCTCTTGACGAAAATGACAATCCGAGTCTACACCAAATTCTTGTGAATGGCATTACAATAACCACCACCATTTCGAATAAAACAAAAAAACTGCTTGTCCCTATTTGAAAGGGAGGTTGCAACGTCTCAAAGTCTTGTGACATGACAAGATGGCTCATAATTTTTAAACGTGAGAATTTCACCCAGTAGAAGCACTGCTGACAGAAAGCGCGTTTTCTTTCAAAGGATTCCTCCTCCTACTTACAAGTCAACGTCTGAAAGAATGTTAACAATGCATGCAGTTTCTGATCAGACATTTGTGGCCCTCCGGCTGCTCTCTGATCGCCGTTGATTACAAAGGCTGTTCTCTCTTTAGCGAGAGACGGCTGGTGGTGATTTAACCTGATGGTCTCCGACCGTCTGGAGAGGGGAGAAGGGAGAGGTAAAAAAAAAAGGTTAGGACCTCCATGACAGCGTCAGATTGTGTGGGTGATGGAATAACGCTGTTGGAGTCACCATGCATCATAACGCAGCCGTTTGGACAACTGTGCTAACCGATCCCCATCAGAGGTGCTGCTGCAGAGTCAAATCGAACCCCTGTCACGTTGCATCAAAATCCACATATATTGCTCTAATCCGTGATCCCTTCTGCTTCACGTGTGTGTGTGTTGTTTTTACACTACAACCAATTAAATGAATGTGGGAAAGGTAAATAACTCAATTTGCAATATTGATTATCCCTAAGGAAGGATCATTTAGAGTGACGTGACACATTAAGGAAAGCGATTGGACACTATGGATTTGTGTTTTTTTGTCGATTGGACCAAGTTTGCATTAAGATACAGCGAAACATTTCAAAATTAGTTCATAGTGCCACATATTAATGGGTTTAAACTATTAACAATGGCAGGTACAAACTTCAGTAGGGCATATAACTGACAGACAGGTGGCAGATGGAACTTAATGCAAAGACATGTGTGGGGATATTTATTGGCAGCTTGGAAAATGGCGTGCAACATATATTTTGAGGTTTTCACCTCATCATTTTTAGCCTTTTTGAAGAAGGGAGGTTAAACAGAAGGGCTTAGCGCTTCAAGAGCTATGATACTTGAAGTTGACAGAATACGTTGCAGAGTAGCCAAGAATGCAACTTAAACTTAATTGGCAAATAGAGTGAATTGTTGCAGAAATAAAGATGTTTTGTTGATTGTTAAACCGATAGGAAAACATTGTGTTCACGCATGTGCAACACATAATTCAGAAAAGGTGTCACGGTCCTTGAGGAAGTGGAGACGAGTGACGTTAGAATAGACATACGAACTTGCTTCTATTTTCAACATGGATATATTGAACAGGCCATAGGTGGTAATCAATTAAAGCAGCGAGGTAAAATAGAGTTAGACGAGAATATGAATTTTGGAAGAGTACAGGAAAAGAAAAGACAAAATGCTCCCGTTAGCTAGTCCTTGGAAGAGTGTTTGGGACAAATGTCAAGGTTCGCTGCAAAAGGTGTCGTGCACATTGAAAAGACAACTCATACTATAGACACCAGTGTAAAATACACAATGGCGTTAAGGCAAGAGAAATTCAAACCAACGTAAAAGATCAGAGAATTAACTGAATCCTCTTTGGGTGCCATATTAGATACAGATACAGATTAGAGACTATCACCACAGCTTCACGTCTGAACAGATACACCCCAGTGTAGGGATTCCATGCTCTATTAAAATAACATGCAATTACCTCTCAAATCGGCCTGAGTGTCGACAAGTCTACCTGAAATAGACGGATGAGAATTATAGTGTTAGGAAGCAATGCAACACCTCGACATGAATTAAACAGATCAAACAAACTGGGGTGGAGTATTATCATTACATTGAGAAGTAAGTGATACCTGGAAATGAGAAATCATAGTTTCATGTAATACTTATAAATCAGAAAATATAATTTCTGGAGCAAACAAATGCTGCCATTTATTTCTTCTAAATTTATCTTCAAAGTTTTCACACAGACACGGACAACGACAACCCAACACATTGGGACCTGTGGTGAGCCTCTTTGGGATGTGTTGGGGCAGTGTGAATGTTTCACAAAATTACTAATTGCTCTGCTTGCTGCTGCACTCCCGACCTACTCAACATTATTCCTGAAGAGAGCATTAATATTTCCCAGCGGCTAAAGCAAGGCGCCCCCATCAAAGGGTTTCAGGATACTAAGATTTTTGCTCGATCAGCAGTGCTGAAATAAACAACAACTGACAGTATTTCGTCAGCGAGTAACTCTCCAATTCGACTTAAGTGTCGCATTTGGTATCTTCAACATTCGGCTTCTCACTGTTCCTGTGTCTGCAAGGCAGCAGCATCACAAGGCTCAGTCATCAACAATGAAAAGCAGCAATTCTCAATTTCACCAATTCCTAAATATGCAGTCATACCATGCATCAAAAGAGACAGTTTAATATGTAACTGCCGACAAACACTTCCCTTGGACAAAACACAGGAAGGAGGTCACTAGGTCCGGTGGGTCAACGCTATCTCTTTGAACAACCAGCTTAATTAGTTCCCTTTCATTTCCTTGTTGCGCTCAAATTGTCACTCCAGTACATACATATATATTCAACTGCACTGGGGACAGGATGATGATGAACCCATTCTGTATTTTTTAAAGGCTCAAATGTACTGAGTTTGCCCTGTTAATGACGTTCATTAATAAGATATTGTATTCCCCTCGTAAGGTCAAGCAGGAATCGAAACTTGTTGGGAATTTAAATAAATTTAACGTTTCTCAGATTATGCGACAAACTTTGATCATTTTCAATTTCCGGTGATTTGTTTTCCCGTGCAAATTTCAAATAATCCGTAAACCCCGAATGAACTGTTTTCAATCTCGGTGTTTTAACTCTACTTTCACGAATTAAGAGAAGATGCACCGCCCTGTACAGTGTGTTGAAAAATGGTCACTTCCCCTATGCATTGATTCATTCTGTCCCTGCTGTACAGATTCTCGTATAACCTGCATTCATCGAACTGATCCATTCTTTCCCGTGTTTATGATGTGTGGGCAACATCCCCTCAGTTCAATGCAGAATATTTAATGCTTGCTCCTTTAAGAATGTAGTTAGTCATGTAAAATGAGGAACAAAAATCTAAAACAATGTCCTGCAGGCTGGTGCGTTCACTGGAATTTTGTCCTTATTCAACTTAATCAAATTTCAGCCTCACCTCTTTCTCAAACTTTTAATTTTCATTTACTTAAACCGCTCACTATATCGGCTGTTCTCTCCCATGTGCTGCTGCATAATGTTTAAGTTTGTGAGAATTTTGGTCTGTTATTTTGCACACTGTTACCTGTATGTCAAGAGACTTAAAATTGCCAGAGCTCGGTTGATTTGGTAGAAAAAGATAATAGGGATCACATTTTATTTTGAAGGATTGTGTTAGATTATACAAGATAGGTTGTTTACTTTAAGGCGATAGATCACACTTTTGATGTACCTTGCGAACTGCACCAGTTTTGGAAAACGCCAAATCCAAGTCACGTCATTGAACAATGCATCTAACGGGAGCACTGTTCCAACCAAAGGATGCTGGAGTAATATCAGCCGTGACTCTATACAAGATGTATTTAATAAATAATTCTGGTGTTTTGGAGCACGTATGTCCACTTGATTAGCTTTTAAAACATTTACTAGCTCTCATGATACTTCTATTGCAATATGGAAATACAATGTTTTAGCTTTTATTAATAGAGGGATCGAGTTCCGGAACGAGGAGGTTATGCTATAGATGTACAAAGCTCTGGTGCAGCCACACTTGGAGTATTGTGTACAGTTCTGGTCAGAAAGATGTGGAAACTTTGGAAAGGATGCAGAGGAGATTTATTAGGATGCTGCCTTGTATGGAAGGAATGTCTTATGAGGAAAGTTTGAGGGACTTGAGGTTGTTTTCATTAGAAAGAAGGTTGAGAGGTCACTTAATTGAGACATATAAGATAATCAGAGGGTTAGATAGGGTGGACCGCGAGAGCCTTTTTCCAAGTATGGTGACGGTGAGCACGAGAGGGCATAGCTTTAAAATGAGGGATGATAGATATAGGACAGATGTCAGAAATAGTTTCTTCACTCAGAGAGTAGTAAGGATATGGAATGTTTTGCCTGCAACGGTAGTAGATTCGCCAACTTTATGTACATTTAAGTCATCATTGGAGAAGCATATGGACGTACATGGAATAGTGTAGGTTAGATGGGTCTCAGATTGGTATGACAGGTCGGTGCAACATCGAAGGCCGAAGGGCCTGTACTGCGCTGTAATGTTCTATGGTGGAGAACATGGTTTTCAATGTGGAATGAGTTGAGAGTTGGTGTAATTACTGTACTCCACACACTTAGTCTTGACATACTCTATTCAAACACGGGATGCTGACTGACGACTTCAAGTATAATCGGTGTAATTAGCGAGATGTCAAGTTTATTTCCAGTCTGCTTCAGCTACATGAGAAAGGCAGGAACAACTTGTTTTTTTTCTCTCTGCATTAGTACGTTCATTTAGATTTCACAAAGCAATTCCAATTAGACTGAAATCTCCGTAATTCAGCACAGTATTAGTCAAGCAGGGAAATATAGAGAACCAAATTACTAACCGCGATAAAACGTAGAACAGTTGTCATTTTTGAATGCGACTTAACACTTAATATGTATTATCGGAAAAATATAGAAGTTAAATAAATAATTAAACTCTCGTTTTACACTTCTCATTAGAAAAAAAAAGCACACAGCTGGATTTCAGTCATGCACTAACACTCAAAACAATTTCAGAACTAAAGAATTCTTAAACCGTTCATTGTATCGGCTGTTCTCTCCCATGTACTGTTGCATAATTACTACGTGCGTGAGAATTTTGGTCTATTATTTTGCACACTGTTAAATACATGTCAAGGTACTTAAAATTGCGAGAGTTCAGTTGATTCAGGAGAAAAAGATGTTAGGAAAGACAGTAAACAGTTTTGAAGCACTGCTTAAGATCGTACAAGATTGATTGTTTATATTAATGTGATAGAGAACACTTTTGTTGTTCGTTACTAACTGGGCAGCTTTGGAAAACGAAAAATCCATGTCACATCAGTTGCGTCATTTTGAACAATACAACTGATGGGAGCACTGTTCCAATCAATGGCTGCAGAAGTAACATTAGTCGTGACTCTAGACAAGATGTAATTAATGAATAATTCTGGCATTTTGAAACATGTATATTCATTTGATTTCCAGACGGAAATTTGTTTTTTTCTCTGGCAGATCTGTTGTCTCAATAGCATAATTTCACTCATGCCCAGACGGAACGTCTGGAAATGAATCTACACGCTCAGCGGGCAAACCTCCATCAGAACCTCAACCTGAGCTACAAATCTTAGCAAAACTCGCTATTTACTATCTCACGTGATATTTCTATTGCAACATGGTAGCGGACATGGCTTTCAATGTGGAATGTTGGTGACAGTGCTCTACACATTTCGGGGTTTGACATACTCTATTCTAACACCAATTGCTGACGACTTCAAGTTTAATCGGTGCAATTAGCGAGATGTCACATTTATTTCCAGTCTGCTTCAGCGACACACGGAGGGCAGGAACAAGTTATTTTCTTTAATGGTAGCATTCATTCAGATTTCACATAGTCATTCCAATTCGACTGAAATCCCCGTAATTCAATACAGTATTAATGGAGCTGGGGAATATAAGAAAATAAATTACTAACAGTGACAAAAACGCAGAACAGTTGTCAGCTTTGAGTGCGACTTAACATTTAATATGTATTAACTGAAAAATATAGACGTTAAATAAAATACTCTCCTCTCATTTTGTGTGACATTTATTATTTGAAAAAAAAAACACACGCAGTTGGATTTTGAGTCTTCCGCTAATAGTGGAATGATTTCTGGACTGAAGAATTCAAGTCAAATTTAAACAGAAAACTTTGAGTTGAACATTGTTTCCTGAAAGTGCTTCGGTCTTTTCTTTCTTTTTGCAAATTAATAGTTTCTAAATATGCAGTAGTGGATTGACAAGTCAGTTATTCATAATTCCAATGAATATTGAAATGATTTGTACAACTTGGAAGTTCGCATTTCATGCTCTTCTCTAATTGTATAACAACAAAAAACAACATAAGAAAAATCGCCAAATTAATGAGCGGAGACATTCAATATCAACTTCTTTATCATCTAACCTGAGAATGTTATTTCTCGAAAAAATAAATAGCACATAAAAGCAATCCAACTGCCTAACCGTTTCCCGACTTGAAAGATTGCAACGATCACAATGAAAGAAAATAAGATGCAAGTGATCCAAGTCTAGAGTACATTTGTTTTTTTCTCTGGCAGATCTGTTGTCTCAATAGCATAATTTCACTTCTTTTCCAGACAAGTGGGAGGTCTATTTCTGGAATGCTGTTGCATTTGAAAATTTCGACTCTCAGATTTCTTTAAACGTTTGTAGAATTCTAATTGACCCCCTGGTCTCGAAGGTTCACAAACTCTACTCAAACATGTCTTTCAATTGTTTGGAACAGCGTCGTTTTTGATGAAAAGAATATTCATGTTTTGGTCCCCGGTCAGGTATCATTCCAACTAAACCCAAAATGCTTTCGATTAAATTCCATCCAACGACTTCGTGATTTCTCTTGCTTGTTGTGAACTCCCACAAGACAACCCGCTTCACAAAACAGATCAATACAAATAAGACACCGGGTGAAAGGAAAATTACTGTGGTGGTTAGAACTCTAGAACAAATACAGAGAAGGTTGGAGGAACTTAACTATCCCAGCAGATTTCGTGGAGAGAAAAGCAGTATGGAACGTTGCTGGTCTGGGATGACACTTTTTAATGTATTATTCAGTTCTGAAGAATAGACAGGCCGGACTTGAAATGTTAATAGTGTTTCTCTCTTCACAGATGCTGCCGGACCTACTGTGTTTCTCCAACCATGCTTAAAACGTGGTAGTGTTATCCTTCCTCTCCAAAACATTGATGTTAATATATTTCAATAAAGCTCCTTTCTTCAGATATCAAACTAATCATAAATGAGTGCATAACGTTTCCAAACTCTAGAACGTGAAATGTAGTCTTCGAACCAAGTGCTGTGCATATCTATTTTGCTTTGTCTACTCGGAGGACGGCAGATGGTAGAGATCTGGGTCTAAAATTGTGGAGCTGGAAAAGCACAACTTGTCAGGCAGCATCCGAGGAACAGGAGAGTTGACTCTTCAATCATGCTCTCTTCACCAGGAATCCTACTATATATATATACATATACATACATAGTGCAGATATATATTCCATAACTTCACTCAGTTTCTCAAAATTAAAAATCTTAATCGCTGCCGTAAAAATCTCGATGGTCAATGGAATTTTGCGTGAGTAGATCTTTTGTGTATTTATCTGTGATAGTTCCATGAGTATTAACTAAATAACAACTAAAATCTCAATTTTTATAAATGGGTTCTTTTAATCATATTGCAGGGGCAGAGTTGTCTGTAATAGAGATAATAAAGCAAGCAGTTTTGGTCAATTAGTTTACACCCTGGATCCATTGACATTGACAGCAACAATACATTATACTTAGAAAACTGAAATTTTGTTATTTTTGAATTTCAGTTGCTGTCTCTGTCGTATGTGGCAGTAGACAAACTAAGTCTGAAAGTGTGGTGCTGGAAAGGCACAGCTGGTCAGGCAACATCCGAGGAGCAGGATTCCTGATGAAGAGCTCCTGCTGAAAAAGTCGACTCTGCTGCTGCTCTGATGCTGCCTGACCGGTTTTGCATTTCCAGCACCACCGATTTCGACTCTGACCTCCAGCATGAGCAGTGCTAATCTTTTCCTCGTAGATAAACACAGAGGGCAAATAGAGTCACAGAGTCATAGAGATTTAAAGCATGGAAACAGACCCTTCGGTCCAACCAGTCCATGCCGACCAGATATCCCAACCCAATCTATTCCCACCTGCCAGCACCCGGCCAATATCTCTCCAAACCCTTCCTATTCATATACTCATCCAAATGCCTCTTAAGTACTGCAATTGTACCAGCCTCCACCACTTCCTCTGGCAGCTTATTCCATACCCATACCACCCACTGTGTGAAAACGTTGCCCTTCGGTCTCTTTTATACCTTTCCCCTCTCACCCTAAACGATGCCCTCTAGTTCTAGACTCCCCGACCCCAGGGAAAAGACTTTGCCTATTTACCCTATCCATGCCCCTAATAATTTTATAAACTTCTGTAAGGTCACCCCTCAGCCTCCGACGCTCCAGGGAAAACAGCCCCAGCCTCTTCCTGTAACTCAAATCCCCCAACCCTGGCAACATCCTTGTAAATCTTTTCTGAACCCTTTCAAGTTTCACAACATCTTGCCGATAGGAAGGAGACCAGAATTGCACGCAATATTTCAACAGTGGCCTAACCAATGTCCTGTACAGCCGCAACTTGACCTCCCAACTCCTGTACTCAATACTCTGACCGATAAAGGAAAGCATACCAAACGCCTTCTTCACTATCCTATCTACCTGCGACTCCCCTTACAAGGATCTATGAACCTGCACTCCCAAGGTCACTTTGTTCGGCAACACTTACCATTAAGTGTATAAATCCTGCTAAAGGTTTGCTTTCCCAAAACGCAGCACCTCGCATTTATCTGAATTAAACTCCATCTGCCACTTCTCAGCCCATTGGCCCATCTAGTCCAGATCCTGTTGTAATCTGAGATAACCCTCTTCGCCGTCCGCTACACCCCCCAATTTTGGGGTCATCTGCAAACTTACTAACGGGACCTCTTATGCTCGCAATTGGAAAAAAAGTATTCATATTTTCATTCCATTCCACGACACAGTCTAAGTAGGAGTAGGGCTTGCTTAAAAGGAGATTCAGAAACTGTGTTTAACACAAAGCAAGATATTTCTGTACATATACACATGAAAACTGTCAAAGAGAAGTACACCTTGGCATCAACCAGAATCTGAACAGAATATTAATTCTTTCTCTATAACTGGATAACTGCTGCTGGAATTTCTGGTCAATTCACATTCTGATTCCTAAACAGTGCCCCATTATCAACAACGCATATTCTGGATTTATCAAAGAAACACTACCTAACTTGCTGTATTGAACTGAACAAACTTTCAGAAGGAGGACTGGCCCCTGGGACGAAGAAATCGGCTTGATTTCCATCCAGGAGAAAGTGAGGACTGCAGATGCTGGAGATCAGAGCTGAAAATGTGTCGCTGGAAAAGCGCAGCAGGTCAGGCAGCGTCCGAGGAGCAGGAGAATCGACGTTTCGGGCACCAGCCCTTCCTCAGGAATGATTTCCATCCAGCCGATTGGGTCACGAGTATAATCTGTCCACGACCAACATTTAACCAGCGAAGTGGCACCGTCGGAGTTAACTGCATCACTTCACCTTAGCTCATTCAGGCAATTTAAGAAAATTGCAGGTCCCACCAGCAATTACTGCAAACAGAACATGGAAACACCACATGCAAGTCCCCAACCAGGTTACAATGACATCGCTGAACTTTGACTGGATGCCTGATTCGGATTTTGCAATGGTCTCCCTCATATTCTGTGATGTGCCTGACCTCAATGGAATGCATTGGCCCATGAATTCAGACCACAACCGTTAGTTTGGACTTTCAGCCCAAATGAACGCTGACCAAGTCAACAACCACCATTTTCTTTGAACAAATAGAAACAGTCAGATGAACAATGTCCGAATATTAATTGTCACCTAACCCGTTCATCATTGAGAATAGACTGAGCAAAAGATTCTTTCTGGATTTTCCAATGGTACGGTTTTCCCAAGGGCTTATTTGAAGAAAATTATGGTATTAACCAATATCGATAGAAACACATCAGTTCTACCCTGATACGACCCGTGAATGCATGGCAAGTGGCTTAAATTAACAGGTCTATGAATTATATCACAAGGTGACGCCTGCGATCATTGCAATCTGAGAGTAACACCCGAATCTGTGTTAGCTCATTCCACAAAGTGGTGACTGTTGTTTCACAGACAGCGAGCTCACTGGTGGCCCAGAATCCGCCGCACTGGACGGTAACAGAAAATCTTCCAGCCGTTTTAGATTTTCTTTGAATTTGATTTCTTGTTTGCTTGCTTTCAGTGACAGTAATGCGGGCAAACAAATCAAATCAAAACGAGTAAACTGCCTCGATTTTTCCGTTCAAATCATCTTTAGAATTGTTTGGAACAACTCCCACTAGAAAACCGGCAATATGTTTAAAACGGATTGACATTTTCGAAGAGCTGACACTGTCAGAAAATTTATATTATGGTCAGCCCTGCCTCAATTTGCAACACTCCTGCCCCTGACTCAGAAAGGCAATTCCTAAACACACTTTCTCTCAAGAAATCGACGCTAAATGAACATTGCAGCGCTGAGGCTAGTTGCATGCACACCTTTAGTGATCTCTGGACTCTGCGGGAAAAGGAGAGGGTGGATCCTGCCCGTGTTGCTCCCTGAGCAGACTGTCCAACTAATTTGGTGGAATGCCTCATCACCAGCGCTTTCCAACAAGCACCAGGACATTGCTTAGCTGCTTGTGAGGAGGGCAGTACCTATGAGATCCTTCTCGTCTGCCTGGACTGTCTGAACCAACCCATGCTGCCATTGAAGCGGCTGTGGGGTTGGGATGGAGAGACTGTCACTGAGCTCATTGTGAAATGTGTCTTTTCTGAGTATGTCTGGAGAAAGTTGCAGCACTATTTACCAAGGGGTTCTGAGACTCAGGCCTCTGTGCTCTGCGGTCTGCTCCCCAGGACTGTGCCTGATGTAATACCAATGCGTTTCTGCATGCATTACCACATAGAAGTGATCTCCTTCACAGATAATGCATGCACATAAAGATGTTTTATGAATAAAGTGTATTTTTGAAAAACGCATAAACCTTTCAGAAGAGCCACTAACCCGATGATCCGACTGAGCTTTCAGCATCAAGTGTTCCAATACAGGCAGAGCATGTTATCGACATTGCCCTGAGCAGTGACAAACTTTTGACCAAACTCAAAAAGTAAGAAAAACACTTGTTCAAAAAAGGATGAACTGCAGTTACTAGAAATCAGAAACAAAAGCAGAAATTGATAGAAGAACCCAAGCAGTTCTGGCAGCGTCTGTGGACAGAATGTGGAGTCAACGTTTCGGGACAGTGTTTTTGTTTTTGATAAACACCTAACTGTGTTCCTTATCAGAGCAATGAATGTAAAACTTTACTCCGGAAAATAGTGCCTGTAACCTTTCCAAAAGTGCATAAATGTCTCAACATCCAAGTGACACACAGTTCCTCTGTTTCATCGAGAACGTGAACAGCATGGTAGATATGCAACACTATGGATAAAATTTGGTGGAATCTCACAGCTGAAATACCAGCCAAAATTAACGTTGCATCAAAATTTCAGAAATTCAAAAGAAAACCAATTTACATTTAACGCTTTTACAAACTTTGCCAAATGCATTATGTGGATATTGTTCAGCAAGTTTACGCACTACACACGCTGCCAAAACAGCGAGAGCCACGGTTACTAAAAGACACAAATTGAGTAGGCTTTTAACTCTGTGTGCTGTACAGTAGCCACGCAAAACTAATGCAAGGATTGTGGGGAATGGTGATGGGATGGTGTTTGGGGGAGGGGGCTCTGAAGCCTTCTAAAGTCGTGCATAAACAGTCATAGCAAAATGAAGAGAATATAATGTTCATTCCACGTCATGTCAATATTTTCTTTCGCATGGACTGATCGTTAGATTATTCTGATTTATATGTAAGTAATAAATGGCCTATCAATGATAAAGAGAATGCATTCAATAAACCATAACTCACAGTTCAATAGCTGCAGAAGGAGCAATTTCAGGACGGTTACAAGCATCGTCCCAGCTGGTGGTTCCAAGTGAAATCTGAACATTAGCTGAACGCTGCTCCACCGATACTGAACAGCATTTAACTTATCAAATTACTCCTCGATTTCTGTAACAGCTCGCTCCTCAGAAACGGTTTGTACACAGCCACGTGCTTATTTCCATCAACAGTTAGATTTTGATGCGCACACACTGTGAAATGAAGTCTTGTCTTCTGCACCAATGAGAAATGATGTGACCATTAATGGGTATAATGAAACCGGGTTCCAAACACGAGCTCATCTTGACGAATCAATGATGTGTAAGATTATGACTTGGATGCGAGTCCCCACTCCGGATTTCATATCATGCCATCACACAACCACAGGAGATTAATGGTCTCAGGTACTTTGAAGACGCTGTGCAACTCAACATCTCTTCGAGCAGCTGGAGAAACAGCTCAATTTCCACTTCTGCACTTTATACCGTTCAAGACTCAAAATGGAGACGAACAACTTCAGAAAAGAAGCTCTAACCTTCCTTTCGATGATTATTCACCCTTCCTCCTTCACGTATTTGTGTCCTGTCGGCACTGGGCTCAACAAGGGCAGCCCGATTTTCACCCCAATCATTAGCACCCATTCGGAATGTTAATTGTCTCCTGTATCACAGCTAGCAGGCCCATTAGCTTTTACAATGGTCACGCTCACCATCTGTTCCACTCACTCCTGTGCCCCGTCTGTCCACAGAATAAAATCTGTCATCATCCACAAGTCACGTTCTACTCAAGATGTTAACTCTCCTTCTCTGTTCACAGATGCTCCCAGGCCTAATGTCTTCCTCAAATGTTTGCCGTGTTTGTTTTTGATTTCAGCTTTCCATCATCCAAAAATGTTAACCATTGAACTAAGCTTTTTGTTTAAAAGAAATACTCAATAAGTCCCCAGGAATCTTATTTTGTCATTGTTGCAGGTAGTGATTTCCACATCTCCGCCACTCCACTGGTTTACCATCTCCCTCATCATTCCTTCCAATATTTAAACAATCATAATCATTTATTTGAATTTATTTAGTAACTTACTCGTGAGAGGGAATGTTTGATTTTTTTTCCTCTTCGTCTGTGAAATATGCGCAAATATCAAATTGTGTTGACTTTGCTCCAGAAAATTGCTGGTTCTTGTGGGACCAGTGCAGTGCGATGCATTAACAGCGCACCATCATTCAAATTTGCCAAATATCAAGTGTTCCTTATGTTCCTCACCTGTAAGGTGTCTGTGGCTTGACGCCATGGGGAACTGTGACTTTAGATCTATATTACATACAAAACGTTTATCAATCATAGAGACTGGGAACCTGCACTTACCACCATTATAGGAGGTGGCAATAGATTTGATGCATGTTTCGGTCTGCCACATTTCTCGAACATAGAACATAGAAAATTACTGCATATTCCAGTCCCTTCGGCCCTCGATGTTGCGCAAACCTGTGGAACCAATCTGAAGTTGATCTTTCCTACACGATTCTATTTCCATCAATATATCTCTCCAATGACCATTTAAATAACCTTAAAGTTGGCGTGACTACTGTTGCAAGCAGTGTGTTCACATGCCGTACGACTACTACTCTCCGAGGGAAAACAAATGCTCCTATGTCTATCATCCCTCAATTTAAAGCTGTGTTCCTTTGTGCGTGCCATCACTATTCGATGTAAACGGCTCTCACTGTCCACCCTGTCCACCCCTTTGATTGTCGTATGTGTCAATTAAGTCACCTCTCAACCTTCTTCTCTATAACGAAAACTGCCTCAAGTCCCTCAGACTTTACTCATAAGAGCTTCCCTTCAAACCAGGAAACTTCCAAGTAAATCTCCTCTGATCCCTTTCTATAGCTTCCACATCCTTCCTATAATGCAGTGACCATAACTGTATGCAATACTCCAAATGCAGCCAGACCAGATCTTTGTACAGCTGCGGCATGACCTCATGGCTCTGAAATTCAATCCCTCTGCAAATAAAAGCTAACACCCCAAACACTTTCTTTAAAACACTATCAATCTAGGTGGCAACTATCAGGATTTATGCTCATGGACACCGAGAGCGCTCTGCTCATTTATATCACCAAGCATCTTACCATTAGCCCAGCACTCTTTACTCTGGTTACTCCTGCCAAAGTGAATCACTTCACATTTTTCCGCATTAAACTCCATTTCCTAACTCACACGCCAGCTCTGCAGCATATCTCTGTCGCTTTGCAACCTACAACATTCTTCAGCACGATCCACAACTCCACCGACATTAGTGTAATCTGCCAATTTACTCAGCCATTCTTCTCTGCACACATTTAGGTCATTTATATAAATGACAAACAGCAGTGTCCCCAAAACGGTTTATTGCCGTACACCCCAAGTAACTGAACTCCAGGATAAACATTTCCCGTCAATAACCACCCTCTATCTTCTTTCAGATAGCCGACCTCTAATCCAAACCGCTAAATTACTCTCAATCCGATACCTGAGCACTTTGTGCAATAACCTACCGTGGGGAACCTGATCAAACGCCTTACTGAAATCCATATATACCACTTCAAACGCTTTCTCCTCACCCACCTGTTTGGTCCCCATCTTAAAGAACTCAGTAAGGCTTGTGAGGCACGACCTGCACTTCACAAAGCCATGTTAACTACCCCCAATCAACTGATTCCTCTCTTGGTGACTATAAATCCTCTCTTCTGTCGCATTTTGAAACACTTTATCCTCAATCGTACAAGACTCACTGGTCTATACTCACCAGGGTTGTCCCTACTCCCCCTTTTTGAACAAGGGGACAATATTTGCTATCCTACAGCTTTCTGGCACATTTCATGTAGACAATGACGACATAAAGTTCAAAGCCAATGGTTCTGCAATCTCCTCGCTGGCTTCCCAGAGAATCCTACATTGAATCCCAACTGGCCCAGGGGACTTATCAATTTGCAAACTTTCCAGAATTACAAACACCTCCTTTTTGTGAACCTCAATCCCATTATGTCTCGTAGCCTTAGTATTCGCCACGATAACATTGTCTTTTTCCAATGTAAATACTGACGAAATATTCATTTAGAGCTTCTCCGATCACCTCAGACTCCATGCACAACTTCTCACTACTATTCTTGATTGGCCCCAATCTTTCTCTGATCATTTTTTATTCCTGATTTACCTGCAGAAAGCCACAAGGTTTTCCTTGATCCTATCTGCCAAATACCTATCATGTCCCCTTCTGGCTCTTCTTAGTTCTCACTCAAAGACTTTCCTGGCTAACTGGAAACTCTCATGCACCATGTCTGAGTCTTCACGTCGCCTCCTAACGTAAGCTTTCTTCTTCCACTTGCTAAGAGAGTCAACTTCGTTGGTAAACGACGGCTCGCTCGCTGCTTGACTGATACATACATAATTGCCAGTCCCTGAGCGATAACTCGTGCTCTGCAGCATATATCTATCATTTTCCACCGCTAAAGTAAACATAACCGAATTGTGGTCACTATCACCAAAGTGCTAACCTACCTCCAAATCTAACACCTGGCCAGGTTCAATACCCACCACCAAATTCAATGTGGCCTCGTACCTTGTTGCCTGTCTAACATACTGTGTCAGGAAACCGTCCTGCACACATTGAACAAAATCTGACCTATCTAAAGTACTCGAACTATAGTATTTCCAGTCAATATTTCGAAAGTTAGCCCCCATAACAACCACCCTGTTACTCTCGCTTCTATCCAGAATTATCTTTGCTATCCTTTCCACTCCATCTCTGGAACCTTTTGGACGCCAATAGAAACCTCCCAGCAGAGTGACCTCTCCCTTTCTGTTTCTAACCTTAGCCCATACTACCTCGGTATACGAGTCCTCAAACGTCCTTTCTGCTACGCAATACTGTCCTTGACTAACAGTGCCACATCTCCCCGTCTTTTACATTTTTCTCTGTTCTTACTGAAACATCTAAATCCCAGAACCTGCCACAACCATTCCCGTCCCTGTTCGATCCATGTGTCCGAAATGGCCACAACATCAAAGTCCCAGATACAAACCCATTGTGCATTCTGAAAACAAAGTCAGCAGATTTGGGATGAAAAATGTGAACCGACTATGTTAAAGTTGAGAAGAGAGAAACAGGGCCACAGCCTGTGGCAGTAAAAGACCTGGTACTGTCCATGCAAATAATCGGATAATGGGAAAATTCTAAATCATCAAATGGAATCATAAAGATTTCAGGAATGGATGGTAGGCAATTCATATTTAGGGGCTCTACAATTTTTCAGGTGTAACTATCATATTAAACGTGGGAGAACCGGTCCACGTGCTGTTTATGAATTTTACAACACTGTCGATAAACTCCCAATTCAGAGGTCGGTGTTCAAACTTGAAGTACACGCTATTGCACGTAAATATGAATGGCCTACCATCCATTCCTGAAATCATTATCTGATTCCATTTGATACTTTAGAATTTTCCCATTATCCGATTATTTGCATGGACAGTACCAGGTCTTTTACTGCCACAAGCTGTGGCCTTGTTTCTCTTTTCTCAACTTTAACATAGTCGGTTCACATTTTTCATCCCAAATCTGCTGGCCAGGACAGAGAGTGAGTTCACGGACAGGAAAAACTGAGCATTTTCACTGGAAGGCGGTAATAAATTATGTGTCCGAGAACTTGACGGTGGGGCAGATACAGTCAATTATTATAGTTGAGGGGATCAAATGTGATGTTGCCAGCTTTACTTCAATGCCATCCAGACACGTTAGTGAGTGAGCAACACATGAAAGATGCGATATAATTGGGAAAAGGGTGAGGTTAACGATAGGAGATCGAAAATAAGAGGGAAGAGTATTAAAATTCAGCAGGAGACGAGTAACAACATTTTATGGATGACCCTGTGCACCAGGAACTGTAAAGAAGGAGGCAGGTACGAGATGGAAAGGCATGCAGGCCTTCATTGAACAAGAATTTGAACACAGAAGCAAGGTTGCTTTCAACCGTCCTTGTGCAGATGTTGCAGAGACCACAGCTGGCCTGTTTTGTGCAGTTTGTTTCTTTTTATCTTGCCCCAGAAGCAATGCCTTGCAGAAAATTTTTGCAATGTAATTCGCCAAACTGATTTCTGGGAGAGCAGGTTTCTTTATTCCGCTGAAGGACCATAAGATTAATTGCGTCCACATTCACTGCTGCTTGGAAACATGAGAGAGAATTTCATTAAAAGGTAACTGCAGTTGGTAGATTTGACGTTTCAGCTGGCTCAGGATATCTGGGAAAAGTGTTCATGTTATTTCAGTGCGGTGTGCGCTGTTTCAGTCGGGGTGACGAGAGAGATTTCATCATTGAGAGATCAGTGAGCCAAGGGAATACTCGAACAGACAAGGCTGCCATTCAATGCTTTTAATAAGAGATGTGCAGAGTTCCGGACACGTAAGCTTGTAAATGATGTCTGTGCTAATTAAAGTTAAAAGGTCAAGTCCCAGAGGACCATCAGGCTGTTCTATTATTAGAGAGAGAGAGAGAGAGAGACAAACAGAGACACAGACGAATAATAGTGAGATTAACCGGGAGACAACCAAGCACCAGACCAGGGCTGAGTTTGAAAAAGGTATCCTCAGTCAATGCGGGAAAGTGTTGACACCATTGGATGGATTTCTCTTTAGTGATGCAGAGTGATGCCAACATTTATTTAAGATAGTTTTTCTTTATTCATTCACGGGGTGTGGGTATCGCTAGCGAACAGACCAATGATAAAACCACGAGGCCATCATCTTCCCCAATGGTATTGAAATAAAGGTTACAGCGTCACACATACCAGAGATAAACAGACCTTCAGACCTCAATGTGTATATTGAACAATCTCACCTGCCGGCACTTTGTCCGTTGTCTACTGTTCCCTGACATTTTAAGTACTTATCCAGATGCTTCTTCAATGTTACGAGAGTAGCTGCCTCCCTCACCATCTCAGGCAGCCAGTACCACGTGTCTACTATTCTCTCAGTCAAAATGAAATTGTCTCAGAACTCCTTGAAAACACTTGTTCCTCATTTTAAATCTATGCTGGATGCTCTCAAACCCATCGACTATGGGCAAACGTTTCACTCAATCTACCATTTCTTGCTTTTGCATCACTCAATCAATTCTCCTCTCAGCCTCGTCTGCTCAAGGAAAGCGAAACTTGCCAATCCAGACTCAACTCAGAACTGAGACATTCATTCCAGGCGAAATCTCAGTACATCTCCCCTGCACCTTTTCCAGTGCAGTCACCTCCTTCTGATATTATGGTGACTAGGACTGTACAGGATATATCTTTTTTGGTCGAAACCCATATTTTATTACTTAATAAGATTTCTTTGCTTCTATGTTCTAGCCCTGTCTCGTTAAGACAAATATTCAGTGTGCCATCTTCACCGACCTGTGCTGACACATTCAGGTATCTTTGTACTGTACACTTACTTCCGTTTATTACTCAGTACTCTCCATGAACATACCGTTTATACTTCATATTCTTTCCTTATAAAATCACCCAAAATGCATATCCTTCACTGGTCAGAATGAAATTCCATGTGCATTTTCCTGCTCAAGGTGCCAGATGATCACTGTCAGACTATAGCCTGAGATCGCTGTTCTCACTATCAAAAGCATCACCAATTTTCTCGTAATCTCAAAGCTGGCTACTTGTACCTTCATATCCAACCACTCATTGTACATGACAAAGAGAAATTATTCATATGCGATGTTTGAGGTGCATGGTTTGTCACCAGCTTCTAATCATAAAATTAGCGCCCTCCATCATTCCGATTTGCAAGGCGATTTCGAATCCGGTTTTCCAGTTTCCCTTGGGTCTCATGTGCTCTCGCCTTTGGACTCGCCTTCCACGTGCGACCCGGTTAAAGGCCTTGCTGAAGTCTACATGAACAATATCAAATGCAACATTGTCATAACTGCATTTAATCACTGCTCCAAAACACTCAACTAATTGAAACAAAACAAAATTGATGCCTTCCATCATTGGTCAATTCCTGACTTTGTAAGAGTTCATTAATCCTATCGCTCAGAACTTTTTTCCAGTAATTTCCCTGCCCCAGACATCAGACTAATTTGTTTGTCATTACTCGCATATCGGTATTGGCTGTATCAAGGAACAATGTTCATTACCCACCAGTCATCTGGCACTTCACCTTGGGGCAGCGAAATGTTCAATATATTGTGCCAAAAATCTTCTCTCGTGATTCGCGTAGCAGCTTGGGATACCACACATCAGGCCCTGGATTTATGTAACTTGTGCCGAAGGGAGCATGAATTATCTTTCCCTTATTAATCTTAATATTTTCTAGAATTTCAACATCCCATCAGGAATTCGCAACAAAAGTTTCTTTGCCATTTATGAATACAGATGAGAAATGCTTAGTTAACACCTCACCCAGGTCAAGTGGCTCCACGCACAGTTTGTTTCTTTTGTCTCTGCTCGGCCACACTCTTGTCGCATTCCTGGTAGTAAACTTATAAAATGGTTCGCGTGATGAGTGGGTGTGGTTTCTTCAATTCTGTCTTCCAAATATATGTCAGAGCTCCTCTTATACCTATTCATTTCTTTTATAAAGAACCTCTCCTGATATATTATTCAAAGATTACCACTTTTCAATAGTTGACATAGCTCCAAATAGCAGCACTTCCCGGATTTGGGGTAATGATGTTCTTACATCAATTTAGATTTTTAAATTTCTGCACAATACATAATCTTATCTACAAAGACTTTGAAACTCTTAGATTAATGGTCACTCGTCGAAAATGTACGCCCACAAACACTTCGACCACTTGACCAGCTTAATTAACTCATGTTAGGTCTCGCACCGCCCCATCACTAGTAGGATCATGAGCATACCGAACACAAAATGATCTCCTGCACGCACTTTGAAAATTCCACCCTGTCAAATCCTCTAATGCTGAGGAAGTCACAGTTGATATAAGTAACGATGACACACCTCGCAATTATAAATCCATTGGTCTCATTTATTAAACGATGGAGCAGTAATGTCGAGTCGAATTCCCTGGCCCTACTCCTGCTTTACGACTGTGCACGTGAATTCGAGACATACTTTTTTTCTGCACAGTCAACTTTCCTCCGGATACCATTTCCTTGGAAGCTATCCACACCAAAACAATTGAACACACCATCGCAGTGATTTGTTCATACATCTTTTATTATTATTATTATTTGATGTGATACAGAATTCCCCAGCTTTGTCAACATTTTCACCCACTCCTATTTGACCTTGAAGAGAATGGCTGGTTCACTGAGTTCAGAGATCAGTCAAGGTGCATCTGCTGTCCGTTGTTGTGACTCGATTTGCGGAAATGGGCATCACAGATTCCCTTCCCTCAGTACCAGGCGTTGGATTCTCCTGAGAATTGATTCATGGTCAGATCTCAGGTCTTGACTTAAACAATTGGGTTCGATTCCGCCGTCCGCCATGGTGCGTTTTGTAGTGAAGTTCCTCGGGCCTCTGGATGACTGACCGAGTGTCATTTCATCTCCGTCGGTGTCTCTCCTCGGACCCCATGCTCCAATACATCTACGACCTCGTCAAAATAAAACATGGTATTTGAACCTCCGTAACATTTCACCTAAGTGAATCCAAATCTGAGACCATATCAATCTGACACCATAATGCATAGAAATGGCTGAGACAATGTACAAGGAGGGTAATGACAAATGCAGGTCGATTTGGAGTTCGGTCAGCTGTTTCCTTTCATTTTTGGATCCTCTGGTGTATTCAAAGGTGAAAGGAAATGCAGATCATGCTCTTCACTCCAAAATGGGCTTGGAAGGTGGCTGAGTGGTTAGAACTGTTGCCTCACAGTGCGAGGAAAACCAGCTCATTTCTTGCCTCGGTCGACTTTCCGTGTGGGGTTTGCACTTTTAACCTTCCAGGTGCACAGGTTTGCTCCCACACTCTACAGATGTGCAGGTTAGGTGGATTCGCCGTGCTAAATTTCATGTTCAGGGGTGTGTAGGTTGGGTGCATTAGACAGGGGTACCTATAAAATAGTAGAGGAATGGGTCTGGGTGGGTTACTCTTTGGAGGGTCGATGTTATCTTGTCAGGGCGAAGGGCTTGTTTTCACACCGTAGGAATTCTATTCTATTCTATGAACGATTTATCTGCAGCCAACTTCAGATGATTGCTTTAAATCAAGTCATGGGATTTGGGAATCCTTGACTCGGCCTGCATTTCTTTGTCCCTCACTTTTTGCCCATTGAGAGGTTGCTGGTGATCTGCGTTCCGTGATCTCTACAATGCCTATGCTGTCGATAACCCTACAATGCGGGTAGGGAGGGAAATCCAAGATTCTGTCCAAGTGACAGTGAGAACAAAACGGCCATTTTATTCCAAGTCAGGCTGGTGAGTGACTTGGAGGGTAACTTGCAGCGGGTGGTGTTCCCATGTGTCGGTTGTCATTACCATTGCAGATGGAAAAGTTTGTGGTTTTTGAAAGGGCTGTATGAGGATCTTTAGTGAATTACAGCAGTGCTTTTTGCAAATATTACAGAATGCAGCATCAGTGGTGGAGGGATTGGGTGTTTGAGGATGTGGGGCCAATCAAACGGAGCCTGCTTTGTCTTGGATGGCTTTGTCTTGAGCTTTGTTCACTCATCCAGGGAACTGGGGAGTTTTCCTTCACTCAGGTTTTGTTCCCACAGCTGCAGCGAAACATGTTGAGTTTTCCAGCATTCTCCAGGTTTTTGTCAGAGCTATGCGGACTCGGAGGAAGTTAGACTTGGGAATCAGTGTGTAATATACTGCCATGGGAGTGCTACGTGACAGCAGTGTTGAAACTGTCAATCACATTTGTAACGATGTTGCCCCTTTAAGAATGCCATTTTGGACTTGCTATTTTTAAAAGATGGTTAGTAATGGCAGAGGAGCAGAAATGTCTGGGCTCGAGCTGTTTACAATTTTAGGTGAATGGTCATTACTTCTAGTTCAGTTTTTCTTTCTACTTTCGTTTAGTTGTAACAGTGAGAAGCTGTTGCAGTGCAGAAAGAATCCAAGCCTTGGCAGATGATTACTGATTAGCTTTCTCTCTGAAATATGTCCTGTCTGGAAGAAACTGAGATTGGATTTACCTTTTGCCGAAGCGTCTGTTTGCAAGGCCTGGCTGGAATAGAACAGGTTGTTAGTTAAGGTGCAGTATGGGCTCGTTTGGTTTTTAAATAATTAAGTTAATCCAAATTATGTTTTCTTCTGATGGTATTTCAATTGTGGTGTTTAAATCAATGGCGTTTTTGGTGAAAGCGGACTGGTTTGACCAGAATAACTGGAATACCCACTTCACATCTGCCTTTGAAATAAGACAAAGCTAGGGACTGGACTACCTTCTCAAAATGGTTTGAGGGAGTCTGGCCTGGACCATAACTGCTGATTGAGATCACTCTTTTTAGACAATATTTTCTGTCTTTGGATTTGTCCTGCAGTTCATGCAAGCACAAAGCCTCTCAATGTCACGCACTGACTGTAGACAGCATAAGTAGAGAGAGATCGAACAACCGTCAATGGATACAATAACCCTTCCCCTGGTGACCGATTCTAGTTGGAGTGTAGGGCACATTGTACATGATATAAAATGTGCTTGATCACGGAAGTTGTGGCAGTTGTTATTCTTTTCATCCCTGAAGATCTGTGACATTGTTGTTGTACAGGTTTCAGTGCTGACAGCTCAGTTGTTTGCATTTTGCACAAGTGATTTGTATGAACATATAGGGGAGCTGATCAGGAACCTCCTGATCACCACAATTATCATTAACATCCATTTAGAATCTGAAGCAGTCAGTTCGGACCATAACACCTGTCTTCATTGTTTGCTCTGGGCACCCGTCAAAGTCTACACCGACCCCACCACCACCCCCACCCCCACCCCGACCCCCCTGCAGCATCTGAGGTGAACAGCACATAAATAGCAGAAGCCAGCCCTCTTCAGTTTTGAATACCAGATTAGAGTCATGCTGGAAAAGCACAGTAGGTCAGGCAGCATCCGAGGAGCAGGGAAATCGACGTTTTGGGCAAAAGCCCTACATCAGGAATTGACCCTAATCTCCGGCATCTGCAGTACCCACTTTCGCCATTTCGGAAAACCAGTCAATAGGCTGTAAATATTAACGCTATATTTCTCCCGAGGAAGTGCAGCGTTTTCGTCACAGAGTCACAGAGATGTACAGCACGGAAACAGACCCTTCGGTCCAACTCGTCCATGCTGACCAGATATCCTAACCCAATCTAGTCCCACCTGCCAGCACCTGGCCCATATCCCTCCAAACCCTTTCTCTTCATGTACCCATCCAAATGCCTCTTAAATGTTGCAATTGTACCAGCCTCCACCGCTTCCTCTGGCAGCCGCTTTCATACCCATACTATCCTCGATGTGCAAACTTGCCCCTTAGGTCTCTTTTATATCTTTCCCCTCTCACCCGAAACCTATGCCCTCTAGTTCTGGACTCCACCACCCCAGGCGGTAAAGACTTTGCCTCTTTCTCCTATCCATGCTCCTGATAATTTTATAAACGTCTACAAGGTCACCCCTCAGCCTCCGACGCTCCAGGGAAAACAGCCCCAGCCTGTTCAGCCTCTCCCTATAGCTCAGATCCTCCAACCCTGGCAACATCCTGGTAAATCTTTTCTGAATTGTGTTCTTAATTCAGACTTCTAACCCCCTCAGAACTTTGATTGGGTTACCATGGTTACAAAACTGAATCCAGTTTAGCAAATTTGGTTACGTTTATCTACATTTCCGGAAATATCCTGTTTAACTTGCGCTGCTTTGCTCTATATGTCTACAAGACAGCACCTGAGCAATCTTTCAACGTTGGTCTGCAGAATTTCTCACCATATATGGAATGTGTTACGATAGACGGTAACTTGCCCACGATCTGAGGAAATGTAATCTTTCATAGAGAAGCTAAGTACATGAACAAACGTTCACTGAACTGAAATGCTGCACGTCCCCACTCATTGAACTACCAGGTGAGACACAGGCTGTGGCCTGGAAACATGTAGAAGCACATTTTATAGCAGATGATAATTTCGAAATAAGCAAGATTTTGCAAGGCGAAATTGAGGACTGCAGATGCTGGAGGTCAGATTCAAGATGAGAGTGATGCTGGAAAAGCACAGCCGGTCAGGCAGCATCCGCGGCGCAGGAAAACCGACTTTTCGGGCAAAAGCTCTTCATCAGGAGTGAGGCAAGATCTTGGAGGGCTCCATATATGAATAAACTATTCTCAGTCTGCAGAACCACAGAACCACAGAACTGTCACTGCACGTATTGCCTTTCTCTGGAACCAACAGGAAAAACCTGGCAACGTAGTAAATTCTGTGCTCAGGTTTTATCGCCCGTTTTACATTTAAAATTAAAAATTAGAGATGGAGCAAACAATTTAATTCAGAATTAGGACTGGAACACCATGCGATCACTGGCACTGTGCAATGGAGGTGTATACAATTATGATGAACATAGATAGGGTAGACAAGAAGAAATATTTATACTTTGTGGCAGGGTCACTGGCGTGGAGGAATGAATTTAAGTTAAGGAGAGGAATTATGAAGAAATTGCACGGAATTTTTTCACATAGAGGGTTCTGGGAATCTGAAACCCACTATCTGTAAGGGTAGTATAAGTAGAAACGCTCATCATACTTTCGAAGTATTTAGATGCACAACCAGTCCATGCCGAACATTATCCCAAACTGACCTACTCCCAACTGCCTGCACTTGGCCAATGTTACTCTAAATATTTCTTATTCCTTTATATATGTAAAAGTCTTCCAGTAACTGTCTCTGAATCTTTCACTTCCTCTGGACGTTCATCTCACACACAATAGATTCCTTGTAAAAGAAAAAAATCCTCTTATGTCTTTTATAGATATTTCTCCTCTTACATTGAGAATGTGCCCCGGTCTTGGGAAAATACATCTGCCATTTTTCTTTCACCCCTCAGTCTTATATATACCTTCATAATGCTGTGCACAAAATAGTCCCAGCGTGTCCAATCTCTCCCAATAACCTGAACGCCCCCATTCCCAGAAGCATCCTGGCAAATCTGATCTGGACTTGCTGCACGTAGATAATGTCCTTCCTATGACAGCCAGGACAAAACTGTACACAATATTCCACAAGTGGCCTTGCCAAACTCAACATGACGTCCCATCTCCTGTGGACAATGGTCTGAGCAGTGCCATCTGTCAAATGTAGATATTGAATTCACTTTCCACCTCCAATTCATTATTGTAAATAGCTGGGGTCCGAGCACTGAACCTAACGGTCCCCTCTCTGCACTGACTGGCACTTTGAACATGACCAGTTTGTTCCGAAATCCCACACAGAGCCAAGACCTATTCCATATCATGGTGCTAGTAAAAACAATGTCTTATTGGAAGGGGTTTACTCAGACTGTGTTCTCAGTGACTATCATTAAATCTCCCAGTGGATCCTCACTGCAGGTGTCCCTGGGGATCTTACTGTTTCTATTAATGAGGGATTGCTCGCATTATGTTAGCACAACATTGCAAGCCGGAGAAACAGCTCCCGCACTGCCCGAGATCAGCAGCTCCAGAGGGAGAGGGAGAGAACAGATCAGAATCTTGGAGCAATGGAGGTGAATGGCACAAGAACGGAGAGGAGTCTATCCATGGCAATTTACTTGCTTTCCTCAGACTATAAGTGGATAACATTAACACAGCGGATTATGTCTGCACTTCATATTATTCAAGCCGGTTATTATCCACTCCTGGCTCTCGTTGGAGTCCCTGGTGAGTCTCTCTACCTGGAGATTTTATTTCAGCACGACATTGCGCTGTCTTTCTGTTGCTGTCAGTATAATTTTGAGAATATGCAAGACACTGCGCCAGTCACCACCTCTGCTCAATTGTCAAACATCACATCTCCCACACAGCCAATAACTGATGCTGTCCAGTCGGTTCACTACCTCTGGGATACCGCACTCTCTCAATTAATCTCTGACCCGAAATCTGTCCCAACCCGACTCTGTTGCTTCACCGTCCTGGAATAATAAAATAGTCTGTGTTCAGATGCAATAAGGCCAGGACAATATTCAGGCTTGGGATGACAAGGGGCAAGTAACATTCGTCACCAGAAAAGGACCAGTTGATGACCACCTCCAAGAAGAAAGTTTCTAACTGTCGCCCCCTTACGTTTAGTGCTGTTATCATCACCAAACACAACCCGACCCACCTATTATCAACATCTAACCATTGCTCTCTTGATATTCAATAGTGTTCCCATCACCGAATTCCCCCACAGCCCCCATCAACATCTTGGGGGGGTTACCATTGACCAGAAACTGAACTAGACCCAGCCCCAGATAAACACAGTGACTACAACAGCAGATCAGATGCTGGGAGTCCTGCAGCGTGTAACTCCCCTCCAGGCTCCCAACGCCTCTTCCAAACCAAGAGTTCACAAGTCAGACCTGTGATAGAATATTCCACACTTGTGTACAAGTCAGCAGCTCTAACAACACTCAAGAAGCTTGACTGTTTCTGCTTACGAATAAGGTTCCATCTGGGATAATTAATCCAAAGGTGTCCATAGAGACAGATATGTAATTTCAGTGTCGACTGATGTATGCAATTTTCTCGAGACGAGATAGTTTTGAAAGCCGATCTTAACTTATAATTTTTTTCAACATTTATTCTCTGTGTCTTAACGTGCACGAAAACGGTTTGTCAGCGATCTGGCAAGGACAGAGGTGCAACTAAAACAAAGAAACTGCAGCATGGGCGTATGTCAGCCATGTGTAACTATCAGTTGATCAGACATATCGACATGTTCAATCTTTCATTTCAATGCCCCCCTTTGTTCAACAATTCAAACTTTAGTTTGATGTGAGTCCCCTTTAATCATTTGATACTGCATTGTAGTAACCCTCAGTTCACGTTAAAAAAAAACAAGTGTTCTGTCCTGAATTCCTCACATACAATCTGACATAGACGAACCCAGAATAAACATGCTGCTTTCAGATAGCCCATCTGTAGTTCAATGAAGCAGAAAATTGAATATGTAACTTTTTTTCAGCACAGTCATACGGTAAGGCAGCGTGGAAACAGACTCTACAGTCTACCCCATCCAGGTAGACCCGGTTTCTAAAACTGAACTGAACTAGTCCCATTTGCCTGCGATTGACACACATCCCTGTCAACCATTCCTATTCCCGCAGCTGTCCAAACGTCTCCTCTGTTGTAAATGTATCTGCGTGTAGTCGAAGAGTGTGATGCTGGAAAAGCACAGCCGGTCAGGCAGCATCTGAGGAACAGGGGAATTGACGTTTCGGGCAAAAGCCCTTCATCAGGATCTTTCCACAACGCCACACTCTCGACTCTGATCTCCAGCATCTGCAGTTCCCCACTTTCCCCTGCATCTGCCTGTACCACCTCCTCTGACAGCTCGGTCCATGCACTAACGAACTTCCGTGTGGAAAAGGTGCCCCTCAGTTCCTTTGTAAATCATTCCCCTCTCATCTTAAACCGATGTCATGCATTGCTGGACTCCAGTACCTGAGTGACAAGACCTTGGCTTATTCACCGTATCTATGCCTCTCATGGCTTTGTAAATCTCTGTTAGGGCGCATGTCGCTGCCCAGAACAAAATCCCAAGACTCTCCACATATTTCAAACTATCCAGTTCAAGTCACATTCTCGTATTAGTTTTCTGGACACTTTCCAGTTAAATGACATCCTTGCCGCAGCAGGGCGAACAAAACTGAACTCAGTATTCCTTATGTAGCCGCATTAATGTCCTGTACAACCGTGACGTGAGACCCCAACTCCCAGACTCAACGCTATAACCGAAGAAAGCAAGCGGACCAGATGCCTTCTTCATCTTCTTGACTACCTGTGTACCTGCTCACCCCTCCCGCCACCCCCGGTCCCTATGATCGATAACAAACCCCAGTGCCCCACCATTAACTGTGTAAAAGTCCTGCACTGATTTCTCTTACCATAATGCAACACAGTGGACCAAAAGGGCATTGATATATTAAGTCTCAGTTTGATTGAAATAATGGGTCTTCATTTCATAGTTTGCCAGTAGATTTGTGCATTGGATTTGTCATGACTGGTCAGTGCTCCATGGAAAGGCAGACTATCAGTTTCAAGGCCTTGTGGGGCAAGGGTGCGATTGCTGTATCAGCTTAATTCCAGATTTGCATCGATGATAAGATAGGAGTTTTCATACGGGGGAGAACTTCTGATATTACTGTTTGAGTAGTTGGGCACTGGGAAAAAGTACTCGAACATTTGCTGAGCCACGACATGTTCTGGAATACGTTTAGCACGTGTGTGTGTGTGCATGAGTGTGTATGTGTATGAGTGCGAGTGTATGTGTGCTTCTGCGTGGGAAAGTGTGTGTCTGTGTGTATCAGTCTGTATATCATTCTGGTATGTGTGCGATTGTGTGTTTGCGTGTGTATGAGTCTGTGTGGATGCGTGCGTGTGCATGTGCCTGTGTGCTCCTGTGGGTGAGAGAGATGTGTCTGTGTGTGAGAGTGTGTATCTGTCTGTGTGTGCGCGTTTGTGTGTGTATGAGTCTGTGTGCATGAGTGTGTATGTTCACGAGTGCGTGTGTGTGTGTGCTTCTGTGTGAGAGAGAGAGTGCGTCTGCGTGTGTGTATTTGTCTGTGTGTGCGCGTTTGTGTGTGTGTATGAGTCTGTATGTGTACGAGAGCGTGTGTGTGTGTGTGTGTGTTTCTGTGTGTGAGAGTGTGTGTCTTTGTGTATGAGTGTGTGTATCTGTCTGTGTGTGCGTGTTTGTGCCTTTTATGTGTGTTGTTTAAGAGTGTCACGTGTGAGTTGGAGGTCAGAGGTGTTATCAGTGCAAATTGGTAGTGCAGAAGTAGAAGGCATGCAGGGTATAAAAGTTAGTCAATTCTTGACACACTTTGCGCTTTTCCATGAGATGAGCTGCCCCAAGACAATTGACTGCAGGATTCCCTCCTCATGTTCCTTGTTCCCCTTCATGAAAGTTGCATGAAGGGGAACAAGGAAAATGAGAGGGATGGGATTGGCACCTGACTTACAATTAGATTAGATTAGATTACAGTGTGGAAACAGGCCCTTCGGCCCAACAAGTCCACACCGACCCGCCGAAGCGAAACCCACCCATACCCCTACATTTACCCCTTACCTAACACTACGGACAATTTAGTATGGCCAATTCACCTGACCCTGCACATCTTTGGATTGTTGGAGGAAACCGGAGCACCCGGAGGAAACCCACGCAGACACGGGGAGAACGTGCAAACTCCACACAGTCAGTCGCCTGAGGAGGGAATTGAACCCGGGTCTCTGGCGCTGTGAGGCAGCAGTGCTAACCACTGTGCCACCGTGCCGCCCATGAATGTCTCATTTGAAAGAGTGAGGCAGAATGCTTTGAAAGTGTTGATCTGCAGGAAACTATGTTCGCTTCCCACCTCGACTTCCCACCTCGGCAAGCAGACCCATAAACACAACGTGAGGTTTAGTTTTGCAAAGCCATCGACCGGTAGATAGTTGTTTTTTATGTTGTATATTCGGTGCACTGATAGATAGACAATACTTAAAAGCACGGAGTGGTAACAGGGTACCTTCCTTCCATCATGATCTGTCTAGAATGCTCACTGTTGTATATCTATGATGTTCCGTGTAATCATGGAAAGACATTTGAGCAAAGAGATTGGAGAAAACTACTGAAGGCACAAAACGCCTGTATATCAACTTCCCAACTCAGCGAACATCCCCACCACCACGGCAACTAGTTCCCAAGCTAGAAGTCCTAACAGCAACCTTCAGTAAACCTGACGGTTAATAGAATTGCAGATTAGTCGTTACTTATTCAGTTCTGGAGCTGATTTTATTTATATAACCTTGAATTAAAATTTACAGCATGCTTCAGATCAATAATCTGTCTTTGGGCCTGAACGACATCAACACATTAACTATTTTAACAAGCAGTTCCAAGAGTTATATTTCACAATTTAAGGAACTGTCATATCAGTTTCCCAATTCTTTTTACTCCGTTGATTAAGTGGCCTGGATGTAAAATACCTGCATTAAATAGGAGTAAATGGCCACTCCCTTCCAAAATAAGACTTGGTCTTCAGAATTAAATGCCAGTTCACATATTTTGAAGACAGACCAATTGTAATGTAACTGGGGTTAATAATTATCAAAAATGTAAAAGTTGGAGCACTAAGCATTGAAGGTTTGAGCTATTGGGAGGGTCTGAATAGGCTGGGACTATTTTCTCTGGAGTTTTGGAGGCTCAGGGCTCACGTTTCACGGGTTTGTAAAATCATGATGGGCATAGGTAGGGTAAATATTCAAGGTCTTAATCGGAGAGTGGGGAGGGGGGTCAAAAACCAGAGGGCACAGGTCAAAGGCGAAAGATTTAAAATGGACCTGGAGTGTGTATGTTTGTTTCATGCAGAGGGTGTTGTGCGGATGGAATGAGCTATCAGAGGAGGCTGGTATAATTACAACATTGAAAAGGCATCTGGATGGGTACATCAATAGGAACGGTTTACAGGGATGGGAGCCAAGTGCAGGGAAATGGAACTCGATCAGATTGGGATGCCTGGTCAGTGCAGACGAGTTGGAACTGAAGCATCTCTTCCTGTGCAGTACGAATCTCTGACTCGATGATAGTCCTTAATTTAAAAGGTTGGTGGTAGCTGAGTACGTAGAATGTTTTAAGGGAGAAGTGGATGGGTTCTTCAAATTCCACTGCGGCGAAAAGTTACCAAGTTTAAGAGGTCGTCAGGAAATGTGGACATTCAGCCCCAGCCATGACCTTGAATGACAGAGCACACTGAGGGAGATAAATAACCTTCATTTACAATCTCTATGAGCCACAAATCTTAATCAATGTTTCCAGTGTTCACCTTTCCCCTCTCACACACTGACAACTATGCAATCCTCTAACTCCCATTTGATTTGATGTGATTATTGTCGCGTGCACCTCGATACAATGAGAAGCGTTGTTTTGTGTCCCATCCAAATTATACATGACATGCATACATCAAAATGCAGAGTATAGTGTAACAGCGACAGAGAAAGGGCAACACTAATAAGTATGGAATCGAGACAGAGCCATTCAGCCCACACCGACCCTCTCGAGAGTAACTCACCCAGACCCATTCCTCCTAGCCTATATTTACCCCAACTAATATATCTACACATTCCTCTGGTCTATGGGGGCAATTTAGGATAGCCAATCCACCCTAACCTGCATTTTTATGGACAGTGGAAGCAAAGCAAAGCACGTGAAGGAACCCCACACAGACAGGTGGAGAATGTGCAAACTCAAGACGGACAGTCGCCCAATGCTGGAATCATGGCGTGATGTGGCAGCAATGATAACCACTGAGCCACCGTGCCGCCCGTGCGAGGACCATCCAAACGTCTGATGACAGAAGCAAAGAACTGGCTCTTGAATCTGTTACTCCCTGTTTTCAAATTCTTCTGTTATCTGCCCTGTGGAAGAGGGTGGAAGAGAGTTGCACCGAGATGGGAGGGGTCTTTGATGATTTGGGATGCTTTCCCGAGGCAGCGGGAAGGATAGATGGAGTCAGTGAGTGGAAGGCTGTTTTTCATGATGGACTGGGCTGTGTACACAGTTCTCTGTAATTCCTGCTGTCTTGGGCCGGGCAGTTACCATCCCTCGCTGTGCTGCTTCCTATCGTACATTTTAACAAATAAAAGGTCCAAGTTATTTGAACAAGATGAAAATCATTAGCCTTCAGAGTAAGTACAAGCACTGGCCTGATTTCTTAACCGTACCGTCGATGTAGTTGGTGCAGGATAGATTGTTGGTGGTATTTATTCCGAGCAACAGGGAGCTCTTGACCTCGTCCACCTCAGCACCACTGATACAGACAAGGGTGTGTCCTCCACTCTACTTCCTGAAGTCCCTGCCCAGCTCCTTTACCTGGCACCTCAGGTAGTGATACTACACACAGTCCTAACTACTGAAGCATGGTGACCATATCTACCTGATGCTATTTGAGTGATATTCACCTCTCCGTCTTTTGCAGAATACATTTAGCATGCAGTCTGAGGAAACATAGGTAATCCATCAGATTGCACGTGGAACACCATGGGCCCTGATGATCTTCAGCAACTTCCCGACGGGTTTCTTATCAAGCGCCATCTCCAAATTCAAACTGATTGCATCCACTGGCTCTCCACTGTCTAACGTGGTCATTAGTTACTCAAAGTCTCCTAACGGACCTGTCATATATGACCTCCCCTTGATGAAGACGTGCTGATTCAGCCTTATTTAAGAGTGTGTTTCCAAGTACTCCACAGTTTTGTATCTCATAATCGACTCTAAAATCGTACCAATGCCTGAGGACAGAGTAACTAGTCTACAGTTTCCTCTCTTCTGCCTCACTCCTTTCTTAAACAGTGGTGTTATGCTAGCCCTTTCCCAGTCCTCTGTGACCCTCTCTGACTCCAGTGATTCCTGAAAGATGCCGCTACACTCTTCTCACCTCTCTCCTTCTGAACTCTCAGTGAATTCTATCGGGTCAAGACAATTTATTCACCTTCAGACATATCAGCTGCCCTAGCACCCAATGATGGTCACTGCACTCACGTCTGCCCTCGAACTCCCTTGAAGTTCTTTTGTGCCGCTGGTGTCTTGCTCCGTGAAAATCTTTTCTTCCTTCCCGTCTTCACCATAGCTATTGCATTTTTGTTGACGCTATATGCATCACTCCCATTCTCCCATTGTCCTCATTTTCAACAATTAGCCCATTGTCCCATGGCCCCACCTCACGTCCCATCAGCATTCCTGATTTATTGACAACTTACTTACAGCTGTTGTGGTTTGATCTCTCCCGACTTACAGCTGTTCTGTTTACTTGTTATTCATCATGCTGTAAATTAAGCGTTTCACTGGAAGCATTAGAACTGTACAAAAAAAATGGATAACACCTCGCTAAAACTGTTAAATGTACCCTGGACAGATGGGTAATTTCATTTTTGTTTGTTTGTTTCCCATTCCACACAGTTAACTTTCTGACGATTATGATTCTATCCTGCAACAAATGTGGTCTCTCCAAATGTATTACACATTACCTGTCAGCTATGGTAGTGGCGGATCAACTGGTGGTTATCCTCGACCTGATATTGAGACACATTCCGATTGTTTATCGTGACCAGTTTACTTTCCTTCGCAGAATCCCCGTGTGTAATATCCACGCTGTCCTGCTTTATGCAGCCACTGACTGTTCTGTCTGGTTCACCGTCACCTTCACCTTTGATCGATTTGTGGCCATTTGTTGCCAGAAGCTGAAAAGTAAATATTGCAATGAGAAAACGGCGGCTGTGGTTCTGGGGACAGTGTCTATGCTGAGCTCTTCAAAGAACTTTTTCTGGTACTTTATGTTCAGTGGCCAGTATTGGATGCAGAACTACCCTTGGTTCTGTTTCATCAGGGCGAACGTTACCAATTCTCCAGTTTGGGCAGCATTTGAGTTAGTCCACAACATTCTGAATCCCTGTATCCCGTTTGCGTTAATTTTGCTGCTCAATGTTTTCACTGTCAGGCACATTGCAATGGCCAGCAGAGCGCGCCGCAGACTGTGGGCTCGAAGCAGTGGGAAGAGATCGAGAGACGCAGAGATGGAGAGTCGAAAAAAATCGATCATTTTACTGTTTGCAATGTCGACCAATTTCATCCTGTTGTGGTCAATGTTAATGGTTTATTCCATGTGGAGACGGATGTGGCACTTGGGATATCGGTCTGTCTTGATAGATAGATATTTGCTTGACTTAGGCTTCATGCTGCAGCTCTTGAGCTGCTGCACAAACACTGGGATATATGCTGTTACCCAGACTAAGTTCAGAGAGCAGTTCCAGAATGTGCTAAAATATCCTTTTAACCAATTCTTCAGTTCATTCTTTAATCAGTCAATTCCAACACGCTCCCATTGTGAGAATGTGGGGCAGGCAAGAAGTGTGGTCAGAGAGGTGAAGTGGGGTCAGGGAGAGGAATAGAGATCATATCCCATATGCCTCCAAATCCTAAATGACAATTCAAGAGAGAGAAGTGTACAGAGAGAGAAACAAAGAGGTAGAGAGAGAGAGAGAGAGAGAGAGAGAGAGAACGACAGACAGACAGTGACGGCGAGACAGACAGAGATATGTGAAGAGAGAGAGAGAGAGATAGTGAGAGCGAGATGCAGGCACAGAGAGAGACAGAGATAGATATAGGGGAGAGACAGTCAGTGAGAGAGAGAGTGATAAACAGAGTGTAAGACAGAGAGAGAGATGGAGAGACAGACAAACAGAGCAGGGGAGGGAGAGAGCGGGAGAAAGACTGAGATGGAGCAAGAAACAAACAGAGAGAGAGGCCGTAACTGGGAGTTAATAATCGAGGGACAAAGCTACTGCATTTTAAAAAAAACGGGAAAATCAGACAGAGAAGGAGGAGACGGTTACTTAACAGTTTTATTGCGAGACTGTTAATTCATAAACTCAGCGAAGTTCTGGGCATCCGGCATCAAATCCTGCCACGGCTGATGGAGGAATTGGAATTCCATAAACAATCTGGAATGAAGGGTCTCGTGAAGACCATGAAACCATTGTCTGTTGTCTTTTTCATTAATCTCATTATGGAAGGAAATCTTCTATCCTCAACTGGTCTGGCCTAGACCTGTCTCCAGACATACAGCAATGAAGTTGACCCTTAACTGCCCTCTCAACAATAATGGATTGGTAATAAATGCTGGCCTAGCCAGTGACATTCTTATCCTTTCAAAGAATGAAAAAAGTCAGACAAACAAGCCTGGCGTGAGAGAAAAATAGAAAGATCATCATTTGGAATGAAAATATGAAGGTGACAGAGAACACAGGAGTGAAAGAGAGAATGAGGGAGACAAAGAGAGAATGAGGGAGACAAGGAGAAGGACAGTGAAAAATATGGAGAGAAGGAGAGCGAGACAGAGAGGGAGTGAGGCAGAAATACACGGAGAGGGAAATAGTAAGGCAGAACAACAAACAGAGAAAGAAAGGGAGCGTGAAAGAGAGACTGAAGGAGTATGTGGCAGATACAAAGTAAAGGAACTGGGTGGAGAATGGGACAGAGTGAGAGGTGGGTTGAGGAAAAGATCCGGAAATTAAGAACGAGGGACAGAAAAGATACAGTCTCAGAAGGAGAGTTACAGAAAGACAATATGCAGAGAGGAGCAAGGCAATGGGATTCTCTCTCTTCCTCTCTCTCTCACACACGCACACACTGTGCGTATGTGTGTGTGTGCGCGCATGTGTCTCTCTCTGTCTCTCTCTCTTTGTCTCGCTCTCTCTCTCTCTCTCTGACTCTCTCTCTCTCTCTGTTTCTTTCTATCTCTCTCTCTCTCCAAGGAAGGGCGAGAGAAAGACAAGGAAAGATAGCCAGAGAGAGAACGGAGGGCAAGAGCCAGCTTTTAAATGAATGAAAATCTTCCATGCATCGCCATAATCTCTGTGAACTGTGAATCTTGCTGTTCGTGACAATGTACAATATAAATTGAATTTCCTCGGTAAAAAGTGCGGCGGTTTCATGCTTGTTTTGCGAGTCTGTGTCTCTTTGTCGACCGCAATGCCACAGTGAATGTGTATGAGGGTCAATGAATGAGGGTATTAGTGCATTTGTTGTGTTTGTGTTAATTCCTGCGAGTGTCAGTGAGTGAGTAAGAATGGGTGTAATTGTCTGTGATTGTTTAACTGTGCCTATGAGTGTGAGTGTTATTGTTTTTGTGAGTATTTTGGAAGGCTGAGTGCAGCATGGGAGGAGAAAATCATTGTCAGAAATTTCAGAAACCTTAGCCTACAGAGGGATGCCAGTTCTCTAAAAGTGGCAAGAAAGGTGGGTAAGGTGATGAAGAAGGCGTATGGAATTCTTGTCTTCATCTACCAGCGCATTGAGCATATGTTTCTAAGTCAAGTTGCAGGCGACCAACATTTACTTCGGTCACGTTTGGAATATTGCATCACTTTCTGTTTGTCACCCTGTTGGAATTATGTCGGGGCTTTGGAGAGGGCACAGAGACGTCTGACCAGTATGTTGACGGGTGTGGAGGGTATTAACTACGAAGAGAGTTTGCATGAACTTGATTCGTTGTCACTTGGACGTCGGAGTCCGAGGGGAGACCTGATAGAAATTTACAAGATGGTGAGAGGCATGGGTACAATGGATCATTGGAGTATTTTTTTTCTCAAGGTAGAAATGTCAATTACACCGAGACATGTTTTTCAGGTAAAAGTGGATAAGTTTAAAGGTTTTGTAAAATTAACACAGAGGATGGTCAGTGCCTTGAATGGCAGCCAGAGGAGGTAATGGAGGCAGAAAGGATAGAAATCTGTCAGAGACACCTTGATGTCTGAATAGACAGGAAATGGAGCGATCTGGACCAGGTGGTGCAAAATAGCTTCATGTTTGGAAAATAGCGTCATGTGTTAGCATTGTCTTGGCGGGTCGCAGTGCCTGTTAGTGTTTTGGAATTTCTTTTTGCTGTTTAGTCAGTTGCCTGTGGGATTGTCGAGCTCTGTCTCTCACTTGGTGTCTATACAGTTGTCATGGAAGTAGTCTGGTTTGTTAGCTTCACCAAGTTGACCCTTCATTTTGAGGTATGCTTGGACTTCCGACTGAAACATTGACTCTCCTGCTCGTCCGACGCTGGATGACTTGCTGTTCTTTTCCAGCACCGCACTTTTGGACACCACTCTCTAAATGTTCTGGGAAAAAGCACCTGGGATCTGACCATTCGGAGAATTCATCACTGCTGATAAAGCAGGGTATATCGGTGGGACCAAGCACAGGGTTTGGTCGGTCTTGCAAAAGGGGGATTGGGGTGTGGTGCACGTAGGTGAGAATATGGGGGCTAAACAATATTTTGGGGAGCACTAATTAAGTTGGGCAGGAAATCTTGGAAGGGAGGAACTTGAGATGGCAATTCCTGGGGAGGGGGAAGAGATTTGGGGAACAATATTTTGAGCGGCAGACATTGATGGGATCAAAGAGAGGCAGAGACTTTGGCCTGGAGGGAAGTTTGAATGAATGAATGAATCTAAAAGTAACGAAACCACGGCCCTGTCCCTCTCTCTCTCTCTCCGGCCCGCACGTTTTCACCCCCAATGCCCCTCCCATGTTTTAATGGATAAAGTTCCACCCTCCATGCCACTGCACAAACAGATGGTTTTTGTTGTGGGAAACCATCAAAACCTGTGAATCTCTCAGACTGCAACTTTTTTTTAGTTCTTCAAGTAATGTCTTTGGAGACACACAAACTTTTTTTGTGATCTATTTTGCCCCTGATATATAAGCACAAGGAGATGAACTGCGCTGGCCTCACCCCCAGCACCTTTGAACTCTTTTCTCACTTAAGTCTGAAAGAGTACTTTACAAACCATTACAATTCTCCATGTCTCTGAAATTCCATTACAGTTCTCCATGTCTCCTTACAAAAAAGCGGCTCAATCCGAGGTGCCTGAATACAATTGAAATGGAAAGATGCTATTCAGTGTGCATAAAGTGAGGAATACTGCGCAAATACAGTATGTTGCAAAAGGAACAAACACATTTCTGAACATGAGTATGTTTCACTCGAGGTAACTCTTAGTACAACTGCAATCCCCTCCGCACGAATGGAATGCATGTGTGCTTGTGTGTGCGCATGTGTGCACCTGCGTGTGTGTGCACGTGTGTGTGTGGGTGTGTGTGTGTGTATATGTGTGATTGATACTGCTGCGAGGTAATCTCTCTCTTTCTGACTGAACCTCTGAGGGTTTTCACTCTTCACCATCCCCTATGCAGTCGAGTGGGGAAGCCAGCAGTATGTGGCACGGTGCCACTTTAAATACAAGAGGGATAGAAAGAGAAAGAGAGTGAGAGAGAGATATTGTGAGAGACCAGGAGCCTTTCCCTATGCCACCATCATTTCTATCTCATTCGCGAATACTGATGTGAAGTATTCATTCAGGGCCTCGTCCAATTCCTCCAGCTGCAAGTATAAATTCCCTCCTTTATCCTTGAGTATATCGCCAGTTACTCTCTTTTTATGAAAATACTTAGGCAATCCTTTGAGATCCTCACTTTTTAAGAACATTTCTTGGCCTCTTTTAGCGCACCTAGTTCCTCATTTAAATTTATACAGCACCCTTTACATTCCTGAAGGCTCTTGATTTATTTCAATTTCCAAAAGACGTACTTGTTTTTATTCCACTTTGACTAAACTTTCAGAATCTCGTGTCATCCGTGGTTATGAATTTTGCCAGTCTTACCTACCTTTCTCACAGCAATATATTGAAGCAGGTACAGTTACAACATTAAAAAGACACGAAAAGGAAAGATTTGAAGGATTATCGGACAAACGCCTAAACATGGGGCAGGTTAATGTCTGGTAATCTTTGACGCCAACGGCCAGTTGGAGAGTAGAGCCTGTTTTCATGCTGTCTAACTGTGTAGGGTTCATGAATTCTGATCAACTGACATTCACAAGAATCCCGCCTGTCCAAAATGGATGTAGCACAAATAAGCCGTCAAATTTAATTTCTCCAGTTACTGATATGCGGGTATCATTTGCATTCCCCTATTTTAAAACTTTTACTATAGGACTAGTATTATCCGCATTCATAACTCAACTTACGGAATTATGATCACTGTTCCCAAAATGCCTCACACTGAAACTTCCATCGCAAGCAGAGATAGGAATTGCAGGAAACACCCTGTAGATTCGGCAGCATTTTGTGGATATGGGCATAGTTCACGTTTCAGATTCAGTGACATTTCTTCAGAACTCAGTGTAGCTGGTAAGATGTTTGCATATTGTATATCCATCAGAAGGTAGGTGAAAGTGTAAACGATAGGTGGAGATGTAACACAGTGAGACATATAAACAGTTGGGCAGAAAAAGAAATGGCTAAATTTCAGCCTGGGAAAGCTTTAACCACACCACCGTGTTCTCTGGAAAGCACCTCTCTCACAGACTTGCTATAGTACCCCAGCGAAGCTCAGCGCAAGACTGATCTTTTTGTGGACTCAGATCCAGTAACCCATGCGGCCGTTCACCCTAAGTCCTACTGTTCAAAAATTTACCTTTGCCTTAAAAACATTGAATGACGTGGAACAATTGAGAGAGAGAAAAGCTGAGACCCATGCTATCATTTCATAAGTCTCTCTGCTCCTTTCCTGAACTCCTGTTTTTCTCTGACTAACTTCTTCCTCTCTCTGTTTCTGTCTCTTTGTCCATCGCTCTCCTTTTCTTTCATTCTTTCTAACTCTCTTTGTAATTCTGTCTCTTTCTCCCAAAGTCTCTCTGCCTCTCCATCGTTCTATATTTCTCTCTCACACACACTAGCTATCTATCTCTATCATTCTCTCTGTCTTTGTTTCTTGCTTTCTCTTTCTCTCTAACTCTCTCGTGCCTGTTTTCCTTCCAATCACACTATCAATTCTTTTTTCTCACTCTCGATCTCTATATTTTTCTCTCTGTTTGTCTTTTTCTCTCTCTGTTAATTCCTTTGTGTCTCGGTCTCTTTCTCTCCCACTCTTAACTCTGGCCTCTGTTTTTCATACCCTCTCATTGTGTCTCTCCCTCTTTTTGTCCCCTCTCTTGCTGTCTTTCTTCTCTTTCTCCATCTCTTTTCTTTGCTCTCTTTTCCCTCCTTCACTGTCGCTTGTGTTTTCTCGCTATCTTTCTTTTCCTATTTTCACATGAATAGGCCCTGGTTTTGCCTTGTAACGATAGATGTTCGAGAATCTCGGATCTGGGTTTCAATCGAGTTTCTCCAGTACATTTTCACCACGGACAGCCATTGTCCTGATTCAGCTGCCCAATGTTTTCACCGTCTGGTACATTTTTTTTTCACAAGCAGAGCCGGCAGGAGACTTTTTGGCCAGAGTTCAAGAGATCCAGAAATAGAGAGTCAATGGAAATCTATCATTTTGCTGTGTGTTATCACAACAAGTTTCGCCCGTTGTGGTCACCAGTAACGCTGTATTCGATTTGGAACCAAATGTTGCATTTAGGGTGTCTGTCTGTCTGGATAAACGTATTTGTCTAGGAATTAGGCTTCATGCTATAGCATCACACGAACACTGTGGGTGATGCCAATATCCAGACGAAAGTCAGAGAGCAGCTGAAGAGTGTGTTCAAATATCCGTTCACTCAAATTTTTCAATGTACTCAAAACCAGGTAACGCCAAGAGATGCCAGCAAATGTTCCAAATCATTTCCTATTCACTGTGTTGGGAGACTTCGATCCCTATAAGACTGTGACCGTCACTAAGGATCCGGAGCTGAGTTTAAGCTGTTTCTATGGTAACAGCATAAGGAACGAGATAACGATCGAAAGAGACGGGTGCAAAACCTGTCTTAAGAGTGACTGTTCTGAGCTTATTTCAGGGTTAACAGAAGGGAAACCCGTCTTGAGTGGTGTATAGTGTTAGGGTGGGCAGCATGCATTCCTCAGCAAACAGAGGTGGGACTGTAGGGTGCAGTCAGCGCCTGTTCATTTGATGAAATATTCTGCTTAATATTTTCACCTTTTCCCATACTCACTGCTCAACCCTCTCCCAATGTCCACGTCATCAGAGGGAACATCCATATTTTATTTTTAGCAAGAGCTTCTCATAGGAGAGGGTGATGGCCCAGTGACAATTCTCACTGAACTGTTAATCCAGACCAAGGTAACGTTCTTCGGAACTAGGTTCCAGTTAAGTTCATAAGACAAAGGATCGGAAATTAGATCATACGTTCCATCGAGTCTGCTCTGCCTTTCAGTCTTACCTGGCAAGTTTCTGAACCCCATTTTACCACCTTCGTTGTGGCACCTTTGGTACACTTTAAAATCAAGAACCTGTCTATCTCTGCGTTAAGTATACACAATATCGTGGCGTCCACTGCCTTCTATGGCAACAAATTCCAAATTCACCACTCTGCAGCTGAAGAACTTTCTCTTCCACTCCGTTCTGAAAGGCATTCCATTTCTTCTAAGGTCGTATGTTGGAATTTCAACTTATTTTTTAGAAAATTCTGGATATAAGAATCGAACGAAACCATTCTTGGTGGATGGAAATGCTCATCTGGTTCAATAATGGACTTCAGGGAGAGAAACTGCCATCTCTACTTGGGATGGGAGAGAAACTCCCATCCCACAGCAAAATCTCTTAATTCACGTCTCGGCAATTAGAGATGGCTAAGTAATAACAACACAAGGAAGTAATGCACTCATCCAGTGAATGAATAAAAAGAAATTTCGTCCGGCCACCCCCTTGCAAGAGCACAATGGGAAGGTTATGACTCATGATGACCTGCCCAAGGACATAGAACGTATATCAGCGCAGCACTGAAAAACGACATTCGGGCAACTAAGGTGTGCTTATATTATGACGCCAAATTAAACTAATTCATTCTCCTGCCCAACATTCATTTCCCTGCATTCCTTGCATATCCTTGTGTGGATCGAAAACAGCCTTAAACCTCTCGTTAGTACCTCCTTCCAGAACTGCACAGGTTCGTTTCAGGCACCTAACATTCTCCGTGCAAAGAAAATATCCGCCTCACATCTCCATTCAACATTCCCCTTCTCATCTTGAACTCATGCTACGTCTTATTAGAAATTTCAAATGTGGGAAAGAGATTCCACCCGTCAACCTTATATATGCAGTTCAGTAATTTAAAGACCTCAATCTCCGACGCTCCAGAGCAAGGAAACACAGATTGTCCAGCCTCTCCTAGTAACCCATGACCTCCAATGGAGGCAGCATAACCGTAAACCTCTCAGCAACCTCTTGAAAGACTGGACATCTTTCCTGTAATGTGGTGACGAGAATTGAATGCAACAGTCGAAGTGCGAACTAAGCAAAGCTGCAACTTGACTCCCTGGCACTTGTGCTCAATTCACCCACCAATAAACGGAAGCAGCACCTCACACTTGCCCGCGTTAAGCTCCAAGTGCTATTTCTCTGCCCACAAACCGCAACTCATCTAAATTCCACACAATTGTTTGACAACTTTCTTCAACCACTGCAGACCATGAGCTGTAGGGTGACACCTAATGCCCTAATGGGATTTTGGGAGTTCGATCTGATCACCTATGGTCCTGTTATTGCGGGATTCCCTGCATCCCGATTGTGTGGGCAAACTTTTTGACACTGTCTGCACTGACATCGCCGTGAATTCATCCCTGGGGAGAGAGAGAAAGGAAGTGGGCGGAGAAAGGGCGACTGAGAGACTGAGCAAGAGAGAGGGAACTACAGAAAGAGACATAGAAGGACGGCTGTGTGGGCGAGAATGTGGGAGTTAGAGAAAAGATGGAGGTGATGGAGAGGGTTTGAGAGCGAGATAAAGACAGACAGGGTCGGAGGCAGGGAAGAGAATATGTGTGTGAGAGAGAGATACAGGAATACAGGCATAGATAAAGAGAGAAGGGGAGGGAGGAAAGGAGAGCGAGCGTGTGAGAGAGAAGGAGGGAAGAGAGTGACAGACAGACAGAGACAGTGCATAGAAGAAACGGGAAGATGCTCGGAGGAGAGACATTTAGAGAGACAGTGATAATGTGGGAGAGAGAGAGAGTGAAACACAGAGAGGGAGAAGGATTGGAGAGGGGTAGATTGAGGGACAGAGAGTGTGAGACAGAGTGAGAAAAGGATAGATCGACAGAGAGAATGAGAAAGAAAAAGGGAGACATTGGAAGAGGGACAGAGGTAGAGAGAGGGTGAGAGCAGGAGAGAAAGGGAAGGAAGAAGGGAGACAGACCAAGGACGAGACAGTGAGAGATATAGAGAGAGGAGAGAGAGAGGAAGAGCGGATGGAGAGAGACGGGTGGGAGAATGAAGCAGCAACAGAGAACAAGGTAGAAAGAGAGGGAATAACGTATAGTTGCATTAAAGGCAAAGAAACACCACACGAGCACACCAACAAAAACACCATATCAAACACATTAATACCACATAGACACATAAAAGTTGTCCCCTGTATCCGTGGAACCATTTTCCGTGGTTTCAGTTACCCTGAACCGAACATACTATAGGGAAATTGGGGCCAGGAGATTATTGGGAAGGTACTTCTCCCATTAAAATAAATGAATTTGCTCCTATCCCTACCTGGAAATGGTGGTTTTGGGATTCAGTGGTAGGTCCTGGAACGTATCCCCTGCGGTTACGGAGAGGCTACTATATACTACACAGCCACAGACATGCTCAAACTCAGACATAGACACACACAAAAAAAAATCTGGTGAGGAATAGATTGACATTGTACTACGTTTTCCCTTAGAATGAAACATCCACATGTTCAGAAAAGTGCGTGTTCCCCATGCAATGTGGAAATGATTTATCTTTGAGCTGTATTCCTGACAATTTATATATTTAATGGTGCATCTTCATTGCAACTGCATCCAGGCAGTTCTGAGTGAACCGTTTTGTAAGAAGACATGATAAACCCTGTCGTGAATTCTACAATTTGTCGTAAGTGAGGGCCGCAGATGCTGGAAAGTCAAAGAGTGTGGTGCTGAAAAAGCACAACCGGTCAGTCAGCATTCGAGGAGGAGGAGAGTCGACATTTCGGGCATAAACCCTTCATCAGGAATGAGGCTCTGCAATTTGTTATGTTTTGTACTCCACACGTTGAATTGTTCAGTGAGGAAAGAATTCAAAAGTTAGGGGAGCAGACAAGCGCTGGGTTTGTTCCTATCCTCCCACTGATATCTCAGGGGCAACGTGGATCAGAACAAAACAACTGCTCCCTCTCCCCAAAGACATCGTTTGAAGAATGAAACCATTGTGCAACCTGACAGATTCACAGACTTTGATAATTCCCCCTTAAAAATATGCTTCCGCTTATGTAGTAGCGCGGGGATGCCACCAGAGGTCAGCATTGTACCATTTTGAACGAAAGAAGGAGAAACTGAACCTTTCATTGGTTTGGTAATTAATTCCATCATTCAAATGTCCCTCCAGTACAGAGTGTGTCATAGTGCAGTATGAAATAAACGCACAGACACAAAAGCACAGAGACACACAAAGCGAAGCACACACCAACATGACCATCGGCTTTAAACACAAGAAGGACAGACAGAGAGAAACGTGGATGGGTGTTAACCCCATTTCAGTGGATTCACCCCCAAATGCAACAGAGGCCTCATTGAATACAGACGGAGGCACAGACATGCCGTCTGTATCTCGTTTTCTTTCTTTCAGCCAGTCTCTTTTATGTCTTTTTTGTCTCTGGCTCACTTTGACACTCAATTTCCGCCCACAAAATGTTTCCCTCAATTTTTTGGCCCTCAGATATTGACACCTCAATTCACATACTTCCACAATTTCCCCACCTTCGCATTTGGACCCCTCCAAAACTTTGCAAGACCTCCCCCGTCAAATTAGCACCTCTGAAATTTTGTGCCCTCCCAGTTTTCCCCTTCACACCCACAAATTTGTGTTCTCTCAAATATTTAGTCCCCACCGATACACCAAAATCGCCCCAGTTTGCAAGACCTTGCCAATTTTACACCACAACTGTGCAGGATCCCACAGCTGCGCCCTGCTCTGTCGGTGGTAATGAATTTTCCCAGCTTTCAGAGTCTCGGTGTCCTTGCTTGTTTTGGATTGTCACAGCACACCTAAAACTGAGAGGCAGATCTGGCGAAGTTAGCAAAGAAGACTACTTTCAAAACGATCCCACTTCCAATTTTGGCAACCACCCCCAGATTTGTCTCCTTCCATATATTTAATCGTACCTCTCCGCCCAGTTTGGAAGTCCCTTCAGATTTTACACCAAAGCTTGTGTTGGATGCCAGGGATGGATCCTGCTCCATCGTCAGTGATCAATTTTTCTCACTGTCAGAATCCAAGTGTCCTTTTTTTCCTGTATGTTTAGAGATCAGGACAGCAGAACTAAAAGTGAAAGGGACAACTTGGTGAAGCTGACAAACAGGAGATAGATGGAGCTAAGTGATCCCGCTATTGATAGATCAAAGAATTCATAAACAGAACCGTTGGCCCTCGAATATTGTAATGAAGTCTGGCGACTTGCTGAACTACAAACCTTTCATTTCTAGGTGACCATTTCCTTTTATTCACCGCCTATTGATATGCATTGTATCTGGCGATAGGCTTCTAAAATCCATGACCCCCACGTCGTTGGCATTGCTGACATGCGGGGAGGGGTCGGGGGGGGCGGGGATACATCAAATATCCATTCTCTCCGTGACTCCCATCAATGTGTAAACATTATCAGCTCGCCCCTCAGATTCTGATGTTCAACTGACAAAACGCCAGTTTTGCCCAATCTCGCCTCGTAGCCAAAATCCACCAAACCAAGCCTTCGTGGTGAACCGTGTCGTTAGCCTCTCCAAAGCCTCAACCTGCCTCCAGCAGCGTGACGACCAGAACTGTACACAGTATTTTAAAGCGGCCGAACTGAACTTTCAAAGCAGTCGAGAGTGTAGTGCTGGAAAGGCACAGCGGGTCAGGCAGTATCCGAGGAGCAGGAGAATCGATGCTTGGGGCATAATCCCTGCAGGCATAAGAAGGGCTTATGCCATAAACGTTGATTCACGTGCTCCTCGGAAGCTGTCTGACCTGCTGTGCTTTTCCAGCGCCACACTGTAGACTCTGATCTCCAGTCCTCACGTGCTCCTAGTTAATTGTAACCTTACTGTGAAGCGTCTGCCAAGGATGCCGACCTTGAAAACGTTCTCCTGAAGGCCTTACGCCCGAAATGATCAATTCTCCTGCTCCTCGGATGCTCCCTGACTTGCTGTGCTTTTCAAGCACCACACCTTTGACTCTGATCTCCAGCATCTGCAGTCCACACTTTATCCTAAACTTTGAAAGAAAGCTATCTGACACTTGAAAAAACTATGCTCTGAGCCCTTACTGATGATGGAAGAAAAATAGCATAGGCCATGTTGACCTATGAATGTTGCCACTTTCAGGGAATTGTGATTACGTTCACCAGGATCCTCTAGATGTTAATGCTCCGAAAGTTTCTATCATCATTCTGTTTATCCATGAACTTCCCTCCTGAATTAAAACTTCCAAGTATTCACACAAAGTCCATTACACTCGCATTACAATCGCAGACATCGTTGCATCATCACAGAAAATTACACCACTCTCAGCCATTCTTTCGCATTCGCACACATTCAGGAAAACACAGATAACTGAACTCACATTCTCGCCCACTGTCTTTCATACACATTCATTCAAACACAGACAACACTCACTGACACACACATATTCTCTATGGCACTGACGTCAGCAAACAGACACAGAATTACAACACAAGAATGAATTCACTGCATTTTTATTCATAAACAGCAACTTACATGATCACTTACAGAAAGATTACGGAGTCATGGCAAATATAGCAATGGAAGGGAATTTTCAGTCAATTAATAGCGAAATAATGGTTAGGGCAATTGTTTGATTCAAGACGTTTTAAACTCTCCCTCGTGAGGTATGAAAAAGCAAAAAATTTACACATGGAATTCCTTATAATGCTTCATTCACAAACGACAGGAACTTCGCCCCCAATAAAGAGGCAATTAATCCATACAGAGAAATGAATTAGATGATTAATACAAACACAATAATAATCGATCCAACCTGCTCACTTCCCATTTTAAGTCATGGCAAAACACACGATTAAACAAAAATAAACGAATGAATGCAAATATAGTTTGTCCAATACAAAGTAAATGCTGATGAAATACAATCAAGTGAAGCTTGTATTGAGAAAAAGGATGCTCAGCACGTTAAAAATGTTAGTGGACGGTTTCTTGCAATATTATCTGCCTCGGCACAGCCCATGCTGAAATAGACTCTAACATTTACCTGAAATGATAAAGAAAGTAATTTCAGTCTACTTGATGTTATATCACTTATGATTCTATTTACAGCACATCAAACTGCCAATCCACAGCTGAATCTGGATTGGGGAAAATATTAAATCCACACTTGAAATGTCAGACAATGACGGGTTTCAAACAAGACATTGACGTGTGACTCTATCTGCGCGCTGTAAAAGACTGCCTGGAATCTATTCTGAAGACTGTTAGCAGTGTATTTCAAAGATTAAATAGTAAAGGTTGGCCTTATCTGTTTGTTGTGTCTGGTGAAAAACCCAGATTCACATTTTCAATGCATCTCAACACTAAAGGCACGATGGACACCTGAGTGACCAGAAGACAATGGATAAATTTTCTGGCAGGGCATCTGGGAAAACGCCACAATACCAGGCGTAGCATGTGATGCCCTTGACTGAGATGATTACAAGTAACAATTGGCTCGTTTGAGAGTTGTCCATGAAGCTGGAAAGTGCTGATGATGTTGAAGACGATGATGTGTTCATGTCAAAGGTTTTGTCATAGAAACATCGAATCATATAGTGGAGAAGAGGGCCTTCGGCCAATCAGGTCTATACTTCCAAACAGATGCTACTCCCTATGTTAGTGTCACATTCCTGCACTAGAGCAGAACCTTTAATGTAATAATATTTCCAGTCCTGAGGGAAGTATATTTTCAAAGGTTTAAGAATTCCATCTCCTCTACCTCACAAACAATATATGCCAATCACTCACCGCGCTCTGGGGAGTGATGTTGCCTCAAGACCCTTCTCAACCCCTTGCCACTCTCTTTTACATTATGTCACCCTTACAATTGACACTATAGTCAATAATTATGAGCATCGGTTGTTAATAATTTTCACAATCACGTAGCATTTTACATAGAACATAGAACATTACAGCGCAGTACAGGCCCTTCGGCCCTCAATGTTGCGCCGCCCTGTCATATTAATCTGAAGCCCATCCCACCCACACTATTCCATGTACGTCCATATGCCAGTCCAATGCCGACTTAACTGCACTTAAACTTGACGAATCTACTACTGATGCAGGCAAAGCATTCCATGCCCTTACTACTCTCTCAGTAAAGAAACTATCTCTGAATCTGTCTTATACCTATCCCCCTCACTTTAAAGTTGTGTCCCCTTGTGTTTGCCGTCACTATACTTAGAAAAAGGCTCTCCCTGTCCACCCTATCTAACCCTCTGATTATCTTGTATGTCTCTATTAAGTCACCTCTCAACCTTCTTCTCTCTAACGAGAACAGCCTCAAGGCCGTCAGCCTTTCCTCATAAGACCTTCCCTCTAGACCAGGCGACATTCTAGTAAATCTCCTCTGCACCCTTTCCAAAGCTTCCACATCCTTTTTATAATGCAGTGAACAGAACTGTACACTGTACTCCAAGTGTGGCCGTACCAGAGCTTTGTCCAGCTGCAGCATAACCTCCTGGTTCCAGAACTCAATCCCTCTATTAATAAAGGCCGAAACACTGTATGCCTTCTTAAAAACCCTGTCAATCTGGGTGGCGACTTTCAGGAATCTGTGTACATGGACACCAAGATCTCACTGCTCATCTGCACTCCCAAGAATCTTACCATTAGCCCAGTACTTTGCATTCCGATTACTCTGGCCAAAGTGTATCACCTCACACTTGTTCACATTAAATTCCATTTTCCACCTCTCAGCACAGCTCTGCATCCTATCTATGTCTCTCTGCAACCTACTACATCCTTCATCACTATCCACAACTCCACCGACCTTAGTATCGTCCGCAAATTTACTAACCCACCCTTCTAAGCCCTCATCCAGGTCATTTATAAAAATGACGAACAGTAGTAGACCGAACACCGACCCTTGAGGTACACCACTAGTAACTGGACACCAAGATGAACATGTTCCATCGACTTCAAATGTCTGTTTTCTTTCAGCAAGCCAATTACTGATCCAAACTGCTCTGTCTCCCACATTCCCATTCCTCCGCATTTTGTATATAGCCTACAGTGGGGAATCTTATCGAACGCCTTTCTTAAATCCTTATACACCACATCAACCGGTTCACTCTCATCTACCTGTTTGGTCACTTTGTCAAAAAAGTCAATAAGACTCGTTAGGCACGACCTACCCTTCACAAAACCGTGCTGATTGTCCCTGACCAGATTATTCTTTTCTAGATGGTTACAAATCCAATCTCTTATAACCTTTTCCAACACTTTACCAACAGCTGAAGTGAGACTCACTAGTCTATAACTACCAGGGTTGTCTCTCCTATCCATTTTGAACAAGCGAACCATATTTGCTGTCCTCCAGTCCTCAGACACTATTCCTGTAGACAATGATGATGTGAAGTTCAATGCCAAAGGCTCGGCAATCTCTTTCCTTGCTTCCCAGAGGATCCTAGGATAGATCCCATCCGGCCCAGGGGGCTTGTCTATTTTCTAATACCTCTTCCTTGTGAACCTCAATCTCTTCTAGTCTAGATACAAGTATCTCCGTATCTTCCTCGCCAACATTTTCTTTTTCTATAGTGAACATTGTCGAAAAATATTTATTTAGTGCTTCCCCATCTCCTCTGACTCCACACACAACTTTCCACTACTATCCTTGATTGGCCCTAATTTAACTCTCATCATTCTTTTATTCCTGACATACCTATGGAAAGCCTTAGGGTTAACCCTGATCCTATCCGCCAACAACTTCTCATGTCCCCTCCTGGCTCTTCTGGGCACTAGTTTTAGGTCTTTCCTGACTTCTTTGTAATCCTCGAGCGCCCTGACTTTACACACTTTGCCCTAACATAAGCCGTCTTCTTCTTCTTGACCAGGGATTCCACTTCCTTAGTAAACCACAGCTCACGCGTTCTATATCGTCCTCCCTGTCTGACAGGTACATACTTATCTAGGACACACAGGAGCTTTTCGTTGAATAAGCTTCAAATTTTTAATGTGCTCATCCCCTGCAGTTTCCTTCCCCATTCTACGCTACCTAAATCTTTCCTAATTGCATCGCAATTTCCCTTCCCCCAGCTGTAACTCTTGCTCGGTGGAGTACACATATCCCTTTCCATCACTAAAGTAAACCTGACAGAATTGTGATCATTGTCTCCAAAGTGCTCACCTAATTCCAAATCTAACACCTGGCCAGGCTCGTTACCGAGTACTAAATCTAAAGTGGCTTCGCCCCTTGTAGGCCTGTCTACATACTGTGTCAGGAAGCCCTCCTGCACACACTGGACAAAAGCCGACCCATCTATAGTACTCGCACTGTAGTGATCCCAGTCAATATTTAGATAGTTGAAGTCACCTATGACAACTACCCTGCCTCTCTCACTCCTATCGCGAATCATCTTTGCTATCCTTTCCTCTACATCTCTGGGACTATTCGGAGGCCTATAGAAAACTCCCAGCATGGTGACTTCTCCTTTCCTGTTTCTAACCTCAGTCCATACTACCTCACTTAACGAGTCCCCAAACATCCTTTCTACAACTGTAATATTGTCCCTGATCAACAATGCCACACCTCCCCCTCTTTTACCATTTTCTCTATTCTTACTTAAACATCTGAATCCCGGAACCTGCAACAGCCATTCCTGTCCCTGCTCTATCCATGTCTCTGGAACGGCCACAACATCGAAACCCCAGGTACCAACCCAAGCTGCCAATTCACCCACTTTATTTCGGACGCTCCTTGCGTTGAGGTACACACACTTCAAACCAGGTTCTCGCTTGCCAGAGTCAGATACTTGATTTGGGAACTCCCTACTCATCCTCTTCTAGACCTGTCCTACAACTTTGGTTCCCATCCCCCTGCTGTATTAGTTTAAATCCACCTTAATAGCTTTAGCGAATTTCCCACACGGGATATTGGTACCCCTCTGGTTTAGATGAAGACCATCCTGCTTGTAGAGGTCCCACCTACCCCAGAAAGAGCTCCAATTATCCAAAAACCCGAAACCCTCCCTCCTGCCCCATTCCTGTATCCATTACATTCATAAGATATATTTAAATACTGTGGTAATTGGAACTATCATTGGAGAAATCGGATATGTACTGTTACAGTTCATTTTTGACAAATATTAGCATGAAGTAATGTTACAGTGAGAAATAAATATGACGAGATGTAGCAGCTTGATTGGCACTGTGGTAAATCCGATATTTTGGAGGACAGATCTGTTGACAGGTAATTAAATAAGAAACGATCTCCGTGAGGGCTCGAGGATAAAGTACAGAATAACCCAAGTTGGTCACAGGAATGGCTCGGACGATTGGAGTAAGTTGCTTTCAATTGCCTGTTGGAAATTTTGAAAATGGCTGATCTAGTGATGAGATTAACTGGATTTTTGTACAACGATCCCCATGAATTACAGGCAGGTACAATGTTCCAGTTCTGAAACAATCATTCTTCCTTGGGAATTGATATGAATGCAGTTCCACGTGTGACGGTGCTGCTTCTTTCACAAGGTCATGTTGTCCTTGTTTTATTTTCGGAGAGGTCATAAAAGACACACAATCTATGTTGAAGGGTTTTAGGGCCATTTTGAAAATACCTTCTGAGATAGTGTGTTTGGTAACAGCCTTTCAAGTATTGAAAAAAAAAGTACTTCAAAATGAAAGGGGTGTGGCCAATTCTCCCAGCTTTCCTTTCCTCTGGTTTGATTTGGTTTTAGTACAGTACTGTTGTAAAAGCTGCTGGATCCAAAGATGCATTTCCAGGCTGGTTCCACTCTCTGACTTTTCTCCCATAAGACCCTGTGTTTGAGCTTTCTTTTTGTTCCAAGTGGTGTTTGATGGGATTGTTGAAAATATTGGAACCCCATCATTAAGTTGGAATATTGTGTTGGGGTTTCGAATAGGCTAATTATTCTTTGCTCTATTCTCTTTTGTTTGGGGATGGAAAAGTGGTATTAACGCGGGAATGTTAATATTGAGACCCAGAAAATTTTGGGACCTGGGTTGGAATCCTGCTTCAAAAAAATTCTGGAATTGAGAGTCTAAAGATGACCATGAATCCATTGTTGATTGTTGGTAGAAGCCCATCTGGTTCACTAATGACCTTTAGGAAGGAAACTGCCCTTCTTACCTGGTCTGGCCTACAAATGTATGATAACAGACGCACATCAATTATTTTAACTCTTAACTGCCCTCTGGGCAATTAGGGATGACCAGCAACGTCCTAATCCCGTTAATGAACAAAGGAAAAACAAAGGTAATATTGTAACTAAATTCTGTTTTGTTTATAACTAAGAGGTTTGACCGGCAGCATATCTCCTGGAATATTCCCAATAGTCCTTCTGAAAATAAGAACAACGTCAGGGTCTGCATTAACTTCTAGAAATATTTTAAGGTATCTCATAACACACAACAAAACAAGCTCTATTTGATTTTAAAAGTAAGCATCCATAGGTTTTGTCTTCTAAGTGAGCAGTAAGAGCTTCATCATTTAAAACCTGGAGCAATAAAAATCCTACCTCCTATATTTTCAATCCAGGCAGTCGCTGATTCATTGTAAACACTAGTTTTATAGACTTTCTATCTCACCAGTGGGTGAAGCCAGTGCCTGCTATTCAAAGAGCTGACTAAACGCATTGCCTGCTCAATATCAAAGTATTTTATTTTTCAAAATAATGTAATTTTTCATGATATTGTAATTAAGATGCTCTCCATGAACACTACACTTTCTCAGAGACAATTTGCGGAGATAAAGCTTCGATCAATTTGAATCTTTTTCTTAGATTTTCTGTACATGCAATATCGATCTTAGAATGGAAAGGAATGAAGAAAGCGCGGACACACAGAGCGGCGATTATGATGTGAGCAACTGTAATTCAACTCACCGAGTGAACAAAGACCATTGTCAGCATTTGTCAGTGCGAGGGATTCATCGGGATTACTTTCCAATTGAGACTGGCAATCGTGAGATTCAGTCTCAACGTCATCGTAATGGCCCTGAACTGGAGCTTGAAGAAAACGCATGATTGATTGTCATTGATGCAAATTACAATACATAACATAGAGAAAAGGAGATTCGTGCTGGAATAGAGCATTAGTGCTGGAACGTAGAATTCGAAGAGTTAGATGGTTCAAAGGAGTTCAGCGTTTGGGGAATATATAGACATTTAAAGCAAATTAGGTCTATTTTCTCTCTAAATTTGAAAGCTAAGCACAATCTTGAAGGTATTAAAACTTTTAAAAATGAGTAGATAAGGATGAACTATTTCGAATTGTTGTAGATTCTGGATCTCATATTCATAATCCATGATTTAGGTAACAGCAGTTCTAGAGGCATCACAGAAAAGAAAGGCTGGGAGGTATTTGGAATTTTCTTCCTCTCAAAGTAGCTGATTCAGATCAGTTGTCAATTTTTAAATATCAGACAGATTATGCTTTTTCTTCAACAAAGTCAATAAGGGATAAGTGTCAAAGGAGGCATCTGTACTTAGACCACACACAACTGGCCATGATCTCACTGCACGCCAGAACACGTTTTGGAGGCTGAATGGCTTGTTCCTGTCCAACCATTCTTATTTGTTACCATCGAACTGAGGACACTTAGGCGTTGATAAGAAATTACGAAGGACATATATCGGGTAGACAGGAAGGAATGCTTCTCTTTTGAGGGCGAGATAAAAGATCGTGGGCATCGATTTCAGGGAAGGGAAGGAAGAATTAAAGAGGATTTGAGGACAATTGTTTTCGCCGGAAGCTGGTGAGAAACTGCGACTCACTGACCATCATGATGTTAGAGGCAAAATATGCTGAGAATATATAAGAGTATTCAGTGTTGCACCTGCGATGTCAGCCCATACAAGGCAAAGAACCACGTGCTGGTAAATGGGTTTGGAATATTTAGATACCTGTTTTTACAGGCACGGTCTCAGTGGACCATCTCTCTATGAGTCCAAAACAGCACATTTCTTATTCATTAACATTGCTCATGTAAGCACTATCAGTGCCAGTGTCATTCTCAGTTTTGTGAACATTTACAGTTTGATGTTCGGACGGCAGAGGGAGAGTCAAGGACAAAAATGAACTGACAGAAAGTGAACACATACGCACCCAAACCTCTGTTGGCGTTCACCTCAAGATCGTCTGATCCCGGATTATTGTCACTGAAGCCATAGCTGGTGTAGTATTCGATGCGATTAACTGAACCAACGGAAGCAGAAATGACTAAAAACGGAAATGGGGAGTTATTGTCAGACTCACTGCCGCAGTGAAGGCACGACCAATTAGAAATTTAATTACACGAAATTTTTTCAACCACATGGTGGTGGATCCTTAGAATTCATTAACACGAAGAGCTGTGGTTGTCAAGTCTTTGACTGTAACAAAACAATGGTAAATGGGCTCTTGATGGGTAAGAGGGTAAAAGGTTTCTGGGAGAACTCAGGAGAAAGCGGTTGTGAAACATATCAGCTGTGATTGAAAAACAGCAGACTGGAGGGGCCGAAAGGTCTCATTCTATTGCTATCTCTCTTAGTCGAATAGACTATGGATTTATGATTTGTAGTCTAATTCGAAACAACAAAGACGAAAACATAATTCTTTCGGCTCCTCTTTAACAATAACGGGAATATTTTCAATGCAACCTATGATAGAAAAAGCATTCAATGCACAGATTGCAGAGAGTCAATGGAAATTTACGCAAGTCCAATTTAACTGCAATGGTCCAATTTAACTGCAATGAGAGATTTGAAACAAACTTTCACCCTCATATTGGACAAATATTTTCCCAAACATTACTTTTAATGATTTAATTCTCAATATCATCGTACGTGAGAAAGTGAAAGTATTGCCTTCAGTCTCAAGACAACTCCTTTGTGTCTGATTCGCCTTTAAGTGTTCTTAATTCGGTAACACAATGTGAATTTGTTGAATCTATTAAATGCCATTTCTGCGCTTTTGTTTAGCGTTACATGCCATTTTTTGAGAATGCTTTGCTACATTATTTTTCAGTGTTTTCTCAGTTCGATAACTTAGTCAATCATTTCAAGCGATGTCGTGTAATATTCCTTCTCAACACTATCGTATTGATCCTAGGATGAAGATCAAAGTCTCTAGTTCTAACCTAAATTCTATGGTCTACTTGATTTGACTCGTTCCTCGTCAGCAGGCTTAGAAGGCAGTCGTTTCCATGCATGCCACCCTCGGATGTTTTAAGCATCCACTGTTCTCACAGTATAAGTCAAGTAAAAATGTTAGAGCACAAATTCTCGTTTGATAATTATTTTTCTGCCGTTCAAGTGGGCAATGGATGATTATTTGAACATAAATTGTGTTCAGAGACATGGGGAAAGGCAGGCGAATCAGCAACATGCATTCGAATTTGTGCTGATGCATTGGGGCAAACGACTTCTCTTTGTACTGATGACACTTCGGTGATTATCAATATAAAATCGTTAAATAGCCTGCCAGAATGAAGGTATTTGCAACTGACAGTAATGCCTATGATTATATTATTCACAGTATCGGATATCTGATATCGTCAGTTTGGAATCAGGGTCGAGCTAGAAAATGTCATTCTGTTTGTATTTAATGACAAATGTCAGAAATATTCTTCTTTCATCAATTATAGGAAATGGTGATTATAATATATCAAATATGTTGTCACTAAACACAGACAAATACACATTCCCTGTGATAGCTTCTTTCACACGAGGACAAGGATTTCATAACTAGTCATTTTTATTTAGTTCACAGACCATTGAAAACGGGAAATTCAAGGGAAGCCAAACTTATCCAGTTAAGATTAACTATGAGACCGGAAATACATACAGTACCTGGTCCATGTTTCTCAGAAGTCTTCTTGACAGGGGGAATGTCCGCAATTTCTTCATAAATTCCTTGATACAAACCAAGGCTTGAGTCACCAGTGTAACAGCCTGTTAAAAGAGGGATAAGCAGGTCAGCACCAGTAGCAGAACACGCGCAACAACACTGAGTTTATTTCTGAAGCAACATTAATGCAAAACACATGTAGTTCATGAAATCCAGGAAAATAGAGTCTTGGCGCAATATTGACTGATCACTGATGGCAGCAACAATTTGGACAAGCAAGTGAACAGGCCATGATTAATTTTCATTTCTCATCAGTATGCAGCGCTTATTTAGTTGAGCATGGAGAGTGAAGTGTTGCTTGTTGGGATGTATATCTCAATTCTGTTCGAATCAGGAATGATTAACTCCAGATGCAAACGTTTACTAAAAAAAAAACTCAGCTCATAATGGAGCATGCGAGGGAAAATGATGACTTCAAAACTGAAACTGCTTGACGCAAAGAAAACGTTTATTATTATTATTATTTGATGGACAATAGAAAAATCCTTGATGACTATGGGGCGGTTACACATCAATGTTCAAGATGACAGTGTTGCAAAAAAGGAAGCTTCGAGTACAATGATGTTTTTAGAATCTGAATATTGTAACTAGACAATTGTATGGCTGCCGATACTAGTTGAGTGCAAAAATGTGAGCACGTGAAATATGGAGAAGCTTTTTGATATTGCTAACCATAAAAGAAGTTTGCATCTTTGACGGATGGCTGTAAACTATTCTTAAGAGAACTTAACATGGACAGAAGCTAACGCATTTTATAATTCGTAGGAGAAAATTCATGCATATGCTGGAATCTATTGTGAGACCAAAAACGTCTGGAGATCACAGCGGGTCAGACAGCATCCATGGAGAGAGAGCAAAGTAATGTTTCGAATAGAGGTGATTCTTCATCAGAGTTGCGTGGATGTCTTCTAACCCTCTGTGATCTCCAGCATTTGTCATTTTCAATATATGACAATATTCGTGTTGATCGCCATCGCTCACCCAGTGGAAGACAATTTCTTTGAAATCGGTATAAATAGTGAACAGGTATGATCTGGTTACTCAAGAGAACCCAGTGAACAATGACCGAACAATTAATCCTTTCATTGATCTTGACTTCTGTCATCAGTACCAAGAAGCTGAAGAACCGTAAAGGAAAACTAACTGATGAATAAATAATTAGAGGCAGAGGGCCAACCTCTCAATGAAAATTAAAGACACATTGTAACAGTTAATAACTTATTCTGGAGTGCTATGGACAGATTCATTAAATTAAGGGACATCCAATCTTTACGTTTCTTGCTCATTAAAAGTGATTCAGGACAAATATTGTCTTAAGGGTTAATTCAGTTTCACTCTCCAGGTATTGAAGGACGTGATGAATATTTAATGTAATTCTGATTTTAAAATAACTCTTCTTTGAAGTAATTTAAAGTTTTATCTTTGTGCCAATTTAAATGAGGCGCTTCAAGAGAAGACAGCCAGAAACGACCTCGTCGTCATCATCATCAAGGCCAAATGATGGAAAAGTGCAACAACAATCTACAACACCGACACAAGATGAAAAACGAGCAGAGGGTCAGTGTTAGCTCAGTTCAGTCGGGAGACGAGAGGCTCACCTTTCATTCGATATTTTCTCTGCATTTTGACCAGCAGTGCGATCAAATCACAGATTAACAGGACTGCCAACGTTAAGCAGATGATGCCAGGTATGGAAATAGATGTCGTTGCCTGTCCTTAAAGAAAGGATTAAAGAGAGATTTCGCTGAGTTACCATCTGCATTGTATATCTGTAAAGAGTCCATGCATCAGAAAACGTTGAAATTAGTTTCAAAACCGCGAAAATGCCAGAAGTATCAAAGTCAGTAATCAGGAATGGAACAACACAAATGTTAATGATAGTATCAATCATAACTACCAGCAGGTGGAGATGAACGGGATGACAGCAACAAATCAGGTCCTGTGGAAGAGATTATGCAAATATTCGTGAAGGTGAAATTTAATTCAGGAGGACAAATGCCAGCAGTATTTTGCAAACTTAATGACGTGCGATCGTCACAACGTCAACAGAATGCTTACCAGAACAGGTCACATGGGCAATTCCCTTGTGATCACACTCCTTTTGCGTTGGTCCCAGGGAGAGACAGTCGGACAGAGAGGATTCACTTCCCTTACACTTCACATCATTCTGCCAGATTATGCCTTTACCCTGGGAATAAGCGGACCCTCCTTGGGATGGTAGAGCGAAGCCACATACCAGCTCTCTGCAGACAACGTTGGCCTCAGTTATATCCCAGGAATCACCACACAACGCGCCCCAACTTTTATCGCACATTATCTCCACTCTCCCAGAACAGTTGCTGCTTCCTCCAACCAGGCTCACGCTGTGTTGCGAATCTGTGATAAAGAACTGGTTATTACTGCAAGTATGACAAAACAGAAACGTCATTCCGAGAATTGACACATTCATGAGGACGCACCTGCTTGCTTATGGCAAGAATTTGAATTGAGGGACTGCTCCTTTGTTACATTGGTCTCTGTGAAGAGGAGGAACATGTTGACTCCATTGGAAATCAGTTTTTGAAATGACAACCGAAATTTGAGATTTGTTGTGTTACCTGAACAAACAACACCTGCATCTTCCCTGTGTTCGCAGTTGTGTTGACCCCACGGATTTCTCTTACATTGCCACAGGGTTGGCTCGTGTGACAGGCACTCCACGTCATCGAGCCAAATAGGTCCCGTTCCTGCTCCGAATAACTGAGTGTAATAATCAATGGACTGGAGAGCACCGCACTGCAACTGTTTACAAATCACTTCCCCATCGTGGAAGTCCAGACTTTCTGAGCACACCGTTCCCCAGGCCTCATTGTAGAACACTTCCACTCTCCCCTCACACCGATGCTTTCCATTCACCAGCCGCATTTCCTTGTGTTCTGTTTATATAATAACAGACAGCCATATTGACAGATTGTTTATGTCTTCAGTACGAAACAGTGACCATCCTCTGATATGCAGCACAGGTGTCATAAACTAAGGTGATACATAAGCAATCTTATTATGCGATTGGAAGAAGTTCAAGATATATAAAGGGGAAGCAAGACAGAAGATGCATTGTTCATGGAGTTTGAAAAGACATTGAACAATGTGCCACGAGAACCTTGAAAGGATTGATAATGCAAAGTTGTAGAGTAAAGAAACTGACAGCAAACCGAAAGTCTGGCGTCACAATAGGTTGTCAGCTTTACAGAAGACTGGAAGTGATCTGCTGGAATTGGGACAGATCGCATGGCTATTTAATATTGCAGGAAGCAAATTACGTTTGGTAACCCCAAGCCAACTCCGAACATTCTGATTGACAACAAATTACAGAGGATGGTTGAAGTTCAAGACGATCACCACAAAGACAAATGCATAGTAATAAATGGGCAGTATGGGTGTCCAGTGCGTGATAAAATTTTAATTCACTTAAGTCTAATGTGGTGAAATCTGACAGAAAGGATGAAGAGGGCAGACACTAATTGTAAGCAAGAAGTCCTTCTGATACTTGGTTTCAGAGAGATCAAGGGAGACACAGAAGGCTGGGCTGGTCAGTGGCTGTGTATAAAACTTGAAATCATAAATAACAGTCTGTGACACGTAAGTCCTTTTGGACATTGCAGAGAATATTCATTTCACCCAGACTAGTGACGCTGGTCCATCAATTACACATTTCCCACTTAGCATGACGTATTATTTGGATAAATATATGCATGGGAAGACTGTTTATTACTGATAATAAAACCAGAGAGTCATAGAGATGTCCAGCTCAGAAACAAACTCTTTGGTCCAGCTCATCCATGCCGACCAGTTATCCTAACCTAATCTAGTCCCATGTGTCTGCACTTTGCCCACATTCGTCTGAACATTTCCTGTTCGTAAAGCCGTCCAGGTGCCTTCCAAATACTGCAAATGTCGCAACGTCCATTACTTCTTCTGGAAGTTTTTTTCTATCCAAGTATCACACACTGAGTTAAAAAGATGCCCCTTAGTTCCCTTTTATATTTTCCCATCTCACCTTAAACCTATGCCCTCTATTTCTGAACACACTCACCTAGGGAAATCCTATCCATGCCCCTTATGATTTCATAAACCTCAATAAGGTTACCCCTCTGTCTCCGACACTTCAGGGAAAATAGCCCCAGAATCGTCGCTCACTATAGCTCAAATTTTCCAGCCTCGCAATATCTCCTTGCAAATTATTTTTTTCTGTTTTCAAGTTTTATAACATCCTTCCGATAGGAAAGAGACCAGAATTGCACGCAATATTCAAAAACTGGCCGAACCAATGTCCTTTGCGGCTGCAACATGACCTCCCAACTCTTGTACTCAATACTCTGAGCAAGAAAGGAAAGCATACCTAACGTCTTCTTCACTATCCTATCTACCTGCGACTCCACATTCAAGGAACTATGAGCATGAACTCTAAGGTTTCTTTGCTCAGCAACGTTTCCGAGGACCATATCATTACGTGTATAATTCCTGCCCTGATTTGCTTTTCCAAAATGCAGCACCTCGTATTCATTCAAATTAAAATCCATCTGACACTCCTCAGCGTATTGCCCGATTTGATCAACATCCCATTTTATTCTGAGGTTACCTTTTTCACTGCCCACTACACTTTCAATTTTGGTGTCATCTGCAACCTCACTAACTAGGCCTCCTATTTTCACATCCGAATCAGTTTTTGTAAATGACGAAGAGTTGTGAACCCAGCACCTCTACTGCTTTGCCCCATCAATCATCTTTGTTACTTCTTCAAAAGCATCAACCAATTTCGTGAGACATGATTTACCGTGCACGAAGTCATGCTGACTATCCATAATCTGTCCTTGCCTTTCCAAATTCATGTAAATTCTGTCTCTCAGGACGCCCTCCAACAACTTGCCCAGCACCAATATCAGGCTCACCGGTCTATCGTTCCCTGGCATTTCCTTATGACATTTCTTAAATAGTGGCACCACGTCAGCATACCTACAGTCTTTCAACACCTCACCTATGACTATTGATGGTGTAAATGTCTCAGCAAGGCGGCCAGCAATCACTTCCCTAGCATCCCATAGGGTTCTAGGGTACACCTGCTCATGTTCTGGTGATGTAACCACTTTTATCAATTTCAAGGCATCCAGTAACTCCTCTGTAATATGAACATTTTTCAAGATGTCGCCATCAATTTCCCTACATTCTATGTCTTCCATGTCGTTCTCCATAGTAAACTCTGAACTCAATGTAGCATTGGCCTGATCTGGAACACGGCATTCAATTGCTGCCTCTGCTGTAAATACTTCATAATTCACTATACAATCGTTCATATGAAGCTTGGTTGATGACATTCTATGCCACTCACAACATTGAGCGTGTTCTCACCTGAACACATTATTCTTACGTCCTCTTTATGAGAACAGTCGTCTTGCTGACCGAATGGTGCTGAAGGGCATTCCCAGAGAAATGATTCGTTTCCAGAACAGTTCACATCTTTCAACCAAACTGGCCCTGTGCCCGGTCCACAGGAGGAAGGAAGTGCCCTTTCCAGTGCACCTCCACAATCCAGTTGTTTACAAACCACTTCAGCGTCTCTCACATCCCAGGAGTCATCACAAACTGATCCCCATGTCCCTTTGTAGTAAATTTCCAATCGACCAGCACAACGGGTTCCTCCATCTGACAGCCTTAACTGGATATGTTCTGTTGGACAATAACACAGATGATTATAATTTCAATACACACTCCCTTCTTCGTTCAATGAAGCATGGTATATTGATTCTGGTAAAGCGGGTTTCACAGTTTCCTGTGAGATGGAACAAAACCCTGAAACAGAATATCTGACAACATTAACAGACTAAATCAGACCTTCATCTGTGAGGAATCTTCTCACCTGAACAGAGGATGCCTACGCCCCCACTGTCAGTCACAGACGATTTCAAAGAATTGGAGATGTTGCAATCCCGGAGCTGTGATTCCTGTCCGTGACACTGGATACCATGCACCAACGGACGCTCATTACTGTCCACGTAGTTTGAAGAGTTATGCGTTTCCAAGGCATAACCGCACCCCAGCTGTCTGCAGACAACATGAGCAGCATTCTCATCCCACAGGGAGTTCTGCACTCTGCCCCAGCTTCCATTGTAGTAAACCTCAACTTGGCCATCACAGCGGTTTCTCCCATTCACCAGTCTTGGTGACCAACTTTCATCTGCAACATGAGATTTATTTAGAACAACCATTGCACTGAACAAGATAAAATCGAGAAATAACATTTAAAGGTAAATGTACGATGTTTAAAAATCATTAAAGATAGCTGTTCCGACAGCTTTATAGAAAGTGTTAGTATTGCTATCACCTTTCTGTTCCAAACATTTGAGAAGAGGAAATGAAATGGCCTGTGAAGGGCACAGAACGTTGGTTGGGAGGTGATACGAAGGAACTGAGAAGCAAGGAATTGAAATGATCCCTGCCTTTTCCCAACAGATCACTGCGGTCTGGCTACATTTTATCTCAGGAAACATTAGTAAAAATTCCAAACAATGCAATCAACGTCTTTGTTTTTGACATGTCCATTCTGAAGTTGCAAACTCCCCCCCACCGACATCCTGCCAATGTGTCAGAGTATTTCTAACTCGGATTTCCTCACCACCTCTGAAGCACGCATGGAGTGTGCGAGAGGAACGCAGTGAGTCTGGAAACATCGTCGGAGAGAAAGGGGGATTTGACGTTTGAAGTATGTTCTCTGTAGATGCAGAGATGAAGATAATTCATTGTCATCTCACGTGGTATTTGTAAAATATTTAGAAATTCGACACAAGTGTGGATTTAAGACGCATTAAGTCCGAAAAAAATGCTGTGATATCTCAGAACATCGTTGTACCAAATCAAGCATGGAACTTTGATTAATAAAGCGATGGAATGTGAAGTTTAGGAAGGATGTCACTTTTTTACATTTCAGAATGGCAGCTGATGGTGTTCAAACTCAGTGAATAATCCCAGCAAGAAATTTTGTCCAAGTGACATGGAAACCAACATTAATTATCGCAAAATTTCACCGGATTAACTATTTTCCCTCAGGAAGGACATCTACCAGACTTACCAGACACACCCGAGCAGATGACATTGGCGATATTTCCATGGGAGCAGTTGAGCATGTCTCCCTGTGAAATTGGGCAGTCCCACAATCGTCTCGCATTTCCATGGCAATTGTACTTATCCGTCCACACTGGTCCGGTTCCCCTCCCAAATCGATCATCTCTGTGGATCGACTTGACAGTCCCACATTGAAGGTGCTCACAGACAACACTGGCGGTTTTTGAGTCAAAGAAATCACCACACAACGTTCCCCACTGCTCCCCGTGCAGGACCTCCACTCGCCCAGAGCACCTGTTCTCCCCACCAACCAACCGGGGCCCATGGTTTCCTGTTTTGGGAGCAAGTATAAGTGCACAGATAGACTTATGTGGGAATATGAATTGTTTGAACGAGGCAGTTGAAGAATAAAGAAGTTAATCACAACCGTTGATCACCAGAAGTATGGTGGACACACATGTCACGGTCGAGGGCAAGAGAGGTGGTCTGCATTTGAATCATATTGATTCGGACAACTGAACACTATTGTCAAATACACATTGATATTAAACAATGTAAATTAAAATCAACGTGAAAGGTGATTGAACTAAAATGATAGCCTTTAGAATCAATATTAGGTTTAGAATACGATGGTGGAACAAATGACCATGACGACATATGTCAGGTGACGAGGTATTGTGAACTAGAAATTCTTGCTAAAGAATTTGTTGGAAAGAAAGGTATCCAATTGCTTTGGAGAGTTTGGAACCGTCCTTCAAAATATTACTGGGGCCAGGAAGGCAAACAAAAACTAGTGTTAATGCGAATTTAATTGTCCGATATTCACTCCAATATACCTATGTTAACTTGTGCTTATTCTCATTCAAGAATCACACAACGACAGGTTATAGTCCAACAGGTGTAATTGGAAGTACACTAGCTTTCGGAGCGCTGCTCCTTCATCAGGTGGTTGTGATGAAGGAGCCACCGGATGAAGGAGCAGCGCTCCAAAAGCTAGTGCTTCCAACTTAACCTTTTGGACTGTAATCAGGTGTTGTGTGATTTTTAACTTTGCACATCCCAGTCCAACACCGGCATCTCCAAATCATAGTATTCTCATTATAGATTTTTAGACAATTTGGACAATACAATATGTTGGGTGCAGACAATTTGCAATCATGAAGAAATCTCTTTTCCAATACAAGTGTGGTACATTTCAAAACATCTTAATTTCTGATAATTGCATGTATATTTTACCACATTAAAATTAATGCGTTACTACATTGGAAAACACTGGGAGTAGTTTAAATTTGGCACTGATCGAGCAATGCCAGAAATCCCAGCGCCATCACTTTCACCAACATTAAAGTGAAATGTGTCTTTTTTTTCCCTTTAAGTCTGTACTCACCGGAACAGATCAGGGTGACATTGTTGTGTCTATTGCAATCGAAGTGAGTTGTTGAAGACCGATGACAATTCCCCAGTTGAGTCTCGTTGCCCGTACATTCAAATACTTTCGAACCCATGAGTACAGTACTGTCTCCAGAACGAGCAGAGCTTGAAATAGATACGGCCACTCCACAATGAAGCTGTGCACAGACCACATTGGCGTTTTTCAAATCCCAGTCAAGACCACACACTGTTTGCCAGGTGTCTTCAAACAAGACTTCCAGTCTTCCGTGGCATTGAGAATTTTCAGATACTAACATGACTTGCTCTGTAGAAAGATCACTGAATCATAATGAATTGCAAAAACAATAATTAATATTATTGACCGATTAATATTCATTCGATTCCAACGTGAATCATTCCATCACTCTATGCTGGTGTAGTCCCCCTACACTAAAATTTATATTCACCTCCCAGATTCCTTCCCATCAGGGGGTCCAACTGAAAGCGATTTTCAGACTGCAGATAAATTATATAAACTGATTCTGTCAGCTAACACAACGTAGAATCTTATTACGCATTGAGTTCCATGTGTGATAGTTCCAGCGGTGCAACTCTCTCAATGTAGCTTCAAGTGAAATCACAAAGTACGCCTGCCCTGCACCTTCACTGGAGTGAAAACAGTAACAGGTACTCAACTCTGTGATTACCTTTTGATATTCAACACTTTATATAATGATACCGAATAAATTAGTGATTCTATTATTCCGACATTAATTATGACTGGCATTTGCCATTCTGTTAACATATCCCTTTCTTGTTTTAGACAGTAACAGGTTCTGATGCAACGACACAGAAACAACAGAAGATTTTTACCTGAACAGATGACACCAGCATCATTGGAATGTGGATTAGTGTAGTGACCCCATTCATATGATGGACAGTCCCGCAGAGTGCGCTCTGTCCCCCTGCACCAAAACATTCCAGTCACAATGGGTCCAGATCCTTCTCCAAAGTGAGCCCCACGTGGGGCAGAAAGCGCGATCCCACAGTCCAGCTCCCGACACACAACAGTCGCAGCATGCATGTCCCAATAATCATCATGCACAGTCCCCCACTGTCCCTGGTAGTGAATCTCCACTCGACCAGCGCAAGGACTGTCCCCATTCTTCAGTCTCAGACTCACCGTCTCTGCAAAGTACAGAAATAGCAACTAAGATTGACAATGTTTAAACATGAAAACTCTCAACACAGTCCAGATTCACCGTTCAGCATGCAATGGCTCTGAGGGGGTGGGACAAATGCACTTTGCCGCAAATAACTCAGAAACCGAACTGCATTGGGTGGAAGAGGAAGGGACGTTTTAATAAGGGATAATCGCACACGGGGGTCAGAGAAATGTTTCCACAGAAACACTTACTCTAAACTAGCCAAGTTGAGAAGATAGTTATTATTCATTCAGAGGATATGGGCGTCGCTGCCTGGGTCAGCATTTATCATCCATCCCGAGGCACCTCCTTGAGTCGGTGGAGTTGAGTTGCCTTGTCGAACTGCTGCAGTCCAGGTGCTGTAGGCGGAGTCACACTGTCCTCGGGGGAGGGGGGAGGGGAATTCTAGCATTACATCTCCAGCACAGGATGGTGAGTGGTTTAGAGGGAGGACTTACAGGTGATGGTTACTCCATGTACCGGCTGACTCTTGTCCTTCTAAATGGAAGAGGTCGGGTGTTTGGCTCGTGCTGACTCAGCAGCTTTGGTGAATTTCTGCAGAGCCTCTTGTTGAATTTAGATTAATCTAAAAGTGTGGAAACAGGCCCTTCGGCCCAACAAGTCCACACCGACCCGCCGAAACACAACCCACCCAGACCCATTCCCCTCCATCTAACTTGGCCAATTCTCCTAACGTGCACATTTTTGGACTGTGGGAGGAAACCGGAGCAGACGAAGGAAACCCACGCAGATAATGTGCAAACTCCACACAGAGAGTCGCCTGAGGCGGGAATTGAACCCGGGTCTCTAGCGCTGTGAGGCAGCAGTGCTAACTACTGTGCCACATGCCACATGCCACCCACTGCTAGTTTACACTGCTGCGAGCGTACATCAATGATGAAGGGAATGGATGTGGTGCCAATCAAGCAAGCTGATTTTGGGTGAATGGTGTCAAGCTTCCAGTGTATTGTTGAAGTTGCACACATCCAGGCAAGTATTCAGAATATAATTCAACTTCAGTAAACCCAAGAGGCACAGGTCAGTAATGGTTTCCATTCCATTGTGCTCAGCACTGACTGGCAAGAAAAAACATGGACCCACGCTGAAACGTCAGAAAATGTAATGGTACTTCCATCTATCAAGGCCAGAACTATTGTCCCATGTATGGTTATGTTAGACTGATGCACAATGAAATAATTTAAATGTGTTTCAAAAAGCGGCACTGCATTTCTAGCTGACCTTTCGCACTCTCCTGATTCATCGTCTCTTTATCTGAGAACGTCCAGTGGGAGATTGCTACTCATAATCTCGTCACCAGGGATCCTGACAATGGAGAACTTCGAGAGTAATGTATCCCCCTTCCGTGTTGAACGGATGTACCAGAACTTAGTGATGCCAATGCATTTGATAATGACATGGAATTACCTTTGCTATTGGCCTGGGTGTCGACAGGTCTGCCTGAAATAGAAGAATAAGAATAAAGTGTCAGGAAGCAATGCAACTCTTAGGAATGAATTCAACAAATACCAATAAAGTGAGAGTAGCAATTGTCATCATTTTGCGAAATAAATGATAACCAGCAATGTGAAATCATAATTTCAAGCAATATATAGAAAACAGGAAATGAAATTTCTGTAGCAAACACATATGGTCATTTATCTTCCTAAATGCAACTTATTTGTTTACACACAGGCAGACACACTGCCAAACAAATGCGATGGGGCACTGGTGAGCCTCTTTGCATCCATGAGTTGTCAGTGTGAAGCTCTCGCAAAATTACTGGACGTTCTGCTCGGTGCTGCGCTGCCGACTTACTCAACATCGTTATGATCCCCATACAGAGCATTAACTTTTCTCAATGACCAAAGCAAGGCGCCCCCATCGAAAGTTTGCATAAGCTTAGGATGTTTATTCGAGCAACAAGACTCAAAGTAACGAGTCAGCAAATCAATCCAGAAAGTGCGATTCTCTTTTCAAAGTGTTGCATTTGGCACCTGAAAGATTAGGTTACATTCTGTTCCTCGATCTACATAGCTGCAAAGGGTCAGTCATGAATAATGTCTAATAGGAATTCTCAGTTTACGCAACTCCAAGACATGCGGTTTTACCGTGGATCAATACAAACAGTTCAATATATAAATGTCTGCAAACAATTCCAGTGGTCAAAACAAACCACGAAATGTATTCGGTCCAAGGATATGATGCTACCTCTTTTAACACACTGCTTAATTAATTCCATCATCTTTCCTCATTGCCCATGTATGCATTACTCACGTTGGTTTGCACTGGGGGCAGAATGGTGACGAACCCGTAATGCACTTTTGTAAAAATTCAAGGGTTTGCCGAGCTTGCCCTGTTAATGATGTACATTATTAATAACATTGACTCCTACCAAAAGTCAACGCAGGAGTTGAAACAGCTTTGAGATTTAAATTAAGTTAAAATTTCTCTGATTGTGTTGCAAACATTGGTGATTTCTAGCTTCCTACAAGTTATTTGCCAAAGAACAACAAGCCGTGCAATTGTGATGTTTTTGAGAATGGGGCACAGACTTTCCCAAAATTTGCATTCACATGCGGATAAAAGTTCAAAATTAGCTCATGATACCAGACATTGATGTGTTCAAACCATGACAGCTACCAATTTTAGTTGGGGAGAAAGTGAGGACTGCAGATGCTGGAGATCAGAGCTGAAAATGTGTTGCTGGAAACACCTGAAGAAGGGCTCATGCCCGAAACGTCGATTCTCCTGTTCCCTGGATGCTGCCTGACCTGCTGCGCTTTTCCAGCAACACAGTGGGCGGCACGGTGGCACAGTGGTTAGCACTGCTGCTTCACAGCGCCAGAGACCCGGGTTCAGTTCCCGCCTCAGGCGACTGACTGTGTGGAGTTTGCAGGTTCTCCCCGTGTCTGCGTGGGTTTCCTCCGGGTGCTCCGGTTACCTCCCACAGTCCAAAGATGTGCAGGGTCAGGTGAATTGGCCATGCTAAAATTGCCCGTAGTGTTAGGTAAGGGGTAAATGTAGGGGTATGGGGTGGGTTTCGCTTCGGCGGGTCGGTGTGGACTTGTTGGGCCGAAGGGCCTGTTTCCACACTGTAATCTAATCTAATCTAAAAAATCTAATTTTCAGCACCAATTTTAGTTGGGCATGGAAAGGACAGCAGAAGGATAGACAAATGGTGGAACGTAAGGCAAATAAAGGTGGTGGGGAAAATTTTGGCAACCTAGAAAATTACTTGTAAGGTATATTTAAAGTTTTTTTTTCATTTCTTCAACGTTTACTTATTGATTAAGTGTGCTTAGACAGAAGGACCAAGACCTTCAAAGGCTGAGATAGTTGAATTTGATAGAATACCTGGCAGAATAATCAGCAATGCAACTTAAAGTTAAAATTGTCAATAGAATTAATTCGTGAATAAACAGAGAAGTTAAGATGATTTTTTATCTAGTTCTCCTCAGGCCGATAGAAAACCATTGTGCACAATTATATGCAAATGCGTGATTCACAAAAGTTGTTATCGTCCTTCTGGAAGCGCAAAAGAGCGATACTCGAATAAAAATATGAAAGCTTTCTATTTGCGACAAGGTTGTCTTGGGCCTGAGGTGGTTGGCTTTTAAGCGATAGTGCTGGTGCAGATAGAGTCACCCAAGATTGTGACTTGCTCCGTCAAGGCAGGTGAAGAAAAATAATTGATCTCATGAGATGATCATTGGAAGAGTAAGGGACATAAACGTTAAAGTTACGGGAAGAGTTGTGGTGTGAATTGGAATGATACTCAGTGGGATAACGGATGATATGGGCATTATTGTAAAATGCATAGTGATATTACGGCAAGGGCGCTGAAAATCAACATAGAGAGTGAGGGATCGAAAATATTCGCCTTTGGACGCACGTTCCGTTCAGAATACAATGGTGGAACAAATGACCATGATGATACACGTCTGATGATGACGTATTGTGAGATGGAAATTCTTGCTGAAGAATTTATGGAAAGCGTGATGTTCAATAATTTCAAACAGTTTAAAAAAAGTTGTTCAAAATTATTATCGGGGCAAAAAATACCATCTTGGCATAAATTTAATTGCTCGATATTCACTTCAATGTCTATATATTCACTCATGCTAAGTATTACCGCGATGATCTACCTTTCGACAATCTCGACAATAACGTATGTTGACTGCAGACAGTTAACGAACTTGAAAATAATTCTTTTCCAATGCAAATACAGACATTTTAAAACATCTTAAATTTCCAATAATTGCAGAGTTTTTTTTTAAGTGACGTTGTACTTAGCGCATGATCACATTGGAAATCACAAGGATTGGTTTAGATTTGACACTGTTAGACCAATTCAGGAATCCCTGCGCAATCACTTTCACAAACGTTAAAGCAAAATGTATCTCATTTTTTTTCATTACCTCTGGACTCACCAGAACATATCAGGGTGACATTGTTGTGTGCACTGCAATCCTGGTGATTAACTAGAGACCGAGGGCACTTCCCCAGATGAGTCTCGTTGCCCGTACATTGAATGACCTCAGCAGCCATTAGCACATTACCGCCTCCCGAATGAGCAGAGCTTGACACAGACACGGCGACGCCACAATTAAGCTGTGCACAGACCACGTTGGCGTTTTTTAAATCCCAGTCAAGACCACACACTGTTTTCCAGGTGTCAACGAACTGTATCTCCAGTCTGCCAAAGCATTCGGCACTTCCAGGCACCAATCTTGGAAGGACGTGGTCTGAAAAAACACCCACTGAATCAGAAAAAAAAAGTAACTGGAACAATAATTGACATAATTGACTGATGAACATTTAATGATTGATTGGTGCATTTGTTTATGAAATATTCCATCATTCTGTGTGGGTCTGGTGTCCTGTCGACCTCGTTTATAGTCACCATCAGATACCGGAGCCTTAGCTAGTCTGATAGAGAGGGATGAAAACACTTTCAGCCTGCAGATAAATGACACAAAGTGATTCTGCGGGCAGGCACAATATCGAATCGCATTTTCCATTGGGATGTATATATGATAGTTGCAGCGGTGCAGCACTCTCAATGTGGCTTCAAATGACATCACAATGGACACCTGTTCCTGCTGCTTCACCGGAGAGTAAACAGCAGGTACTCATTTCTCACATTATCTTCAAATGTTCAACACTTTATGTAATGGTAACGAATAAATCAGTGGTACTGTTGTAATGATGTTGCTCGTTGTTGAACAACTGCTGTTCAGTCACAGTATTACTTTCTGGATTCACACAGTGCCGGGTTGTGATACAACTGCAGGGAAACGGTGGCCGATTTTTACCTGAGCAGATGACACCAGCATTATTGGTGTATGACCCGGTGTAATGAGCCCATGTCACTGATTGACAGTACCGCAGAGCGCGCTCGGTCCCATTGCACTCAACGTTCCAGGTCATAATGGGTCCGGATCCTTCTCCAAAGTAAGCCTGCCTTGGGGCAGAGACTGCACTCCCACAGTCCAGCTCCCGACAAACAACAGAAGCATCCAGAAGGTCCCATTCATCATCATCCACAGTCCCCCACAGCGAAAAGTAGTGAATCCCCACTCGACCAGCGCAAGGACTGCCCCCATTCTCAAGTCTCAGCCTCACCGTCTCTGTAAAACACAGGAATAGCAACGGAGGTTAACAAATTATAAACATGAAAACTCTTATCACAGCCCAAATCCCCACTTCACCGTGCAATAGCTGTGAGGGGATGGCACACCCTACACTGAGCAATAATGTAACTCAGAAAATGAACCACATATGTTGAATGTGGAAGGGACGTTTAATTGAATGGGGCTCACTCACAGAGAGCGAGGGTCAGAGAAATGTTTCCAAAGAATCAGCTATTCTAAACGGGCCAACTTGAAAATATTTGTATTATTCATTCATGGGACATAGACGTTGCTTCCTGAGTCAACATTTATCAAATATCCCTCCCCGCCTCCTTCAGTAGGTCATTGTGAGCTGTCTACGTGAACCACTGCAGTCCATGTGCTGTCGGTAGAGTCATAATGTCCTTAGGGAGGGAATTCTAGGATTCTCAATCAGCAATATATCTCCAAGACAGGACAGTGAGTTGTTCAGAATGGGGAGTACACGAGCAGTGATTATCCCATGTATCTGCTGCCTCTTGTCCCTGTCGATGGAAGTGGTCGAGTGCTTGACAAATGCTCACCTAGGAGCTTTAGTGCATTTCTGCAGTGCCTCGTGTCGATGGGTCACACTGCTGCAACTGAGCGTCAATGATGGAGGGCGTCGATGTTAATTGATATTGTGCCAATCAAGCGAGGGCTGCATTGTCCTAAATGGTGTCGAACCTCTTGTGTAATGTTGAAGCTGCACCCATCCAGGCAAGTGTTCAGAAAATATTTCAACTTCAGTGAAGCCGAAAGGGGCGGGCCAGGAATGGTCTGTTTTCCATCGTGATCAGCACTCACTGCCGAGTAAATACCATGGACGCGCCCTGGGAACATCAGAAAATGCATCGGCATTTTCGCCTATTGCAGCAAGAAATATTCTGGGTTGTGTTGTTATGTGAGACCAATCTCACCGCTCAGCAGTGACTGAAATAATAAAAATGAGTTTCCAACAGCAGCACTGTGTGTTTGTAGGTGATTTTTCACACTCTCCCCATTCATGCTCTCTCGATCTGAGAACAGCAATATAAGTGGAAGCTGATCCTTCACACTCTCTTCTCCAGGAGCCCTCATTCATTCGCTTTGTACCTGAGAACAGCAGTGTGAGTGGGAGTTCACAGCTCACACTGAATCACCAGGAACCTTAGAAATACAGATCTTCAGGTGTAATGCATCCCCTTCAGTTATATAGACATGATATTTTAACACATGAAGTTTAATGCATGAGGATGAACACCACAGCATGGTATTTGGACGGTTACACCAGAATATAGCGGTTCTACTCCATGTGATAATGATTTGTATTTACCTGTGCTAGCGGCTTGAGTGTCGACAAGTCTGCCTGAAATAGAGGAATCAGAAAATAAAGTATCAGGAATCAGTGCAACACTTGGAAATATATTCGATATATGCAACTGAACTGTAGGTAATAATAGTCATTAATTTTCGAAATAAATGAAAAATTGAAGTGTGAAATCATGATGTCAAGCAATACATAGAAAACAAGAATTGTGACATATGCAGCAAACATCGATGCTCATTTCTTTGCAAGAATTTAACCGAGTGGTTTTCACACAGGCAGACGCTGGTGAGCCTCTTTATGATCCATGAGTTGGCAGCTTGGAGTTTTCACAAAATTACTTATTGTTCTGCTCGATACTGCACTGACTACATAGTTAACATAATTAGGAACGCCATGCAGAGCATTAATATTTCCTCGTGGCCAAAGCAAGGCGCTCCCATCAAACATTTGCTGCAGTGTAAGGTTTTCACTCGAACAATACTGGAAGAGACAATGATACACAATAACTAGTCAGCAAATAAATTCCGAATGAGTGATTCTTTCTAAATGTTGCATGTGGCATCTTGGACATTAGGTTTTATCGTGTTCCCCGACTGCACAGCAGCAGCAAGGGTCAGTCATGAATAATGCCTAACAGGCGGTAAGTATTGCTGGCTCACTGCTTCAGGAATCCGTGCTCAACTCCAGCCTCAGGTGAAAGCCTATGTGGAGTTTGTACATTAGTCCTGTGTCTGTGTGGGTTTCCTCCGGGTGCTTCGGTTCCCTCCCACAATCCAAAGAAATGCAAGTTAGATGAATTGGCCGTGCTAAATTGCCCATAGTGTTCTGGGATGTATTGTTTAGGTGCATTAGTCAGAGGAAATGTCGGGGAATGGGTCCAGGTGGGATACTCTTTGGAGGGTCGGCTTGGACTTGTGGGGCCGAAGGGCATTCCTCTTCACTATTGAGATTCTATGATTCTATCATTCAAACTCCAAGACATGCAATTCTACTATTGATAAATGGAGAGAGTTTGATAAGTTTTTGTCTAAAACAAGAGTTTTAGTGTTCAAAGCAAAAAAAGATGGTCGTTTTGTGAAAGAAGCCTGTACTCCCTCTTTCAACAGACTGCCTAGTTAGTTGCAGTGACTTTCCTCATCACACTTAAATCGTTGCTCTGAGTATATACTATTCACGTTCATTTGCACTGGGGACAGGATGGTTACGAAGCCATTTGCATTTTATAAAAGTTCAAATGTTTACTGAGCTTGCCTTGTTATTTATGACCATTGATAATATTTTGTACTCCTTTCCCAATTTTCCCGCATGTGTCATAAACGTTGAGGATTTTCCGTTTCTTGCGAAGTCTCTCCCATGCAACTTCTAAATAATCTCTAAGACTCTAATTCATTGATTTCCATCTCGAAATCGTTTTATTTAAGCTTTTAAGCGTTAAGCCAACACAGTATGTTTGTCAGATGTGTTCACAAATGGTCACTCAGCACTGGCTGTGATTCATTCAGACCCGAATGTGTAGATTCACTTTTAAAATCATTCATCGACCTGAACCATCTTCTTGCCCGTTTATTGTGATTTGACAATGTACTTACAATGATGTGTTAAATATATATTGGTTTTTTTTAGAATGCAGTTAGCCATGGTAAACGAACAACAAAATTCTAATCCAGTATTTTAATGCCTGACGCATACACCAAGTTATTCCGTTTTTTCATCCTGTAAAATTTCACTTCTTCTGCTTTCTCAGACTGAACTTATTCACTTCATTAAACCACAAACTGGGTCACCGGTTCTCCCAAATACAACTGATTAATACCTTTGGTTGTGAGAATTTGTAACAATTGTTTCATACACTGTTCCATATATTCCAAACAGCTTGCAATATTAAATATCTTTCGAAACTCTCTGCACAATATTGCAGCAGATTGGTTGCTGACCCCAATGTGATATATGAGACTTTTACCATGCCTCACTAACTGGGCCATTTTGTAAACAATAAATCCACATCAGATCAGTGGCATCATTTCGAACACACTAACTAATTGGAGCACTGTTACAAACTAAGGCCACAGAAGCAATTTTGCTTGCAACACGAGACTGGATGCTATTACAGAATACTTCCGATTATTCCAGAACATGCATGTGCGTTTGAACACCTTTCAAAATTTACTACTTGACATGATACTTCTTTGGCAATATTGTGGAGGACACAATTTACAATGTGGAATACGCTGAGAATGGGTGCAATCACTGAGTTCTACTCATTTCACTCCAACATACTCTATCCTTACGACTATTGCTGTCTTTTTCCAGCTGAATCCGCGTAACTAGCATGATGACACATTCTTTCCGTGACTACTTGAGCGAGACACGGGGGACAGATATTTTTTCTGAAGAAGGGCCTGTGCCCGAAACGTCGAATCTCCTGTTCCTTGGATGCTGCCTGACCTGCTGTGCTGTTCCAGCAATAAAGTTTCAACCAGGACAGATATTTTTATCAAGAAACTTGGACAGTATAGTTAAATTTCAAGTGTAATTGCCATTTGTCTGAAATCTCTGTAATTCAATTAATAGTCAGTCGTAATGGGCAATATATCAAAAGAAACTACTGCCAGAAACACAGGTCCGTCGTCACTTTTGCATGTGGATAATATTAGATTCCTTACAGTATGGAAACAGACCCTACGGCCTTACAAGTCCATACCGACCCTCCGAAGAGCGACCCACCCCCCAGCCCGATTTCACGACCCTATATGTACGCTTGTCTAATGTAGCTAACGCTATGGACAATTTAGCATAGCCAATTCACATGACCTGCTCATCTTTGGAGTGTGGGAGGAAACCCACGCAGATAAGGGGAGAATGTGCAAACTCCACACAACAGTCACGGAAGGCAGGAATAGAACCCGGGTCCCTGGTGCTCTGAGGCAGCAGCGCGAACCACTGAGTCACCGTGGATTAACGTTGAACATAAATTACACTCAAAATGTCGGCATCAATTTATTCACGGCTCCTTTTGTCTGATTTTCGTCATCGATTAAAAAGAAAATAACGTCCTGACTGGATTTTAAATTATCCCCGCATAGTGAGTAATTTTGGAAATAAGGAATTCAATTCAAATAAAAGAAAGAAAAAGAGCTAGAACATAGAACAATACCGTGTAGAGCAGACCTTCAGCCCTCGATGTTGCACCGACCTGTGAACTAATCTAAGCTCATCCCCCATGTACTTATCCAAAGATTGTTTAAGTCTCCTAATATGGCTGAGCTAACTACGTACTCTCTGAGTAAAGAATCTGCCTCTGACATCTGTCTTAAATCTGTCAACTTTCAATTTATAGTTATGCCCTTTCGTACGAGTTAACTTTCACTGTCTACCCTATGCAATCCTCTGATCATTTTGTATATCTCTATCAAATCCACTCTTCGCCCTTCTTTTCCAAAGAGAACAGACCCAAGTCTCTCAGTCTTTCCTCATAAGAGCTTCCCTCCAGACCAGGCAAAATCCTAGTAAATCGCCTCTGTGCTTTTTCCAATGCTTCCACATCCTTCCTGTAATGGGGCAAACAGAACTGTACGCAATATTCCAAGTGCGGCCGCACTTGCATTTTGTACAGTTGCAACATGACATTGCGGCTCCGGAACTCAATCCATCTACCAACGAAATCTAATCACCGTGCGCCTTCTTAACAGCACTATCAACCTGGGTGGCAACTTTCATGGCTCTACATACATGGACTCCAAGGTCCTTCTGCACATCCACACTACCAAGAATCTCTCCATTGACCCAGTACTCTGCCATCCTGTTATTCTTCCCAAAGTGAATCATCTCACATTTAGCTGCCCTGAACTCCGTCATCTCTTAGCCCAACTCTGCAGTTTATCCAAGTCCCCCTGCACTAACCCATCCACGTACGCCTGCGTCTAAGTCATTTATAAAAATGGCAAACCGCAGTAGTCCCAAAACAGATCCTTGTGGCACACCACAAGTAACCGAAATCCAAGCTGAATATTTTCCATCAACCACCACTCGTTGTCTTCTTTCAGAAAGCCAGTTTGCAATCCAAACTGCTTAATCACCCTCAATCTCATGCCTCTGAATTTTCTCCAACATACACATGAAACAAACCAACGTGTCTAACCGTTCACAACTTTGAAAGATTGAACTCGAATGGAAAATAAAAATATACAAGAGACCCAGACCCAGAGTAATTTCACTAGTCTAACAAATCTGCTGGGTGAATGGAAAAGAACTTTAGCGTCTGGAAGTCTCAAACAGATACAGAAAACGCTGGAGAAACCCCGTAGGTTTAGCAGGATCTGTTCAAAGAGAGACAATGTTAACTTTACGAGTCTGGTAGGACAGTTTTATTCTCTGTGCTTCACGTCTGCAGAATATTCATACCAGACTTGAAATGTTAACCGTGCTTCTGTCTTTATAGATGCTGCTCGACTTTCTGAGTTTTTCCAGAATTATCTACATGTCTTCAAGGTACGAACCTGTTATCCAAACACTACAAAAATTGTTGTTAGCAGAAAGGCATAAAACTTCATTCTCTATGTATTAAACAGTTGCTTCATGAAAATTATCCCGTGGCCTCGAAAACATCATGAATCCATGATCAATGCTCAGCTCTGGAATTAGCACCTTAAAAGTTGACTAACACAACCCAACTCAGCGCCTTCAGACAACCTAACCAAACAGCAGGCACGCCACCCACAAAGGGGCACAGAAAATGGAACTCTGCCAAATGGAAGTGCCAATCCTGACTGGAATGACAGTGGTATCAATTGACTGATGCGTGAACAAGGCTTTGTAATCCTCTTCCTCGGGTGTTGTGGATATGTTCAGATTCAATAGAATGCAGTGTTTCCTGAATTAAGATCGCCAACACTAATTTGGAATTTCAGTATTGCTGACCAAATCAGATATTGTCATATTTTTGAACAAACATTTAAAAAAAATCGCAGGATTGCTATCTTAATATTTATTTAAAAATCACACAACACCAGGTTATAATCCAACAGGTTTAATTGGAAGCACACTAGCTTTCGGAGCGACGCTCCTTCATCAGGTGATCGGAATCCCTCGCTCCGAAAGCTAGTGTGCTTCCAATTAAACCTGTTGGACTATAACCTGGTGTTGTGTGATTTTTAACTTTGTACACCCCAGTCCAACACCGGAAACTCCGATTCATGACTAATATTTATTGTCATTTAATCCATTCATCATTAAAAATAATCAAAGCAAATGTTTCAGTCAGGATGTTTCAGTGATATGGCTTTTGGATCAGTTACGGTATTAACGATTATCTATAGTAAAATATCTGTGCTGCAACAATATGCTTATATAAATCATGAATGCAGAATCGGTGACTTAAAATGACAGTTCCATTACTTATGTCACAACCTGGTCAAGCAGCCCTTGCTATAAGCACGACTGAGAGAAAGTCTATGCCTGTGTCAGTTCAAACCATATTAAACACAGTATTGGCTAGTGTTTTACAGACACCAAGTTCACTGTTAGCCCAGAATCTGCTGAACCCGCTTGTACACCTCTATCAAGTCACCCCTAAACCTTCTTTTCTCCAATGAAAACAACCCCAAGTGCCTCAGCCTTTCCTCATACGATCTTTCTACCATGCCAGGCAACATCCTGGTAAGCCTCCTCTGCACCGGTTCCACTGCCTCCACACCCTTCCTATAGTATGGCGAACAAAACTGCACACAATACTCCAGATGCCGCCGCACCAGAGTCTTATACAACTGCAACATGATTAGGTTATCTTAACAAGATTCCTGGCAAAAACAAAACAAACAAGACAGGACACGAAAACTGCCTTGATATTTTAGTTTAGATCATCTCTAAAACTAAGTTTTGCACAACTCGAACTAGAGAAAAGGAAATATCTTTAAAATTTATTTAAATTTTCGAAGCGCTAACACCGCCAAAACCTGGTACGATTATCAGCCTTGCTTCAATTTGCAGCAGTCTCGCTGTTGGTTCGGAAAGGCATTTGTTCAAACACATTTCCAGCAGCGTGAGGTAAATTTACAACGCTGAATTAACAGCGCAGTAGTGGGTGTGTTTTGCATACGTTTTAATGTCCTGGAGATTCCGCTGGAAAAGAAGAGGTTGGATAGTGTTGGGTTATTCCCTGAGCAGCATTTACAAGTCATTTTGCAGAACGTCTCATCACGAGAACATTCCAATATGTAACAAGACATCACTTGGCTAGTGGTGAGAAGGGCAATTTCTCATGCACAGTCAATAGGTCTGTGCCACCACACGGTGCCTGGGTTGACTGGAGGACATGAGACTATCAGACATCTCCTTCTGAAATGCGCCTTTGCAAATTCAGTCTGGAGGACGATTTGGGACGTTTGTCGAGGTAATCCTGAGCAGCTCCGTGACGCAGGACGGTGTAGTCATCAATCTGTTGCTGGGACACACACCGAGACAAATAACAACTGCGTCTGGAGGGCCATTAACTGTTGAAAGGCATTATTTGCTCTGTCTGAAACGTCTTCATCTTCCAAAGCAAAGAGACCACTTCAACTGAGTGTTGCCGACTGGTGATTCCAAGTCCAGGATTAAGCACTTAGGGATGCACCAAGCATGCGGTGCAGTGAGGAAAGACCACTGCCTGAGGTCTTCCTGCTTCAGTCAAATGGGGATCCGTTCAGGTATCGGACTCTTATGATGCCTCAAATATATGTAAATATGATATTGTCCAAGAAAGAGATGCCTTTGGTTTCTCTGCTGAATAGAATCAAACTCTAGTGGGGTTGTTTTTAACTTCAACATGCGACAGCACAGAACCGAAGTGTTTGAATAACTACTTTTACGTATAAAGATATTTTATCAAGACAGCAACCTTTTTTGTTGTATAAGAAAAGAAAATAACTTTTTTTTTTGGAAAAGACGCTAAACGGGATAATCTGCCTGAACTCTTAAAGGCAACTGTGCCGAAACAAGCAGTGGACCTTATACACGTTGAAGTGGTCAGTCACAAACTTTCGAACAAATTCAAAAAAATGAGAAAGACACTTCAGGATAAAGAAGAACTGCACGTGCTGGGAATCGGCAACAAAATCAGAAACTTGCTGGAAATAATCAGCAGGTCTGTCAGCATCTGTGGTAGAAAAGCAGAGTGAGCGTTACCGGTTTCAGAGCCCCTTCTGTCTTTCCAAGATAATCAGCTAACTGCGCCCCTTATCACAGTAATGTTGTAACACTTGCCTCTGAACACATTGCCTGTCACCTTTCCAAAATTACACAACTGTATCAACAAGAAAGTGTATCAAACTGGCGGGCAACTCCTTCATTCCATGGAGGGCGCAACTCCTTCATTCCATGGAGGGCGCAAAATAAACGCAATGCTTTCTCCAAAATGGTGGTGGAATTAAACAGCCGAAATACTGTGCAAAATTACTGCCAGCACATGCTTCTAAAAATTCAAAAAAGTCAGTTTATATTTTGCATTGTCCCAGGTATTGACAAATAAATGAAGGAAATTTTCTGTTTGTCAACAGGGTTCTCTGTTACACACAATGTTAAACAAACGAGAGACACGATTAATAACAGACCCAAATTGGCTTAGGAGGTTTTCAACTCCAATACCTGTATAGAAACCGTGAATAAAATGCCAGGATTGGGGAGTAGGGTTGGGGGTGGTGATCCCCCAAGAAGAAGGGCTTATGCCCGAAACGTCGATTCTCCTGTTCCCTGGATGCTGCCTAACCTGCTGCGCTTTTCCAGCAACACATTTTCAGCTCTGATCTCCTACATCTGCAGACCTCACTTTCTCCTGGGGGTGGTGATCCCTCAGGAACAGTTGCATAAACAATCAGAAAAATAATGAAGAGAACATAATTGCCATGACACGTTGTATCAATATTTTCTCTCGCAAAAACTGGTCATTAAATTATTCCTACCTGCATCTAGCTAATGATTGGCGTGTCGATGGTTAAGGAAATATGGTAAAATAGACCATAACTCACAGTTCAATAGCTGCAGAAGAAGCAGGTTCAGGAGGCTTGCAAGCATCGTCCCAGCTGCTGGTAACAGGTGAAATCTGAACATTAGCGAAATGATACTTTAGACATACAGAGCTTCATTTAACGCATCTATTGACTCATCGATTCCTGTAAGAGTTAGTTCGTCAGCCACTGTTTGTGGAGAGGCACGTGCTTCTTTCCAACAACCAATAGCTTTTGATGTGCGCGCACTGTGAAATTAACTCGGGTCTTCTCCACCAATCAGAGGTGATGTGACCATTAATGGGTACAATGAAACCGGGTTCCAAACATCAGCTCATTTTGAGAGAATCAACGACGTTTAAGATTTCGACTTGGAAGCGCGTCCAGACTCCGGAATTCATGTCATAGAATCACACAACCCCAGGAGGTTATTGTTCTGGCTTGTTTGAAAACATTTTACAACTCAACATCTCCTCGGGCAGGTGGAGCAACAACTCAGTTTCTGCTTCTGCACTCCACACTCTTCATGACGCAAAATGAATCTAACAGTTTCAGAACAGAATCTCTCTCCTTCCCTTCGAATACTATTCACCCTCTTTCTCTTTTACATATTTGTCTCTTTTCGGCTTTGCTCTTAGCAGGCCAAACCCATTTTCACATTATCACTCCAATCACTGGCATCCATGTTTGACCCAGACAAAGGCCTTGCTGATGTCTGTGTAAACTACATTAACTGCAATAATCTCAGACAGATATTTAATCACCTTTCCAAAAAACTCAGCTAAATTAAGCAGACAGGATCTCTCTCTCTCTCCCTCTCTCTCTAACAAATCAATGCTGTCTATTCCTGGTCAAACCCATGCCTTTCCAAGTTTTAAATTAATCCTATGAGATCATAAGGACTTATTTTCCAATAACTTCCCTGCGCTGACATCAGGCTAACATGTGAGATATACTAGCTCACCAGTCCCTCCTGCCGTTACCAAACAACACCGTCAGCTATCGCCCAATCACCTGGCACTTCCCTCGGGCCAGCAAAGTGTTCAATTTGTCCTCCAGGGCTCCAATACTCTCCTCTTTTGCTTCACATAACGGCTTGGGATAGATGTCACCATACTCTGTGATGAAAGCAACTTGCTGCCCGCCACAGCATGAAACACGTCTTCCTTATTGATCTTAACTTTTACTGGAACTTCACCATTCTAACCGAATTCCCCATTCTGAATCGAGATGAGAAATATTCATTTGAAACCCCACTCACGTCTTCTGGCTCCACGCACAGGTCACTCCTTTGCTTTCCGTTAGGCTGCACTCTTCCCTGTTCCTCATTGTATACTTATAAAGTGACTGGGGTGGTAGGTGAACATAGTTTCCTTAATCCTATCTGCCAAAGAAACCTCGTTGCTCCTCGTGTGCCTGTTAACTTCTACTTTAAGAACCTCTCTGCATTTTTATCCCTTTGAAAGGCCTCTCCTTCCTTTTGCATACAATTCTATCTGACATATTGCTCTATCTTTTGCTTTATCAAAAACTCAACAGTCCTTTTACATCCAAAGTTGCCTGGAAGCTTAGTCCCTGGCCCTTCATAACTTCACACGAATTCTCATTGCGCCAGAGTTGAAAGTCTCCCACTTCCCAATTGTAGACTTACACAAAGTAGCGACTCCAAGTCGATGCTTGCCACTTCCTGTCTAATGATACTGAATTTATCCTCACTTCAATCTAAAAACTCTGCCACTGCTCCATCTCTTGTACGGCCTTGCAGAATGTTCTTCTCGATACTCTTTCAAAATTCCACGCTGTCTCATCCTTCCACACTGACATAAGCTCATTTAAATAAGCAAAGGTGAAACACTTGACAAGTATCCTGTCACGTTATATGTGATGGAACAGAATTTTTGGGTCGAATACCCTAAGACTACTCCTATTGTGTGTTTATCTACGTGAACTCTTGATACAAATTGACACGGTAACTCAACTTTCCCATAACCAACAATTGGACAGGCAATTACCATTATTTTGTTTTCATATATTTATAGATCTTTCGATGCGATTTAGAATTCTCCAGCTTGGTCGGCGTTTTTACTCACACCTAAGTGACTTGGAAATGAATGGCTTGCGAAGCGAACTCAGAATTCAGTTCAGATACAACGCTGAAAGTTATTGTGGCTCCAAATATAGAAATTGGCAACAGTATGAGGATTTCCTTCCCTCTGTATTATGAGCAGATCAGGTGGATTACTACAGTAATTGTTCTCAGTAATTGATTTGAAATTTCATCACCTGCAAGGCATGATTTGTAATCAAGGCCCTTCGACCTCAGGATTACAGATGCAGTGTCAATTCATTCCTGTCGCTGTCTTGCCTCGGAACCTACGTTCCCAATAGGTCTACGACCTCATGGAAGTAAAATATCGAAATAGACACCCGAAAACCACTGATGCATGTGAAAGGTTAGCTAAGGTCATCTCAATTTGACAACAGTTTCAGAGAAATGGATGGAGTAGTGAATGAGAAATTTAGCGATACATTCAGGCCAGTTTGGAGTTTAGACAATTATTTCTTTGCACTTTAGAACACGTGGGACAGAAAGGGGTACCAATCGGACTTCTCATGTATTCGGTTATTGAAGTAGAACAAAGAACGTAGAACACTACAGTACAGTATAGTCCCTTAGGCCCACGATGCTGCGCCGAAAATTTCTCTTAATCTAAGATCAACGTAACCTACACAGCCCTCAGTTTACTGCCGTCCATGTGCTTGTCCAGCAGTCGCGTTAATGTCCCTAATGTCTCTGACTGTACTACAACCATTGAGAGTGCATTCCCCGCACCCACCACTCTCTACTTAAAGAATCTACCTCTCATATCTCCGCTAAACCTTCCTCCAATCACCTTAAAATTATAACCCCTCGTGGTTGCCATTTCTGCCCTGGGGAAACGTCTCTGGCTATCACCTCTATCAATGCCTCTCGTTACCTTGTACACCAACAGCAAGTCAGCTCTCTTCCTTCTTCTCTCCAGTGTGGAAAGCACTCGCGCACTCAACCTCTCTTCATAAAACAAGTCCTTAATCCCGGCAGCATGCTGGTAAATCTGCTCTGCACCCTGTCTAAAATATCTACATTATTTTGACAATGCAGTGAACAGAACTGGACACAATATTCCTCGTGTGGTTTAACCAAGATGTTATATAGCTGCAGTATAACCTCGCGGCTCTTAAACTCAATCCCCCTGTTAATGAAAGCCAAAGCACCATATGCCTTCTGAACAACCTTATCACTTGGGTGGCAACTTTGACGGATTGATGTACGTGGACCCCAAGATCTCACTGTTCCTCCATGCAGCCAAGAATCCTGTCATTAACCCTGTATTCAACATTCAAATTCGACCTTCCGAAATTAATCACTTTGCACTTGTCCAGGTTGAACTCCATCGGCCACTTCTCTGCCCAGCTCTGCATCTTGTCAATGTCTTGTTGCAGCCTGCAACAGTCCTCCACACTATCTATATCACCACCAACATTTGCGTCATCAGCAAACTTACTGACATATTTTTCCACTTCTTCATTCACGTCATTTTGAAAAACTACAAAGAGCAAAGGCCCAAGAACAGATCCCTGGCGGACAGGACTGGCCACAAACCTCCATGTAGAATGCTTTCCATTCACTAGCACTTGCTGCCTTCTTTCGACCAGAGAATTCTCCATTAAGAGAGCGAAATTTCCCGATATTCTATACCCGATAACATTCGGATTAAGTCTACGGTGGGGAACCTTCCCAATGCCTTACTGAAATCCATATGTACCACATCCACTGTTCGACCTTTGTCAATTTGGCTTGTCATATCTTCAAAAAAACTCAAGACGGCTTGTGAGGCATGACCTGCCCCTCACAAACCCTTCCTGACTCTCTTGGACCAAACTATTTTTTTTTCTTCAAATATTCGTAAACCCTATCTCTCAGAATCGTTTCCAGTACTTTGCTTACCACAGACGTAAGACTGACCCAGGGATTTCCCTATTCATTTTGTTAAACAGAGGAACAGCATTCGCCTCCCTCCAATCATCCAGTAATGCTCCCGTGGAAAGTGAGGATGCAAGGTTCATCACTACAGGCGCAGCAAACTCATTCCTCGCTTCCCGGAGTACACTTGGATACATCTGGTCCGGCCCTGGGAATTTCCTATCTTGATGCTTCCCAGAATTTCCAGCACATCGAATTTCTTAATATCAACGTGTTCAAGCCTATTAAACTGGCCCACGGTGTTCTCACTATCAAAAAGGTCCCTCTCCCCAGTGAATCCTGAAGCAAAAAACTCATTTACGGCCTCTCCTTACCCCTTCGGACTGCAGGTACCCCCACTATCTCTGATTGGTTCTCCGCACTGTCTGATCATTCTCTTATTTCTAGTCTAAGTGTATAAAGCCTTTGGGTTTTCCCTAATCCTTCCCGCCTTGGCTTTGTTTGTGCCCCTCCGAGCTCTCCTCAGTCCATTTTTGAGTTTATTCCTAGCTACCCTGTAATTGTCCTAAGCTGAGCCAGATCCTTGCTTCCTCAACCTTGCCTGTGATTACCTCGCTTATTCCTGCTGCCTTTCTCAATGAACAATAATATCTGTCTCTCGTCATCTGGCATTATACCGCTGCCAAGCGAAGTGTTCATTATGTCCGCTAGGATCCCAGTAATCTCCTATCATCCATCACATAGAAGCTTGGTAGAAACTAATAGGCCTTAGGAGTTTATGCAACTTTACAACACAACAGGATCAAATCCCTCTTCCTTATTAATTATTACATATTCTACAGCTTCACTGTTCCCCAGCTGCAACTTATTTCCCTTTTCTGAATATAGTTGAGAAATATTCTGTTAACTCCGCACCTAAGTCGTCAGGATCCACGCTCAGGTTGCTACTTTGACCTCAAAGACTGCAGTCTTTACCTCTTCCTGTAATATGCTTACAAAGTGCCTGGGGATGATGGGTGTGTGTGTCTCCTTAAACCTATTGAGAAAGATATGCAGTGGTTCCTCTGTTACTCCTAACTGATTTTTTAAAAACAACCGACATCCACACACACACAGAGAAACACACGCACATACACAAAAACAAACACACATACACACACAGTCAGACACACATACATACACACTCAGACACACATACACACGCACTCAGACACACAGACATAAACACTCAGACACGTAAACACACATACACACTTAGGTCCACGCACGGACAAAAGCACGCACACATTCATACCCGCACGCTCATACTCAAACACGTTTAGACACACACATAAATCACACACGCACTCAGATACTCATGCACACACATGCAGGCACTCAGATACACAAACACACACACACTTTAATATCATTGATGTCTTTTCCAGCTTTGTTTTTCATGCGCTGTCCCTGACATATCGTTCCACCTTTTTCATTATCAAAATCTCGAGATCTCTTGATTTGTAGTGCTTCCTGGACTTTCATGTGCTTGCTTTCCACTCTTACCGAAGTATACCGGCCATGTTACGTTTAAACACTCCCTCTTTCCAAAAGTAGACTTAGCTACAATTAACGGTTCCAATTCCACGTTTGCCAGCTCCTTTCTAATCATGTTCAAATTATTCCTACCTCAATTCAGACATCTATATTTCTCCACTCTCCCTATCTCTTTCCAGAATGACTTTGAAACCTGTAGATTGACGATCATTATTCCCAAAAATGTTCGCTGAAAGATGCTGCGATAATTTGAGAAGATTCATTTCTTTCTTATTAGGTCTCACACTGCCCTATCTCTAAAAGAACAATCTTCATAATGATGTCCTAGAGACGCAGCATAATGATGCTCAAAATGATGTCCTAGAGACACTATAAAGTTTCAATCCTGTCCACGGTGGCTCAGTGGTTCGCACTGCTGCCTCACAGCACCAGGGTCCCAGGTTTGATTCCAGCCTCGGGCAACTGTCTGTGTGGAGTCTGCATATTCTCTCCTTGGCTGTGTGCGTTTCCTCCGGTTCCCCCACCCCCACAGTCTAAAGATGTGCAGGTTAGGTGAATTGGCCATGCTAAATTGCCCTTGTGTTAGGTGCGTTAGTCAGAGGGCAAATGTGTCTGGCTGGGTTCCTTGAAGGGCCTGCTTCCACACTGTAGGGAAGCTAATCGTTTCAAACTGACGTGATGCCAGGTAATATAAGCGAAGCTGAAATACCTTGCATGCATTATTCCATTGATCTCACTTATACAAAGATGAAGCAGTATTTTCCGTCCGAATAGCCTAACCCTGCCGCCTATGTTGTGTTTGTCTACGTGAATCCAACGTACATTAACAATTTTACATGCTCAGTCAACTAGCCAGTGGATGCTTTTTCCTTGCAAACTGTCCAATGCTAAACAGTTGGGCAGGCAACCACAGAGGCTTATTCATACGTTTATATTCTGTTTGATGAGATTTAGAATTCTTTACCTTGCAGCATTTTTTCCCACTCCTAACTAGACTTGCACTCAGAGGCTTGCTAAGCACATTCAGAGACCAGATAACACCTTATTCCTGTTCTAGTGTTAAAAATAGGAAAGACATATTAAGGATAGCACATTTCCTTCCCTCAGTTACATAAGTAGATCAGGTGAATTGTTACCACAATTGATTCATATCCAGACACCAGCTCTTGTATTTTTAAATATTGGTTTGAAATTCCACCAGCTGCCATGTCGTGCTTTGTGATCAAGTTCCAGGGCCTCAAGATGACTGGTCGAGTATAATTTCATCTCCTTCACTGTCTCACCTCATCCATTCGATGCACGACCTCGTGAATACAAAATATTGAATTTCAACTTAGGAAACCTGTTGGCCCATCAGAATCATGCCATATCTAAGTTCACTTTAGTCTGGCAACAGTTTCCAAAAAATTAGGAGAGAAATGCAGGAGGTGATGATCAATAAATTTAGACCAATTCAAAGTTTGAGCAATTCTTTCTTTGCACTTTAGAGCATGTGAAGCAGGAAGAGGGACAGATCAGAGTTTGTGGTGCATTCAATCGAGAAAGGAAATACAGATTATGTTGTGTACTCCAAAGAATGTCTCTGCAGCTGACTTCACATAACTACTTCAATGTTATTCATGGGATATGGGTATCACTCATTCGGCCAGCATTTATTTCCCATCAAGTATTTGCCACTTGAAAGCGCGGTGGTGAGCTGCGCCTTCTTGAATCTCCGCAATTTGTATGGTATACGTGCACCCACAATACCGCGAGGGGAGGAAATTAGGTGTTTGACACAGAAATAGTGAATGAATAGCAACATATGTCCAACTCAGGATGATGGGTGGTGGTGATAGGCAGTGTTTCCATATGTCCTTCTGGATGGAAATGGTCATGAGTTTGGAAGGAGTACTCTGAGAAGCTTTGGTGAATTTCTGTACTGTATTTTGAAATTAGCGCACGCTGCTATACCTGAGTGTTTTCAGTGAATGCCTGTGGATATGGTGCCAATCTAGCGGGCTGCTTTGTCCTCCATCGTGTCAAGCTTCTTGTTTTTGTTGGAGCTGCACGGCAACCACGGAATTTGGAGAATATTACATGCACCAGTCTCTCTCTTCTTGAATGGGAAGAGAGCTTTGTCCAGCATTGTCTAAGATTAATTGAGGGATTGTTTTTGAGAACTCAAACTAGGCATCAGTTTGCACTTTACTACTAAGTAAATATTGCTTGATAGCACTGCTGATTACCCGTTCAAATACATCTTTTGCTGAAGGAGTGTATACTGATTTGAAAACAATTGGCCTGGTTAGATTTGTCCTGCTGTTTATGTGAGACCACGCATGGTCAATTTTCAACATGGACAGTAGACAGAAAAAAAATCAGACAATCTGAAACAAAGGCCAGTGTGTCCAATTACCCTTCCCCAAGTGACCACTTCCTGTTGAAATGTGGGTCCCATAGTTTGTGATACAAAATTAGCTTGGTCGCAGAAGACAGAAGCAAGTTTGGAAGTGTGCTATCAAAATCTGTGATTAATATTGTTCTAACACGGTCAGTGCTGGGTCGTCGATTGTTTGAAACGCAAATAGGTGATCGGGATGAAAATGTAAATGGACTGATCAGTAACTTCTTGGTAACCACAATTATCATTAGTACCTCTTTAAGGTCCACATTATCCCTTTCCTACGATAAAACCAATCTTTGCCTTTTGCTCTGGTTACACTTGCAATCACTTTTACTCGAGTATCTTAGATGAACAGCACATAAACCAGCAGTACATCGCCCCCTTCAGTTCTGAATAAGAGATTGCAGACTCGAAATATTAACTCTGTATTTGTTCCAAGATTCTGCAGCTTTTTCTGTTCTCAATTCAAATTTCCAACACTCGCAAAACATTAATCGCGTTATCATGTTGACAAAACTGCATCCAGTTTCGTCTGTTTGGTTACATTCACCCACATTACCAACAATATTCAGCTTCACTTGCGCTGTTTTGCTCTATTTGTTCACAAGACAGCGGCTGAGCCATGTCTGACAGACGTGCTGCAGAACTTCACACCATATATGGGTTGTGTCACGATAGAAGGCAACTTGCCGACCATGTGAAGAAACATCATCGTTCAGAGAGAAGCAAAACACACAAACACAGATACTATTATAAGCAATGCAGGGCATTCTCCAGCAAAAATCGCACCCAGGCAGACATGGAATGATGCCTGAAAACACGCAGAAGCATAGTTGACAGCAAGCCATAATTTGGAATTCGACAACATTTATGGAAGTTTCAATACGTGAAAAACAGTTTCGCAGTCGGCACAACCAAAGAACCACAAAACCGTCACTGTGCGCTTTGCATTTTCTGTTGAATCAACAGGAAACACCTGGCACTGTGGTAAATTCTGTGCTCAAATGTTGTCGCCAGTTTGTCCTTTAAAATTAAAAACTGCACAAGGAAAAATGTGGCAAATTCCGAATTATACTTCAGACTCCATATAATCTCATTGAGTATTTCATCAGGGCACAGCACAACCTTCTTCACTAACTGAGATACAAACGGTCTTGGTGTCATCTGCAAACCTAATAACCATGTCTCAGTTAATAAGGTGTGGCGCTGGATAAAGCATAGCAGGTCAGGCAACATCTGAGGAGCACGAAAGTCAACATTTCGGGAATAACCCTTCATCAGGACTTGGAAGGGGGAGGGGCTGAAAACTAAATAGGGGGAGGGAGCGTGGGACTAAAAGAAAGGTAGGCGGGATGGTGAAAGGTGGATGCAGGGAGGAGGTGATGGTGATAGATTGGTGGGAAGTGTGGAGCGAATAGGTGGAAAGGAAGATGGGCAGGTAGATCAGGACAAGAGGCCGGTGAGAAGTCAGAGGGTTGAATCTGGGATGGGGTTGGGGGGACGGGGGAGATTTGGAAAGTGGTGAATTCAATGTTGAGGCCGTGTGGTTGGAAGCTCTCGAGGCGGACACAGAGGTGTTCTTCTCCAGTTATGGATGTGGTGGAGGGTCAAAATAGGGGGATGTTGGAGGGGGAGATGAAATTAATGACCACCAGAAATTGAGTTTGGTTGGTGCATACAGACCAGAGATGAGCCCTGAACAGTTCTGCATGTTTGTGCTCAGTCTCTCTCATGTAGGGGAGACCTCATCGAGAGCAATGTGTGCAGTAAATGAGGTTTGAGGATATAGAAGTAAATCACTGCCAGATTTGGGATGAACTTTGGGGCCATGGATGGAGGTGATAGAGGAAGTGTGGGCACAAGTTTTTGCACCTCTTACAGCAGCAGGAGAAGTTGCCAGGTGTCGAGTGGCGATTGGTGGGTAGTGTGGATCTAACAAGGGAGTTGCAGTGGGGACACTCCATGCGGAACACAGATAGGGGTAGGGAGGATTTTTTTTTTTTAGGTGGTGGGATCTGATTGTAGGTGGTGAAAATAGCGAAGGATCATTGGGAGATTCGTGAGTGGAAAGTGATGACAAAGGGGATTCTACTCTTGTTGAAATTGGGCGGATGGCTCATCATGGACAGTGGGGCAGGAAATGGGGAGACACAATTGAAGGCACTATTGATCACAGTGGAGGGGAAATTACTGTACTTGAAGTTGGAGGACTCCTGGGACGTTCTGGAGTGGAATTGCTCATCCTGAGAACAGAAACAGTAGAGGTGGAGGAATTGGGAGTAAAGGATCACATTTTTACAGGAGGTGAGGTGGTAGAAAGTGTAGTCAGCACCAGGCTAACAGCAACTGGGGAATCTGTAAATATGTTAACACCTTAAATCTTGATCTGCCATGCAAAATTTCCCCAATTATAGTACAGAAAGGCAAATGTGTAAGAGAACAATGCAGCCTGACAGAAAAAAAATCATTTCGAAGTTCAGTAAGTTAGAACAATCGTGCATTACGATCAAAGACTGACATTGTAGATTTGAAGGGAATCTATAATCACAAATTCACTGATTGCAATGGTGTTACAGTGTGGAATGAAGCTGTTCGGCCAATCATGTCTGTACTGGCTCTACAAACATTCATGATTACCCAGTGCCAGCAGCCTGCTTTAGACCCAGAACCTTGCATATATTTGTTTGCATACTCTTCCAATGCCTTCTGGAGTTGCAAATTCCAATATGGATTCCCCAGATTTCCAGTCAATGCCTTCCATGTCTGAACGTCCAACTATATGAAAGAAAAATCCTCACTTCACTTTTGCCGCTGGTACAGATCACTTGGATCAATGCTGTCATGTCCATGTCCCATTTATGATCGGGAAAGGTTTCTCTCCATCTTCTCTGTCAATGTTTCCTTGATCAATGGCATATACATTTGCAGCATGACTTACCAACTTACTAATCAGATATCTGATATATTTTGCTCACAATACAGGTCGCAGCAATGATTCTTGTCTAACAAGACTGGTCACAGATCTCCAGTCAGAAAAACAGCCCGAAACTTTGCAACCTCTCTCTTCTCTAAAAAAGAAAATTTTAGATCCATCTTTCCAACTCACAGCCATTGATCCCCTGTCGTTTTATCTGGTGGATTCCTGGAGCCTATTCATTGCTTTCATGAAGTCGTTGTCGTCAATAACATCTACTATTCCACCCTCATCAATCATCTTCATCACTTCCTCAAAATACTCAATCAACTTCCCAACGCAAACGATTGTTACTATTTCTAATAGGTCTTTTCTTTTCCAAATATGTGTTAGTGCTGTCCTTAAGAATTTTCTCCAAGAAGTTGCCTGTCATGGATGTAAGACACAGCGACCTGTATTTCCCTGAATTAATCATGTTCCTCTATCTGAACAAACGAAAGGCAGTGGCTATTCTCGAGTGTCCGGCGTCCTCACTTGTGGCTAAAGAGGATCTAGAGGTCTCTGACAAAGCCTCAGTAATTATCCCTACCCCTAACTCCTTAAATATCTGTCTATCCTATGGGATAGATCTCAGTAGGCCCAGGGAACATATCTAAACTAAGATTTTTCAACACATCCGAAATCTCCTCCCTCCTAATTTTGATATGCCACAAAATATCAACATTTTCCTCCCTAATCTTGCCATAATTCGTCTCATTGTCTTTTGTGAATACTGACGGGAGGTATTCATTAACGATCTCACCCCCCTTCCTCTCACCCTAGACATAAACACCTGCCTTTGGCCTTGAGTCTTTTTACAACCATCTCTTGCTCATAACACAACAATAAGTTGCCTTGAGTCGAGAGTGTGGTGTTAGTAAAGCTCAGCAGGTCAGGCAGCATCTAAGGAGCAGGAGAATTGATGTTTCATACATAAGCCCTTCGTCTTGAATCAGGAATCATGATGAATGGCTTATTCCTGAAGCGTCGATTCTCCTGCTCCTTGGATGCTGCCTGACGTGTTGTGTTTTTCCAACAACACCATTTCGACTCTGATCTTCAGCATCTGCAGTCCTCACTTAGGAGAAAATACCTTGATCCTCCTTGCCAAGAATATTTCCTGGTCTCTTTTAGCACTCCTAATTCCTCTGTTACCGTCTTTCCAGCTTCCTTTATACCTGTCAAGGGTTTTGTTTGATTTCAGCTTTCTAAACACGTGCTTAGTTTTCGCGTTCTGACTAAAGAGTCGATATCTCCTGTCATTCACAATTTGCGAATCATGCCATCCTGAACTTTCAGCCTCACAGGAAGACGTTGATGCAGGTACAGTTACAAAATTGAAAAGACATTTGGATAGTTACGTGAATAAGAAAGGTTCAGAGGGATATTGAACAAATGCAGGCAAATGGGACTGGTTTAGTTTGGAAAACGTGACCGGCATTGATGAGTGGACCAACGAGTCTGTTTCTGGTTTATACAACTCTGATTCCATGTAGATTCTGAATTCTGATCAATTGGACTTTAAATGACTCCTTCCTGTTAAAAATAGATTTCCCATGAAAAATGCCGTTTGTATCTAATTTCTCGAGGACCTGCCTAATGCTGTTATCATTTGCATTCGCCTATTTTAAAACTTTTACTGGTGTGATCCCTATTCATAATTATGTTAAACTGATCATTACCAAAATGTCATGGCTTTCATTGCAAACAAACACAGAAATTGGTGGAAAACACGCAACAGGCCTGGCAGGATCTGTAGAGGCGAAGCAAGGTTAACGTTTCAGGCTCAGCGACCCTTGCTTCGGACTTATTTTGACGAGGAAAAGTTTGGTATATATGCTGCAGAATCTGTGGGGGAGGATGAAGGAGTTAACGGTACTTGGAAGCGCGATGAAAAATAAAGTTGGGCAGACACGGGAATGCTTAAAGGTCAGTTTGGGAATATTCTCAATACCACCATGTTCTCTGGCAAGTATCTCTTGCAGGCTTACTATTGTACCCCAGTAAAGCTCAGCACAACTGGAAGAATAACGTTTTATTTCCCCCTTGGGAACTCTGCAGCTTTCTGGGCTCAAACTCGAGTTCAGTAAATTCAGCCCCTGGGCAACTTCCGAAGTATCTGTGACCAAGCTTCGTCATCATGTAGGCTGCTGCTGCACATACTCAAACAAACACAGACAATTGCACTCACTCACATGACTCACTGACATACTCATTCACAGTCATAATGTCAAGAACAATTGCACTTACACTGTCGCACTCACTGATACACTCACACTCGCTCACTGACATTCACACAGAAAAACAGGCAATTACGCGCTTACTCACTCACTGTGACGCGCACAGAAACATAACTTCACTCCGACTGTCACTCACACACACTCAGTGACACAGATATTTACACTTCCACACCTACTAACTGACACACACTCAATTTCACCCATCTCTAAGTCAGACACTCACTAATACCCGCAGAGACAATCGCATTCACACTCCTGATAATACTCATTCACTGACACTCATGCACACAAGCACGGATCCTTAATTCCTATTTGCAAATTAACATCGTGTGATTGAAAAGATCCGTTGTGCAAATTAACATAAGTTTATTGTACAAATGAGCATGGCTTTATTTAGCAGATGAATCCTTTATCCACGAATCTACCCAGAGACATCAGGTATTTGTTTGTAGGTATCTCTACATGCATGTGCCTGGATTTATGTGTCTGCACGTGTGTGTGCATGTGTTCTTTTCTGTGCGTGAGAAGTTGGTGGTGAGCTGCTTTTTTGAATCGCTGATGTCCATGTGGTTTAGGTTAAATGAATGATGTCATTAGGGAGGGAATTCCAAAATTCTGACTCAGCCACACTGAAAGAATGGCGATAGATTTCCAAGTGGGATGGTGACTGACTTAGAGGGGAAATTGCAGGGCCTGGCGTTCCCCATATCTATGACCCCTTGTTCATCTAGTTCCACTCCAAGTCGCACACCACCACTTTCTCATGGGGGAAACGAGGTACACGTTAATATATGTTGAGTCCAACCTACGATATCCTGGGTCCAGTGAACAAATGAAAAATAAAGCAAATCCATTGTTGTTTACTAAACGGGATAGACTATCTATAACCCTCTATTCCTTGACCTCACTCCAATTTCAGAGACATATTGAAAGGTGACGGTCACTATTACTTCACTTTCCCCCATGCACACCTTCATTGACTCGCACATGTAGCAATGAATCTGGGAAGATATTCAGTTTACTTTTTTTTCTTTTATTGACTGTACGTGACAGTGACCCAGTTACCACAGAGCCAGCTCGCTGACTGAGCAAAACCCCTGACACTCCTGATTTTTAAAAATCTTTTATTTACATGTGGAAAGTCCTTGACAATGATCCAGCTCCCTCAGAGCCAGCTCTCAGGCTGAACAGAACCTACCTTTTATTATTCTTCTTTTTTTTCCATGCTGTGTGTGTGCAGGTGTGAGACACAGTGGAAGACATAGAGTGTACAAAGCTTTATTCAATATCAACCACTAAGAAGAAAAGAAACACCCAAGTGATCAGTGACAAGTAGTGCTGTTCACATCAAAGGGCAATGCTGTGTGATCAAACAGTGAAGGGGAGGGTAGGGATTAAATCAAAACGGAGTTGGAGGGGGAAATAATACACACCATCCCTGCAGTGCCCATCTCTCCCTGAACAGCTCAAGGGTGTTGGTGGACACCGCGCACTCCTTCTCCAGAGACGATATTCAGTTTTCTTGTGGCGTAGAACGCTCCTGGAATTGAATGGGTTAGTGGAACCTGTTTGTTCATCATCTATCATTAACATCAGTCTCAACAGATCTTCGTTGTGTCCCTGGAGGGCGCTTCCCTCCTTTAATAATGAGGGACTCTTAACGGCCTTTTACCCTGCCATGCCAGCGGTAGTGCCAGGTCCCTCACTATCCGGGAATCAGTGTCTGGACAGAGAGAGCAAGAGATTGGATTCTGAGAGTGACCAACTGGGATCATTAAGACAATGGATAGAAGTTTCTACGATGGACTTTACTGGCTTTCCCAGGATTGGCTATCTCTAACATCACGGATTCAGGACGTGCTTTGGATTATTCAGGGCGTCTACTACCCCATTCTGGCTTTTGTCGGCGTTCCTGGTATGTATCTGGTGAAGCCATAACATCCAGTAAGGCCGCATTTGATGTTCCACACGCAATTCTGCTCGCCCTGCTAAAGGAAGGATATTATTAATTGGAAAGAAATTAGAAATTATTTACAACGCTGTTATCTAAACTGGAAGGTTTGCGTTGTCAGGAGTGGTTAGATAGGCTGGGACTTATTTCTCCCTGGACTGTAGGAGACTGAAGGATGACCTTAAAAAGGTTTATGAAGTCACGGTGGACATAGATAACATGTACACGCAAGGCTCCGCACCACAAACCCCCACACACACACCCAGGGTGGGGGAGTGCAAACCTAAAGGGCATAAACTCAAGGTAAGAGAGGCAAGCCTAACAAGAGTGGCAGCTTTTTCGTGTGATTCGTGTGTAGAATGAGCTGCCAGAGGAAGTGGTGGAGGCTGGTCCAATTACAACATTCAAAAGGGATCTGGATGGGTAGATGGGTTCAGAGTGGCTTAAAGGCAAATGGGACTAGAGCATATTGGGAATCGTGGTCGGTATGGACAAGTTGGGCCGATGGATCTGTTTGCTTCTTGTGTGACTCTGTGACACAAACGTCATCCATCCATCAGTTCTCGGGTAGCTCGTTCAACTCCAGTGCCGTTTTCTCCATCCATGTTTTCTAAACATCCCTTTCCCTCGCTCTGAACCCCACTCCCTCTGCATCACAATAGCATAAGTCATAGAAACATACAGATCTACACCACAGAAGAGAAAGGTAATTTGACCCATTCAATGACAAATCTGATCAATTTGGTGCTGCTAAAATTCATGCATTTGTTAGTACATCTTTCAAATTCCCAAATGCCTCTTGGCGTTGTTCTGCTCAACAATCCGTCAGTAGTGTCACGAGACAGCTGAGGTTTGGAACAAACCTCTGGTAGATTCCGTTTGATGCACCTCTTTCTTCGAGGATCGTGATGGAAATTTCTCGACGCCCTTAGTCTTCACGTTCCATGGGGTTAACTTTCCATGACTTATGTTCAATCCGCAGAACGTCACCTTAGTCTTTGCGACTTCGGTGCTCTTTAGGTTTATTACCAGTTTTGTTTCACTTAATCGTTCCAAGAGCTCTGCCAACTGTACCATGTTATTTTTGTATGACTCGATAAAGATCACGAGATCATTCACATAAAGTGCATTATGTGTTAATCCGGCCATAACTACATTTGTGAGTCTTTGGAATGTGACTGATGCGTTCTTCATTCCAAAATGCATCACTTTGAATTGATATAGCTCATTTGGTTTGCTTTCTCTGATATGGCTGCCTGCCACTAATCATGCAGCAAGTCCAAGTTTCTGATCTAAGTGGCTTTTCCAACTTTCTCTACACAGTCTTCCAATCTTGGTTATGAATAGGAGACGATTTTGTCACGGCGTTGATCTTCCAACAGTCCACACAAAATGGTCTGGTTTTGTCAGGTGTCAGAACTAACCCAATAGATTTCTGTCATATTTTTCCACAAAATGTGACCCACTCGGGTAACATGTCAGAATGTATGCAGATGTTTTTGTCACTTGCGATTAGAAACTGACAAAATCCAGTAACTCTCAAAATTGTAACCTCTTTCTCTTCTGCTTCTGCTCTTCCTCAGTAAATTTTACCCACAGAGATAATGTCTTTCTAGAGATCGGTCACTAACTCAATACCCGGGTTTATATACACCCCATGACTCATTAAATGCTTGTAATTTGATATATTTCAAGGTGGCAAATCAATAAAATTCAATTTTCATTGGCTTCTGGTATCCTGGGCACAATTTCAACTAATAGGTCAAATCCTAACTGCTGCCAAAACAGCAACCAGGTATCCATGTGCCTATGTGTACCTATGCTGGAACAACCCATCTCCCAAATTTTCCATTATGGCAGCCGAGACTCCACTTTAAGTAAACTTCAAATTTCCCAACACAATTTCTATTCTAAAGTGACCATAAATACTTTCCACTTGACAATAGTGTCCTTGTGCACGAATCCAAAAAAGTCGGCATTCGGCTGTCGGGTATAATAAGAATCACAAATGGAATCCTGGCATTCATTGCAAAAGGACTGAATAATAAAAGCACAGATGTACTGCTGCAAATAGATAAGGAGTTAGTAAGACCTTACCTTGAGTATTGTGTCGGGTTTTGTGCACCTCATGTAATATAACTGTCCTTCCTCACAGTTAACATAGTGACGATTGTGATCCTATCTCGGAGCAAGTGTGGTCTCTCCAAATGTGTCACCTGTTATCTTGTGGCTATGGCAACGACAGACCTACTGGTTATTATCTTCGACTTGATATTGAGACATATACCAATCGTTTATTATATCCACTTTGTCTTCCTGGAGACCGTCCCTGTGTGTAACATCCATGCAGTCCTGCTTTATGCAGTTACTGACTGTTCTGTTTGGTTCACTGTCATTTTCACCTTTGATCGATTTTTGGCCATATGTTGCCAGGAGCTGAAAAGCAAATATTGCAATGAGAAAACAGTACCTGTGTTTCTCGGAACAGTGACTGTGCTGAGCTGTTTGAAGAACACTTTCTGGTATTTTATGTTGACAAATCGGTACTGGTTGATGAACAGGCCCTGGTTTTGCCGTGTCACAAATGTTGTGCAGGAATCTCGTGTCTGGGTCACAATTGAGTTTCTCCATCATATTCTCACCCCAGCTCTCCCCTTCGTCCTGATTCTGCTGCTGAATGTTTTCACCGTCCGGCACATTCTCATGAGTAGCAAAGCACGTAAGAGACTTATTCGCCAGAGTGCCAGAGACCCAGAAATGGAGAGTCGAAGGAAATCCATCATTTTACTATTTGTTATCTCAGCAAATTTCATCTTGCTGTGGATAATGATAATGCTATATTCGATTTGGAACCGAATGGTGTTTTTAGGCTATTGGTCTGTCTGGATACATGATTTTGTCCAGGAATTAGGCTTCATGCTACAGCTCCTCAGTTGCTGTACAAACACAGTGATTTATGCCGTGACCCAGAATAAGTTTAGAGAACAGTTGACGAGTGCATTGAAATATCCCTTTTCTCAAATTGTTCAAGGCGCTCAGTAGTCCTGGGAAAATAAACCAGGCAACGCTCAAAGATACCAGCAAATTTCCCAATGCATTGGCAATGGTAGTGCCCAAAACTGATATGACTGCACCCAATCTGCTGGCAATAGCACAATAGCACACTTCACGTGAGCAGCTTCTTTAGAACACTGAAATGTACGGCAAAGCAACAGGCCCTTTGTCCCGTGATGCTGCGTTGTCACGACGCCAAATTAAACTAATCCCTTGTGTCTGCCCACGGTCTATATCCCTCCATTCCTTGCTTATTGATGTCCTGCTCTAAAAGCCGCTTAAACGCCTTTATCATCTCTGACTCGAACACAACCTTTGGCAGTCCGTTTCAGTCAAATGCCACTCTCTGTCTGAAACAAAAACCTTGCCCCTCGTATTTCCTTTGAACTTTCCCCCTCTCACCTTTAATGCATGCCCTGTAGTGTTCGAATTTTGAACTCTGGGGAGAATATTCTGACTGTCAACTCTACCTATCCCGTCATCATTTCGTAAACTTCTATCATGATCCCCCTCATCCACCCGCGATCAAAAGAAAATATCTTCTAAGGCAGGAAGCACACTGCTGAACCTCTTCTGCACCCTCTCCAAAACCTTCTCGAATCTCCTGTAATGCGGCAAACACTATTGAATGCAACATTCTAAGTGTGGCCTCAGCAAAGTCTGATAAAGTTGCTCCATCACGTCCTGACTCTTGCGCTCCATCCTCTGAGCGATAATGTCAAATATGCGACATGCCTTTTTTTACCAACCTATCTACTTGTGTGGCCACCTTCAGGGAGCTATTCCTTTTACACCCCAGGAGCCTACCGTTCGTAAATGTTGTTCGGAGGCCTGTCATTAACTGTAAAATCTTAGGTTCGAGTCCCGTGAATGTCGATGCATGGCCATTCGGCCCATTGAGGTCACATCGTCTCTCTGAAGAGCATCCTACCGAGACACATCCCCCCTAAAGTATTTCACATGAGAAATCTTCCAAACCAACATGTCCCTTAACATTGATTAGATTACATTAGGTTAGACTCCCTGCATTGCGAACAACTTAGCAAGGCCAATTTACTTAACCTTTGAAATCACACAGATATGGGAGAAATGTGAAAACTCTACATAGACAATCACCCGAGCGTGGAATTGAATTCACGTGCCCAGCAATGTGAGGCTACAGTGCCAACAGCTGAGACACTATGACGCCCTCTTAACATTTGATCTCCCAAAGTGCAACAGCTCACACTTCCCCGGCTTAAACTCTGCAACTGATCCATGACCCGCTGTATCATTTGATAATCTTCTTGAACCGCTGCAACCCATGTGTTGTTCATCGACCCGCAATGCCCTCAGTGAGGGAGTTCCAGGATTTTCCATCTGTTAAAAGTCGGTTCTGTCAGTGTGAAAATCCCTGCATTCACTGGTGTGCGGGAAGTATTGGACAGTCTCCACAGTGAGGTAGCCGTCCTTTTCCTTCCTGGTGGATTACCTGATTCATTGTCGTCAGGGCGATTACGGTGAGAAGATGGGCCAGCTCTGAATCCTGCACAGGGACTGTCATGCTCAGCTGCTGATTTGAAGCTTCGCGGTTCTCAGTTTCCCGGATGTGTGTCGCTGTGGGCACTCTGTAGGCCCCGACGATATTGTATGACATTAAACACAAAATGGAGAGAGAAATTCTGAGCCTTTGTTGATTCGCTTTTTGATTCATTCACACTTTCAAACTTCACTCCAGTACTCAGCGTGCCTCATTCCAGTCAAAGATTGAGAAACAGGCAGAAGTACACAAAAAAACAGTGGCGCACACATGTCAGCATATGTCTACATGATCATTGGCATTGTATCACTTTAACCACACGAGGGACAGACAAGGAGAAAGGTGTGAAGGAGTTAACCTCATTTCAGTGGACTCAACCCCAAAACAGCAGACATCACACTGCCCAGAGAGACAGGCACAGGCATAATCTCTGTAACGTTGTTCCTTTTTTTCACCTTCTGCCTTGTTTAATTTTTTTTCTCTCGCCATCTCTCTTTCTTTCACCATTTTTGACTTCAAGATATTGACTCAGAATTTCTGCTCTCTCTCCAAAGTGCACCCTTCAAACATTTCATCTCCAGAATTTGTGTCCCTCCAAAATGTTGTGACCTCCAACTTTCCACTAACAAAAATGTAACCTTCCCAATTATGTCGTGCAGCGCAAAATTTCTGACCCCTCCCCGTATATTTAGATCCCCACCTCCCAGTTTGCAAGGCCCTGCCAATACTGCACCACACATTGGACAGGATCCCATAGCTGCACCCTGCTCCATCAGTGGTAAGGACTTTCTGACGTGTCAGATTCTGCGCGTTCTTGCCAATTGTTTGAATATTTTGAGCGCGCATCTAACAATGGGACGTCAACCTAGTGAAGCTAAAAATCAAATTTACTTTCACGATCAATAGGACAGGCTATAAGTGATAGAAAAAGCTAAGCTATCCCACATCAATGTATAAAAGAAAAAGGAACAATCCACCACAGGAATTGACGTCGAAACCTTCCACGTCTGTGGAATAAATGACACGTTTCTAAACTAAAAACTTTTTCCCTCCACATCATCCGTATCCCTCGACTCCCTGCCTGTTCATAAGCCTGTCAAGACGCCTCGTAAACAGTTGCTATTGTATGTGTCATCATCACCTTCACTGACACCACATTCCACACACATACAAACGTCTATGTTAAATAAACGTGTCCCTCACATCGCCTTTAAATTTATCTGTTTTACCTTTAATGTATGTCCCATACTAATTGATATTTCTAACCTGGGACAAAAAGATTACGACTCTCTGACAATTCTATCCGTGCCTCTCTTCATTGTGTAAGCGACCTCCAGTTCTCCCCGACTCCCCCCCCCCCTTCTTGTTTTGACTCGACATGTTTGAAAACCTCCTTCATGGAGTATGAGAAAGCAAAGCATTGCACGTGGAATTTCTTCAATACTTCTTTGATAAACCATAGGACCACTATCCACAACAGTGAGCAAATTAATTCACACTGAGAAATGATCTGCATTATAAATATATATATATTTATACACATAAACATAACTAAAAAGCAATCTGTTTATTTTCACTTCCAATTCATTAAAACACACAAAATAGAAGTTTACAAGGATCGAGAATGCAAATATAATCATTTCAAAGCCAAAGTAAGTCCTGATGAATTACAATCAAATGCAGTTTGTGTTGAGAAATTTATATAGTCGTTTCGAAATGATAATCTGTGATTTTCTCGCAATGTTATCTGTCTCCGGCCATCCCGTGTTGAAATAGACTCTAACATTTACCTGAAAAGATAAATATAATAATTTGAGTCCACTTGAGTTCAAGTCACCTGTGACTCCATTAACAGCACATGAACCTGCTAATTCCCAGCTGAAGCTGACACTCCAGGAGTTCGGGGAATCAAAGGTTAAATCTGCCTCTGCAATGTCTGTCTGATGATGGGCCATATTTGGAAGACACGTTGACTTGTATCTCTATCTGTGCACTCACCTGTATGCAAAAGACAGCCTGGAACCTATTCTGAAGTGTGGCAGAGGAGTAACCAGCAAGGGATCACGCGGTCAATATTTATTCAACAAACAACAGTCACTGAACTTATTATATAGTAATTGTCGCCTTCAGATTTGCAGGAGTTTATGTGCATATGCTGACTGTGCCTTATACTGAATTACAACAGAGATGACATTTCCAAAATCACATGACTGGCTCATGTATGATTTTGCAAACAGGATGTTGGTAAAACGTTCAACATTAAGAAGTGCCTGTGCTTTCTTTCACACTGATGAAACAATTTCAATAATCTCTGTGACACGGTAAAAATTGTTTTGCTGACTAATTGGAACATTCCCATCGCATCTATCAATCGGTTGACTGAAAAATAAATGTCGAGCTTTCTATGGTGATTTTCAACATTAAATAATGCTCAGTGTACTTCAGAATTCAGTAGAAAGCCAAAGAATCCCATTCTGTCTTCTCCATTAGAAACACTGGAACTTATAGTAAAAGGTAGTTCTTATTGGTTGGATGGGTACGTTGTAAAAGTTTGCATTACAATTTCACTGCATGTCAATACCAAAGGCACCATAGATACATGAGTTATCAGTAGGAAAAGGATGGGTTTCCTGAGAGGGCAAAAGAAGTAACATTGCAAGGCTAGCCATTGCAAGTGGTAACCTGGGCTGGTATGATTCAAGTCACAAAATGACTCCGTTCAGAGGTTTCCAGACTATGCTGGCTTGGCGTTCAGGAGGATCGCAGCCATATCACAGGCTGTTTTATGAAGCTATCGAATCATGCAGTACAGTAAATTTCCTTCAGAGCATCGAGTCTGTACTGTCAAAAAAACTGTTAAGACCTATAACTGTCTCAAATTCCAGCATTCCAGACATTCCAGACACCCACCAGCCTCTGTGAAATGATAAATTTCCTCAAATCGCTTCGAAAATGTTGTCTTTCATTGTTAACCTGTCTCCTTGTTATTGACACGATCATCAGTTTGATAATAATGAACAACGATATTTAATCATTTTCACGGTCAGTTAGGTTTTTATCTGTGACTTAGATAGGATTTATGGAAGTATTGCAACATTTGAAAATGTATTGAAGCGATTCAAACACACCATTACATGATAGAATTCGCAGAGATTTAGCCAGCTAGATTACATACAGTGAAGTGAAAGAGGAAGCAAGTTTGAGAGGAGATGCAGAACACTTAAATAAATGTGGATGGTGGCAAACAGAAACAGAAACAGAAAAGGAAATTGCTAGAAAACTCAGCAGGTCTGGCATCATCAATAGAGAGACAGCAGAGTTGATGTTACGTCTCCCATGACCCTTCTTCAGTGAAAATGCCAGAGATTCGTTGGCAGTGTGGTGAAAGGCACATGTTGAAGGTGAGATACCACGACAGATAATTAAACAAGTCAGAGAAACGAACTCAGTGGGAGAGAATGTGGAGAATGATGCAAGCTGATCAGTAGGGAAATCAGGAATACTGTAACAAATTTCTTCCAATGACCGTTGTCAATATTTAAATAGCTGAGATGCTGATTGGATGGTCTGGGTTTTCATCTGGATGGCACGAGTTGCTGGCCTTTATGATGTTCAACTTAGAGAGACTCATTCTTCCTCGGGAATGGGTGTGAGTGCAGTTCCTCAGAATAACCAGATCAAACACGCCTCTATTTGTACTTTACAAGTGAAGGTCTTCAGGCTCTGTATTCCCAGTGACCACAAAGAACTAAAACATTTAAAACGTCGAGCTCTTAAAACCCCATTTTTCAAATTCTCCAACCAGCCAGTTGATGATTCATTGTTTTGCAGATTTGGAATTAATTCAAAGAGCTATAAAACGTAGTGTATGATCAAGATCATCGAACTTGCTTTTTCAAAGGTAATTCTTCGTGTTTTTGAAATTAATTTCGCTTCCAAGTGCTACAGCGCTTCTTTCGTGACACCTTGTGGAGATAAGGCTCAGATAGCTTTGGATAGTGTTCTTGGAATTTCACTAAAAATGATGTTAATCACAAAATGGAAAGGAGTGAAGGCAGTGTAAATGCACAGAGAGCTGGATAAGATGCAAGTATCGGAAATTCAACTCACCAAGTGAACAAAGACAACTGTCAGCATCTGTCAATGTGAGGGGTTCATCAGGATCACTGTCCAGTTGTAACTGGCCTTCCTCCAATTTAGCGTCTTCATCCTCAACATCGTCATAATCACCACGAATTTGACCTGGAGGAAAAGATGAGTATCACTGACAGAAATTGTAACCCACAACACTGAGAACAAGAAATGGAGATGCATGCTGGCAGATAAGTGCTGGAAAGTGAGATCCGAAGAGTTAGGTAGTTTAACATAATTCAGCAATAGCAGCATGAGCAGGCAGTACGCAAATTAGGAATGAGAAAGTTAAGTGTTAACTGATCGAAATGTTCCAGATATTAAGCGGATAAGACTGGGTGGATGAAGAAAAAACAATATCAATTGGTGGGGCTATTCCAGATCTAGGGAGTATATTTTAATAGCTCATGTCAGACCGTTCAGCAAAGATCCAAGCAAGAGTAAGGATCTGTACAAAGTTTAGAATTCTCATTGGAAAGAAAAAGGCTAAGGGGGGGATTTGATAGAGACGTACAAGATGATCAGAGGATTAGATAGGGTAGACAGCGAAAGTCTTTTTCCTAGGATGGTGACGTCAGCTTGTACGAGGGGGCATAACTACAAATTGAGGGGTGATAGATTTAACACAGATGTCAGAGGCAGGTTCTTTACGCAGAGAGTGGTAAGGGCGTGGAATTCCCTACCTGCTAATGTAATCAACTCAGCCACATTAGGGAGATTTAAACAATCCTTAGATAAACACATGGATGATTTTGGGATAGTGTAGGGGGGACGAACTGAGAATACTTCACAGGTCGGTGCAACATCGAGGGCCGAAGGGCCTGTTCTGCGCTGTATTGTTCTATGTTCTACGTTCTGTGTTCTATGTCTTATGTTCCCCAAAAGACAGTTGATGTCAGATCAATTCTTAATTTTAAATGCGAGCTAGATTATTGTGGATCAAATGTGTTAAGGGATGTTGTTCAAAGACAGATATCTGGATTTAGGTCACACCATAGACAGAAATCATCTCATTGAATGGAGGAAGAGCTTCGAGCTGCTAAGCAACTTACAGCTGCACATATCTTCCTGTTGAATGACTTGGAGCAGTGCACACAGAGTAGCGGCCATAGTTGAGGTACATGATAAAATTATGGTGGATATAAGTGGTGAGGACAGGAAAGAACATATCTTTTTGGTGGAGAGATCAAAGATCAGGGTCATCGATTTTAAGAAAGTGATGGGAGAAGTAAAGAGGATGGGAGGAAAAGTATCTTCCCCCAGAAGCTGTTGTGAATCTGCGACTCGCCACCTGTAAGGGCGATAGAGACAAAAGACACTCATAACATTTAAGAAGAATTCAGTGGTACACGTGAGATGCCAAGACATACAAGGCTGTGGGTCAAGTGTGCTGCTAATTGCAAGTAGAATAATTTGAGTATGCTTTTGACAGGCTCTGACTGGATGAACCACGTCCATGAACACGTGGTACAAAAACAGAAACTTTCTTTCTACTTGATCCGCCTCATGAAACAGCAAGTCGTGACATTGCAATTCCTCAGTCTTGTGACGTTTCACATCTTTAAAGTTTGGTCGGCACAGAAAGTGAAGGACAAAAGTGAATTGTCAGAAAGTGATCACGTACACACCTGGAATACTGTTGAAGTTGACCTCAGGATTTCCCATTTCTGGATCATTTTCTTTCAAGTTGTGACTGGTGTAGTATTCAAAAGTGATTGAGTGAATCAATGGAAGCAGAAATTGCTAAAAACAAAAATGGAGAGTTATTGTTAAGTTCAATATCCTGGTGAAGCCTTGGCTCTTTCGAATTGTAATAAGGTGAAATATCTTCAACCTAAGGGTGGCGAATCTATGGAACGCAAACGATTATGGACTCCAAGTCGGTGAGCATCTTTAAGACTGAAATAAAATGGTTATTGATTGACGAGGGGATAAGAATTTCCATGTAGAAGGTAGAAGGAAGACGTTGAGACTCACCTCAGCCCATGATCGAATGGCAAAATACACTCGATGGGCCAAATGACCTACTTCTGCTCCTATATCTCGTATACACATGGACTATAGATGAACGTTTTATGTTCTTAAAAGGTATTTGAATGAGATTTCGGAAGACAGGAAACCGGTCCAACCTTAGGGACTGCGCAAATATCGAAAACAGCCGGAGGAAAAGGACCAGGCACCGGACGGTTCACGGCCACGCATGGATAAGGCCAAGGCTCCCAATGACTCCGGTACAGCGGGGCATGGCACCGAAATCCGGTTGTCTGGCTTGGAAGGCCATTGCCCTGGGGGAGGACAAAAGAAAGGTGCCCGAGCCTGAGAGCAGTCGCAGAGAATGTGAGACCAAGGCCCAGCTACAGCAGCTTTGGCTGTGCTTCTAGAACTCGAACATTGCCATTACCCGACTTTACAAACGTACTGGAGGCGGGGGCGAGAGTCAGAAAGAGATCCAGAGGGGTGGCGGTGTGAGGTTGGGGTCTGGGGGAAACAGCAGGTGAGATGGGGAGGGGTCAGTTTGGCAGAAAGAGGAATGGCATCTGGGGTAGAGAAACATGGTCAGATGGTGGAGGGCGAGGGAGAGAGAAAGATGGGAGTGGGGCAGAGACCTGGTTTGGGGGTGGGGGCGTGAGAGTGAGACTTACAATGATGTAAGTTATGTGGGACAGTTGGGTAAGGAGGGGGATTGGGGATATAAAAGATATAGGAGTTGAGTAAGGAAAGGAAGATTACGAGACATGTGGATAAGGAGGGTTGGGAGAGGTGTGGATAAGAAGATTGCGGAAAGATGTGGATAAGGAGGGTTAGGAGAGGCCCACACGCGGGCTGTTTCCTGGTAAAGAGAAGGAAAATTCTGATTTCAAACCTCCGCTGTCTTGCTGGCAGAACCATATATGGGAAAGGCTTCAGGAGTAAACCTCGAGGAAACATTCAGAGCCGGGGCCCCAAAGGCAGTTCGTCGTTATCTACAACCTCATTCTGGCAGTTCCTGTGACGGCGCTGGTACCAAACTGTAACAGCTTTGCTGTTCCTCTTAATTAGCCAGTGTCGTGGAGAGGGTGAACCGCACCACCTCGGCTTACATCCTACCACCACTGCACCTGGAGAGGACACTTCAGTTTCGCCTGCAGCAGCAACGCAACACGGGGTGGGGGGCGGGGTTGGGCAGCAGATACCAGTCAAAGTCATCGCTAGATTGACGTACAGCATGACGCCAGCGGTTCCGCCCGGTGGTGGGAGGGACTTATTGGATCCCACTGGGATAGCTACCGCCTGCCTCAAGTTGGCCAGGCCCCTGCCAGTAACATGCTGTCCCGCCACAACCTGCTATCCTCATTGGGTGCACAGAGGTTGGGAATTATCCGAAGAGCAGGTTGCAATCACCGCACCAAGCAACAAAAGAAAACAACAAAAGAGACCAGCTCGAAAACTGGGAAGTTGGAACGTCCAGACAATGATGAACGGTCTCTCAGAAATCCTCCAGGATATCAGCTTCTCAAGGAAATCAGCTGTCCTAAACAACGAGCTCACGAGACTCCAAAATGGAGGAACTCACATTTATCAGCATTGCAATCCATCTATGAGACCTTTTCTCACTCACTTAAACTGTCTACACATCCCTGCAAAGGTTCATGTCCTCTGCATATTTTGCTCTACCACTCATGTCAGCGTCATCCACTAGCGTCGACACACTACACGTGGTCTCCAACTCCAAATCTTCCTGTGTAATTTTTACCGAGTTGTGGTACCAAAGCAGATCCCTGTGGCACGCCATTAGTCACTGGCAGCATTTAATGAACATATTGCAGTGGTTCAAGATTAAGTGAAATGTTAAATCACTGCAATGAGACACTTCTGCACAAAGTATTTTTAATGACTTAATTCGAAATCCCCACCATTTGTTCAGAGAAAACTGGAGTGAAGTCAACTGAATGTCTTCTGTTTCCCCGGCAGAGTCAACGTGTCTGATTCGACTTGAACTGATATCATTTCTGTGACAAAGTGCATATTTTGTGAATCTACTACACCACATGTTCATGCCTGTGATCCTGTTGTGTGCTGTCCTGTGAGGATGGTTTAATTTAACTTTATTTTCAGTGATATGTTGAGTTCCAAAACCGAATCAATAATTTCGATTGCGATACTGTAATGGACCATCCTATTTTCATAGCAACGACAGAGAGAAGAAGGTTGAGGGGTGACTTAATTGAGACATACAAGACAATCAGGAGATTAGACAGGATGGATAGTGAGACCCTGTTTCCTTGGATGGTAATGGCTAGAATGAGGGGATATAGCTTTAAATTGAGAGATGATAGAAACAGGACAGATGCCAGAGGTAGTTTCTTTGTTTAGAGAGGAGTGGGGGCGTGGAACGCACTGCCTGCAACTTCAAGGGTATTTAATGGTCATTGGATACAGGTATGTACGTGAACTGAATAATGTGGGGTAGATGGGCTTCAGACTGATACCACAGGTCGGCGCAACATCGAGCACCGAAAGGCTTGTACTGCGCTGCAGTGTTCAATGTTCCATGATATTTATGTCAATATCAAAATTCCCAGTTGCTACCTTAATTCTATTCTCTATAATGGTATTTCTCGTTCACCATCACCAATTCCACAAACTTTGCAGACATGAAGGATGTCACTATTTGACGAAGTATCCACGTATCCAATGTTCCCACATTAGCTGTCTAGTACAATCATATAATCTAATAAAAATCGTTTGATTATTATTCTTTGGTTGCAAAGAATCGAAATAGACACGATGTATCGAAAGGGTTCAGTCTGAGCTGTTCACATTTCTGTAATTCACCATACATATTTGCGCATTAATTCCTGAATTTTGCTTCCACTCAGTTTTGCTGTGTAACCAAGAGTTATTGAAAATTGACAGCTCGCAATGCTACTTGTGAACGTAAATGCTGACTGCAGAAATTGAAACTCCGTAATGCAATGAACAAACCAAAATTTTAATAACTTGAGGGCAATTTTAAAAACTTTCGTCACCGTGAGGAGGGTACAAATCAGTGTTTAGATAGTGTTCCGTCAAACAATTAGTGGATAACAATGCTGTTGGAATGTTTTAATGATACAAGTACATGCTTATCACAATTAGATAACTGTAAAAATCTGAGACAAATGAAATAAGGAGAACTTTTATTTGAGAGTCGTAAGGATAAACTATGTCCATACGTTTCATTAGTACATGCAAAGTAAATTTAACAACATGTCAAATGTATAGAAAATAATCGTTATTGGTGTTCAAAGTTAAAAGTCACACAACACCAGGTTATAGTCCATCAGGTTTAATTGGAAGCACACTAGCTTTCGGAGCACCGCTCCTTCATCAGGTGGACAGGCTGTCGGAAAACTAGTGTGCTTCCAATTAAGCTTGTTGGACTATAACCTGGTGTTGTGTTATCTTTAACTTTATACACCCCAATCCAACACCGGTATCTCCAAATCATTATTGGTGTTGGCTGTCATTGCCACATTGTAGAAAATGGCTCTCAGCCAAAGGATTTTTCAATCGCTGTGAAAAGTAAAGAAGGGTCAGCTGCTCAGTCAAGGGAACCCAGTTGGTGCTTGACTGGAAATTCCCATTAGAGGACCTGTCACTAATCTTTGGTTCTGGCATCAGCACCCAGAAACTGACGAAGCACAAACGATTAGTATCTAATGAATAAACATTTAGAGGCAGTGTGAAAATGATTCAGTGAAACTTCAAGACATATCGCTGCAATCAACAACTTGTACTGAACTGTTGTGCACAGGTTAACTGAAACATAAGAATGTACAGTCTTTACATTTCTTTCTGAGTGATAATGACTTGGGGCAACTCCGCTTCAAACGTTAATATTGAACGATTTAATCAATATTTCACCTTGGCGTTTCATTGGATAAATATCCGTGATGAAAACAAATAGCTCGGAACGGCCACACACTCATTGTCATCTAGGCCAAACAATGGAAAAGTGTAATAACAATCTTCAGCCCTGAGACCACATGGAACAGTGTTGGTTCAGTGTTAGCTCAATCAGTAGATGTGGCGCTCACCTTTCATTTGTAATTTTCTCTGCGTGACCACCAGTAGTGCGACCAACTTACAGATTAACAGGACTCCCAAGGTTAAGCAGACAACAACAGGCATGGAAATCGATGTACTTTCCTGTCCTCAAAGGAGGGATTACAAACAGATTTAGCTTAGTTAGGGGATGCCTTGGAAAGTTGCAAATAATCATCATTAAGAAAACAATGACAATTAGCTTCCAAGTCGTGAATATGCGAACAGCATCAATATCGTTAGTCAGGAACTTAACTCGAACACAAATATTATTAGCAGTATGAATTATAAAAAACAGCAGGTGGAGGTGAAGGGGAAGTCAGCAACAACACGGATCCTGTGGAAGAGATTGTACACATATATATCAATGAGAAATTAAACTGCGTAAATGTAATGGTTGCACAAATGTGCAATATTAATGATCACCGAACAACACAGTGAGTCAGCATCATTCTTACCAGAACAGATCACACTGGCAACTTCCTTGTGATGGCATTCGTTTAGAGCTGGTGCTGGTGAGAGACAGTCGGACAGAGAGGATTCACTCCCTTTACACTTCACGTCATTCTGCCATATAACACCTTTCCCCTAGGAGACAGTCGGCCCCTCCTCGGGCGGATAGAGCGAAGCCACATCCCAGCTGTCGGCAGACACCATTGGCATCAGTTATATCCCAGGAATCATCACACACTGAGCCCCAGCATTTATCGCACATGATCTGCATAATAGATCAGTGAGCGGACATAGTCCGAAGTAGGTCGTGGTGAGAAGAGATTGGAATGACATCATGTTCCCAGCGGTAGCAGGAGGAAAGGAATGGGAGGGCAATAATTAGCCAAGTAACAGGATTAGGGTCGCAACTGCACATCAGATGAATGACGGGTGAAGTTTGCAAATTTCAATATGGTGCGATATGGGCATCAAAATTAACACCTGATCAAATGTAGCGGTCAAGATTAGAAGAGTATGCTTTAGCTTTCGACAGTTTGCAGGGCGAGGATTAAGCTACCAAGCTGGAAAAGGTTGTGATGGAAACCAAAGAAGATCTGTGCAACTTCACAATTTCCTGATTCGGTTAACCTTGAAGCCTGACAAGCAAGATCCCACCTATGAATTGCTGAAGAGGCAAGGATCTTTGCTGTCTCCACGATCGACGTCCGTCATGATTTTATTCCTCACGGTCAGGGTCGAATCCTCAGTCTCCTCCGAAAGAAAGCAAGCACAGACTGTTAAAACTTCCTTCATAATTTCAAAATTTCAGCCCAAGGAAAATAATGGAAAGACCTTTTGCCAGTGCGACGGCACTCCTCCAATGTTGTGGATTTCAGAGCCACATTCATTGTTCTATCTTTGTCCAAAGTAAAGTTTAATATGGTTTCATTGTAACCTCCTCGCAGTTATCCTTAATGTCTCGGATAATAAAGGCAAGTATTCCATTTTCCTTGTTGACCATTCTAACAACCTGCCCCTCTACTGTAAGCAACAGATGGACATACCCATCAAATCCCATTGATGTTCGTTGATTCCCAGAGTCCTACAATTCATCAAAGATTATAATTACAAAGCAGGAATTATCACCAGTGCTTTGTCCAGAAGCTCACTGAAAATGTTACCTAATATGGTGACGAAACGTCTTCAAATGAACGTTCCTGCTCAGCGAGCAAAGCTACACCCAGTAACTGAAACTGAGCTACAAATCTTGTCAAATCTCGCTAAAATCTCTACGGATAGAAAACACGGTCCTTCCAACACACCATTCTCATCATAATTCTACCCTCTTCCCATGCTGATACCTCTCCCATGTGTCAGTTTCACTTTGGGATAATAAAATCCTCGCAACTTGAATCTTGCAAAATCGAAGTTTCATTTCCTCACCCATTCATCTGGACACGTCTGCTTTCACCCAGTGTTATATAATTTGTTTGTCTAACACTGAAGAACATGTGATGCGCAAGATTTTCTGTGAAGCGTCTTTTTACCTAAACAGACGCTGACTACACCACTGCTGTCAGTGATTGACAAATTCAATGGACCTGAGATCCTGCAAGCCCGGAGCTAAGATTCCTGTCCATGACAGTGGATAGCATACACCCACGGACTGTCATCACTCTCCTCATACTTTGAAGAATTATACGTTTCTAAAGCATGACCGCATCCCAGCTGTCTGCAGACCACGTGGGTTTCATTCAGCTCCCACAAGGAGTCCTGCACTCTGCCCCAGCTTCCATTGTAGTAAACCTCAACCCGGCCATCACAGCGGCTTCCCCCATTCATCAGTCTTGGCCACCAAATTTCATCGGCAACATGCGATGTATTTAGATAAAAAGTTAAACTGAATCGAAACGTTCAAGAATTAGCAATCAAAAGTACATACATCATTTTTTTAAAAATTCAATCATGGCTTATCTGATAGCTTTTCAGAAAGTTTCATCTTTTCCATTGCCTTACTTTTCCAAATATTTGAGAGCAATATGGAGAAACACATGCTGTGATATGGAGCAAGGATGAAATGAATTGAATTGTCAATAGCTCATAATTTTTGGGAAGTGGTCTGAAGCAGTGAATTGGAATGCTTGCTGCCTAATCTCTATTCATCATTCTTAATTGATTAAACATTGTCACCGGCAACACTTGTGAGAATTTTATTCAATGCCGCAATCTTCGCTGTTTTTGACATGATAGTTCGGATGTTGCAAACTCCCGATATGCTGGCGATAGGTCAGAATATTTCTCTCCAATGAGGATTGCCTCAATGTAGTTTCTCTGGAATATGAGTGGATTCACTTTTCATATTCCTGCTCCCGGCCAGTTAACAAACTGTCCCCTTGTTTCGCGTTCCAATACAAGATATTAGAAAACTTTATCCATGACTATTTCCGGCTCATTTAATGATAGTGCTTTCAAACATCTATTTCCAACAAAAACAAAATGCGGGTATGCAGCGACATTATTTCCAAACGACATCCTGCCCAAATGGGCTAGAATTTCCTCATAAACTCCTTCTTCAAGGCCAACATCATGGGCACGCAGAGGCACAACAACACAGAAAATAGAACATACAACACTACAGCATAGTACAGGCCTTCAGCCCCTCGATGTTGTGCCGGCATTTTACCCTACTCTATGATCAGACTAACCTACGTCCACTTCATTGTATAAACTTCTAAGTGCCAATCCAAGAGTTGCTTAAATGTCCCTAATATATCTGACTCTACTACCACTTCTGGCAGTGCATTCCATGCACCGATCTTTCTCTGAGTAAGGAACCTACCTCTGACAGCTTCCCCCAAACTTTCCTCACATCACCTTACAATGATGGCCCCTCATGATAGACATTTATGCCCTGGGAAAAAGTCTCTGGCTATCTACTCTATCTATGCCTCTCAGCATTTTGTACACTCGGTCAAGCCATCTCTCATCCTTCTTCACTTCAAGAAGAAAAGCCCTAGCTCCCTCAAACATTCTTCATAAGACATACCCTCCAGACCAGGCAACATTCTGGCAAATCTTCTCTGCACCCTGTCTAAAGCTTCAACTTTTTTTCTGGAATGAGGCGACCAGAACTGAACACAACATTCCAAGTGTGGTCTATTCTTTCTAAATGTTCTGTCTGCAATGCACAATGGTCATTGCAATTATTCCACACTAATATTGATAACGCAGCACAGTTTTGAATAAGGGTCACGGGCCTCCTAATATTGAATCTGATTTCTCTCAACAGTTGCTGTCAGAGCAGCTGAGTTTCTCTAGCAGTTTCTGTTCATATAACTTGGTGCTCAATTTGGAAGTGAAGCCCTTCAACCCACAAGAAAGAACTTTAGCATCACGACATGAGTAATAATAATGGAATACGAGCGGCATCTGAAAATGCATTTCCACTTTTTTGCTGCATTCTTCCTTATTAAGGTAATTTTCTGACATTAACAATGAGTTCACAGTGTATTGTCATAATCCCACTGCCCATCTAACTTCTAACGTTGCTAGCTATTGCACCTGGTATTTACATCGTGTATAGAAATGCTCTTCTCCTTTTAACTAGATATTCAGAAGCCTGAGTATGTATGCACTTCTTCAAAATAAAAAATTAATTAAGGTCTTAGCTAAGACAACGAGTGTTCCCTGCCTCATTTCACTCTTTCCCCCGCCGCTCCTCCTCCATAAAGCTGAACTCAATCATTTATCAAAACGTTATGGATTCCGCTTGACGAAAATGACAATCCTAGTCTACACCAAATTCTTGTGAATGGCATTAGAATAACCACCACCATTTCGAATAAAACAAAAAACCTGCTTGTCCCTATTTGAAAGGGAGGTTGCAATGTCTCAAAGTCTTGTGACATGACAAGATGGCTCATAATTTTTAAACGTGAGAATTTCACCCTGTAGAAGCACTGCTGACAGAAAGCGCGTTTTCTTTCAAAGGATTCCTCCTCCTACTTACAAGTCAACGTCTGAAAGAGTGTTAACAATGAATGCAGTTTCTGATCAGACATTTGTGGCCTTCCGGCTGCTCTCTGATCGGCGTTCATTACAAAGGCAGTTCTCTCTTTAGCGAGAGACGACTGGTGGTGATTTAACCTGATGGTCTCCGACCGTCTGGAGAGGGGAGAGGGGAGAGGTAAAAAAAAAAAGGTTAGTACCTCCATGACAGCGTCAGATTGTGTGGGTGATGGAAAAACGCTGTTGGAGTCACCATGCATCACAACGCAGCCGTTTGGACAACTGTGATAACCGATCCCCATCAGAGGTGCTGCTGCAGAGTCAAATCGAACCCCTGTCACGTTGCCTCAAAATCCACATATATTGCTCTAATCCGTGATCCCTTCTGCTTCACGTGTGTGTGTGTTGTTTTTACACGACAGCCAATTAAATGTATGTGGGAAAGGTAAATAACTCAATTTGCAATATTGATTATCCCTAAGGAAGGATCATTTAGAGTGACGTGACACATTAAGGAAAGCGATTGGACACTATGGATTTGTGTTTTTTTGTCGATTGGAGCAAGTTTGCATTAAGATACAGCGAAACATTTCAAAATTAGTTCATAGTGCCACATATTAATGGGTTTAAACTATTAACAATGGCAGGTTCAAACTTCAGTAGGGCATATAACGGACAGACAGGTGGCAGATGGAACTTAACGCAAAGACATGTGTGGGGATATTTATTGGCAGCTTGGAAAATGGCGTGCAACATATATTTTGAGGTTTTCACCTCATCATTTTTAGCCTTTTTGAAGAAGGGAGGTTAAACAGAAGGGCTTAGCGCTTCAAGAGCTGTGATACTTGAAGTTGACAGAATACGTTGCAGAGTAGCCAAGAATGCAACTTAAACTTAATTGGCAAATAGAGTGAATTGTTACAGAAATAAAGATGTTTTGTTGATTGTTAAGCCGATAGAAAAACATTGTGTTCACGCATATGCAACACATAATTCAGAAAAGGTGTCACGGTCCTTGAGGAAGTGGAGACGAGTGACGTTAGAATAGACATACGAACTTGCTTCTATTTTCAACATGGATATATTGAACAGGCCATAGGTGGTAATCAATTAAAGCAGCGAGGTAAAATAGAGTTAGACGAGAAGATGAATTTTGGAAGAGTACAGGAAAAGAAAAGACAAAATGCTCCCATTAGCTAGTCCTTGGAAGAGTGTTTGGGACAAATGTCAAGGTTCACTGCAAAAGGTGTCGTGCACATTGAAAAGACAACTCATACTATAGACACCAGTGTAAAATACACAATGGCGTTAAGGCAAGAGAAATTCAAACCAACGTAAAAGATCAGAGAATTAACTGAATCCTCTTTGGGTGCCATATTAGATACAGAATACGATAGTTGAACGTATGACCAAGGTGGTACATATTGGATGGTAAGTCTTTGCTGGCTAGAAATCCTTGCTGGTGCAATAGTTTTAAAGATTGATATAAAATTATTTGAAACTGTTAAGAAACGTTGAGCAGAAATGTTATCAAGGACAGGGAGACTTCAGAAAATTGTCAGAAATGTAATTGCCTGATATTCACTTCAATACATCTACATTGACTGGTGCTTAATATTATCGTCAATTATTGACTTCTGGACAATCAAAACAATAAAATATACTGGGTGCAGACAGATAACAAACTTGAAGAAATCTATTTTTCAATGCAAGTATAAAGACTTCGAAACACCTTAATTTCCAATAATTGTGCGTATATTTTACCACATTACACTTCGTGCATGACAGCATTGTAGAACAGAAGGACGGGTTTGGATTTGACACTGTTAGAGCAATCCAGGAATGATAGCGCCACCACTTTTACAAATATTAGAGCAAAATATGTCTTGTTTCCATTAAATCTATACTCACCAGATCATATTAGGGTGACATTGTTGTGTCTACTGAAATCCTGGTGAATGGTTGAAGACCGAGGGCACTTCCACAGTTGAGTCTCATTGCCTGTACATTGAAAGACCTCAGTACCCATGATCACAGTCCTGCCTCCAGAACGGGCAGAGCTTGAAACAGATACGGCCACTCCACAGTGAAGCTGTGCACAAACCGCACAGCTGGTGTGGTCTTGACTGGTATTTTTCAAATTCCAGTCAAGACCACACACTGTTTTCCAGGTGTCACCGAACTGGACCTCCAGTCTGCCGAAGCACTGGGAATTTCCAGGTACCAACCTTGGAACGATGTGTTCTGAAAACAAAAATTCAATCAGTATAAACTTAAACAATGCTAACTCACATTATTGACTGATGAACATTCATTTGTTTAATGGCAGATCCGGCACATCTGGATAAAAAATTGCTCCATCAATCTGTGTGGCTTTTCAGCCCTGTTGACCTCATTCATGTTCATCCCTAGAATCTTGACCCACAAACGTTTCAAAATAAATCGGCATTCAGCCTGCAGATAATTTACACAAAATGATTCTGCCATCCAAAACAATGTCGAATCTCATTATACATTGGGTTGTATAAGTGATAGTCCCAGCGATGCAGCTCTGTCAAGGTGACTTCAAATGACATCATAATGGACACTCTCCTGCCCCCTCACTGGAGAGTAAACAGCAACAGGTACTCACCGCTCCGATACTTTCAAATACTCAACACGCTGTTTAATGACACCAAACAAATCAGGGATTCCATTATTATGTTAATAATTATTGTACAGTTTTACGTTCTGTTTGCATGCTCCTTTCTGGTTTCAGACAGCACCGAATTTCGATAAAATTACACAGAAACGAAAATAGTCTTTTACCTGAACAAATGACATCATTGCTGTGCAACCAGGAACGGGAATGCCATGGCGATGAATAACACTCCTTCAGAGCGCGTTCGGTCCCACTGCACTTAATATTCCAGGTCACAATGGGTCCACAGCCTGGCCCAAAGTGTGCCCCGCCCGGGGCAGAGACTTCGGTCCCACAATCCAGCTCCCAGCACACAACAGTTGCATCCGGTATGTCCCAATCTTCATCTTCAACAATCCCCCACTGTCCCCTGTAGTGAACGTCCACTCGGCCAGCGCAAGGGCTGCCTCCATTCTCAAGTCTCCGCCTCACTGTCTCTGTAAGGATTCAGAAATAGCAACTAACGTACAAAATGTATGAACATGAACATTCCCAACACAGCCGTTATCCCTGTTCAACAAGCAAAAGGTATGAGGAGATGGTAGAAATGCATTCTGCTACAATATCACACAAAACACGAACTGAACATGGTGAAAGGGGAAGGAAGTTTAATTAAGTGATGTTCATTCACAGACAGGGAGGGTTAGAAAAATGTTTCCATCGAGAAAATTGCTCTAAACAGGACAACGTGGGAAAATTATTATTCATCCACGGAATATGAACGTCACTGCCTGTGGCGACACTTATCTCCCCTCGCGAGCTTTCTTGAACTGCTGCAGTGAATGTGCTGTAGTTTGACCCTCAATGTCCCATAGCGAGGCATTTTCAGGATTTTGACGCAGCAGCATGTGAGGTACAGTGATATGTTTCCAAGAAATGATGCTGAGTGCTATGGGGAAATTGCAGGGGCTGTTGTTCCCGTGTATTGTCTGCTGTTGACCTACCACATGGAAGTGGTCGTGGGTTTGGAAGGTGCTATCTGAAGACCTTTGGCGTATTTCTACCGTGCATCTTGGAGACGAGGCACGGTGCTGCTTCAAAACGTCGGTGGGTGGAGGATGGGAGGGAGGGGATGTTTGTGGATGTGGTGCCAATTAAGCGGGAGCTGCTTTTTTCCCCGGATGGTGACGAGCATTTCGACTGTGGTTGGAGCTGCCCCCATTCAGGGCTAGTGTTCAGAAAACAATTGAAGTTCAGGAAAACCGAAAGGGGTGGAACCAGGGGTGGAGTCTGTTTTCCATCGTCCTCAGCACTGCTTGGCAGGAAGGCTCAATTAGTACTGCCTGGGAGCATCATAAAATCAAACATCACCTCCATCTTTCACAGCCAGAAAAGTTGTGGGATGTATGGTGATGTGAGCACGATGTCAGCACTCACTAATGAGTGAAATAATATAAATACATTTCCGATAGCAACACTTTGTGTGTAGCTGGTATTTCACAATCTACAATTAACTGTTTCTCCATCTGAGGATCGATGGTGTGTTTGTGAACCAATCTTCCACATACCCCCTATTCTTAGTCTCTATCTTTGGGGACAGCAGTGTGTGTGGGAGATAAAACTTCACACTCTGTTCCCCAGAAAGCCTAGAACTAGGGACCTTCAGCAGTAGTGTATCCCCCTTTCGATCATGAACCAACAGCTGGTGAACAAATGAACACTAATGCGTAGAAACTATCATTACAACTTCGTGTCTGAACAGCTTCACCCGGATATAGGAATTCCACTCTGTATTGGAATGACATGCATTTACCAGTCTTATCGGCCTCACTGTCCACAAGTCTATCTGAAGTAGGAAATAAGGATTTAGGAATCAATGCAGCACTAAGACGTACATTAAACAGATCAAACAAACTGGGGGTAAGAGTTGTCATTATATTGCAGAGTTATTGATACTTAGACAGCGGGACTGCACCTAAAAACGATGCGCCAACATGGTGAAGCTACAAACCCAGATTACTTGCACGACAAAGTCTTTCGAAACCAATTGATTGACGCAAGTACGCAATCCCACAGAAAACTGACCAAAGAGCAAAGAGCAGTCCAAAGCTGGAAACAGATGTTCGGCCCTCAAAGGAAAGGCCAACACATGGCACGTTTCTAAATTTAAGGCCTATTGCCATCCCGTGGTCTGTATCCTTCCATTCCATACCTATTCTTTTTCAAGATGTCTCTTTGAAGTTCCTATCGCTTCTGCCATCACCAACTCCCCTGGCAGCCAGTTGAGGCACTTACCACTTTCTGTGTTAAAAACTTGTCTTTTACATCTCCTTTAAACATAACCCCTTTTGCGTGGAAGCTATGTTCCCAAATAATTGACATTTCTTCCCTGAGGAAAAATGACTCCGATCATCCATTCTGCACGGGCATGTCATCATTTTGTAAAGATTTGCCAGGTCGCCCCTCAACCTCCGACATTCAAGGGTCGACGAGCAAACTTGTTCTCGTTTCTCCTTGCAGCTAATACCCACCAAACCAGGCAACATTCTGGTCACCCGTTTCTGCAGCCTCTCCAAAGCCCCCACGTTATTCCAATAGTCTGGCAACCAGAACTGTATGCAATATTCCAAACGAGCCGGTGTAAATTTCAGTTTCAAGATACTTGACTTCAAACCATATGTTCCAAGCCCCAACTAATGAAGACAAGAATGCAATTTGCCTTCTTGACCATCTCATTAACCTTTGTTGATACATTCAGGTAACTGTACCTCTGTACACCGATGACCTTCTGTATTTTAACGTTTCTGAGATTTCTGCCATTTAATGTGTACGTCATTCCTTCATTACGCCTTCCAAAATACTTGCACAAACAATTACACTCACATTCACAGTCGCACACTGAGTTACGTAATAACACAAACTTTTTTGCCACACTTAGTTATTCACTGACACTCACATGTATTCACACAAACACAGACAACCAAACTCACGTTCTCATTCACACACATATACACAATTGCATGCAAATGCATTCATACTCTCATTCACTGGCACTCACGCATTCACTGTGGCATTGACATTCACAAAGAGACACAGATTTCCAGCACAATCATGAAATTGCCACACTTTTATTGATGAAATTCAATTTACATTGGACATTCTCACGACCAGAAAGATTACCAGTTAATCAAGTATATGGCAAAGCATATTCATCCATTAAACAGCGAAAGAGCAGCTCGGATAATATTTTGATTTCACGCATTTTATTTATTCCTGCATCAGGTATGAAAAAACTGAAGCAAATACACATGGAATGCCTTAAAATACTTCAGAGATAAACCATGGGTATATCGTCCCCAGTTACGAGTCTATAAAACAATACAGAGGCATGAATCGTAACATTAATCCAAAGATTGAAATGTTATGTGTGCAATTTAATAATTTCCCCTTTTAACTCATAACAATGTACGCGATCAAATCAAGAAACAGCGAATATGAATATAGTCAGGTCAATGCAGGTCAAATGTTGATGAATTACAATGAAGTTAACCTTATACTGAAGGGAAGCAAAGAAAAAACAGCATTCGGGAAACGATTGTAGACGACTTCTCAAGGATTATCAGCCTCAGGACGTCCCATGTTGAAACAGACTAACGTTCACCTGAAATGATAAAGAAAATAGTTTGAGTCCACTTGAGTCACCTGTGGGCGTATTTGCAGCACGTGAACCTGTCAATCCCCAGCTGAGGTTTCTCACTCCAGGGACTGGGGAAAAGACTAAATCTGCCTCTGCAATACGACATTGAAAACTTCGAGATTGTAAGGTCCCCTTTCATATTTACTGCCCTGTCAGATGGCGATTCATTAAAACAGAAGTATTGCAGACTTGTAACATCGCAATGAATATTGTCCTCAAATCCACTCTAATTTCCTGTTTTTCACTGTTAATTTATGTCTTCCTTGTTAATAAGACTTTAGTCAGATTACGAACGATGAGCAACGATTATTAATCATTTTCATAATCACCGAGGATTTTACCTGTGGCTTTGATCAATGATATCTCAATATTGAAACATTTGCGAACTCTAATTGGAGGAATTGAAATACACTGACACAATTCATATTTAGCAGAGATATCTTTGGAGACCTTACATGTTGTGACGTTAAAGATGGAAAAGTGTGAAAGTAGATATAGCAAGCTGAAAGAACTGCGGACACTGGAAGTCAGGAAGAAAAGCAGAAATTGCGGCACAACCCAGCAGGGCTGGCAGCATCAATGGACAGAAAGCAGAGTGGACGCCATGGATGCAGAGATTCTTCTTTCGAGAAGACGCAGGAGGGTGTGTAACAGGGTGCTGAATAGCTCATTTTGGTGAGAAGTACACACAAAAGGTACTTAAAAGCATCAGAGAAACGACGTCAGTGGGTGTGAGGAGATAAATTAGGGACTGATTCATGATGATCATTGGGGAAACATAGGAACACGAAAGGTAAGAATTTTATGGAGTAAGATTTTCCAAAGGCCAATTGGAAATGTTGAAATGACTAAGCAGCTGGTTGGATAGTCTGGATTTTAGTTGCAAGAGCAGCAATGGCTCTGATGATGTTCACATGAGAGAGAGTCATTCCCCCTCCGGAACTGAGATGAGTACAGGTCCACAGAGCAACAATATCAAACATACCTCTCTGTAAATAAAGATCCCCAGCGTTTGTCTTTCCAGTGAGGACAGAGAAATATGGCATTGCAAACTTCGAGCATGTAAGTGCCCCTTTCGGCTTTTTTTTTTGTCTGTTTAGCCATGTGGCGATTTTTTGAAACAGGAGCATGATAGACTTTTAACATCACAACTGGGTGAACATAGTGACGGATATTCAAAGAGTTGATCAAGTGCAGTGTATAATCAATATCTATGTCTTTAATAATGTTTGATACACAATTCGTCATTGCCTTGAAATGAATAACCCTGTCCAGTAATACAACTTTTCCACAATGGCAGCTTGTGGAGGTAAGGCTGTGACATCTTTGAATGGTCGTCTTAGATTTTCATCAGGCCTAATATTAATCAAACAATGCAAAGGAATTAAAGCAGTGCAAACACACAGTATGTGAGTTGATGTGCGAGTATCTGTAACTCAACTCACCAAGTACGCAAAGGCCATTGTCGTTGTTTGTCAGTGAGAGGGCTTCATCAGGATCACTGTCCAATTGTAACTGGCCATCCTGAGATTCAACATCTTCAGTCTCAATATCGTCGTAATCAGCACGAAGTGGACCTTGGAGGAAAAGATGAGTATCACTGACACAAGCTGTAACACACAGCACTGAGAGCTGGAAAAGGAGATCCGTGTTGTCATATAATCTTAGTTCTGGAAAGTGATATTTAAAGAGTTTGATACTTCAGTGTTCCTCAGGAGTCACTGGATTAGCAGAGGCAATGAAACCGATAACTGTTTTCTCTAAAAATTAGAAGGTTAAGAGTATCTGACTAAATTCTTCAAGTTATTCACGGCATAAGGCATGGTAGTTAAAGACTAACCACTTCAAAGGTTGAACGATTCTCGATTTGGAGACACATTCTGAGAACTAATGTCACAACCTTCAGGAGAGATGTGTGGATGAACAAAATCTATGAGAGAATTATATTCTCCAAAAGGCAGTTGATATTAGATCCGTTGTAAATATTAAATTTGCGATATGTTACTCTTCATCAAAGCTATTATGGAAAGTGGGTCAAAGGCAGATGCTTGAATATTTGGCATACAGCAGCCGGGAATAATCTCACTGATTACAGGAACACTCCTTAGGGGATGAGTTGCAGAAAAGCTGTTTCCATTTTATTTTTTTTCAGTGGAATTGAGGACTTTAAAGGGGGACACGTTGAAATGCATCATGAAATTATGATGGACACGGGTGGGATAGCAAGGAAGGAACTTTTCTCTTTGATGGAGAGCTCAAAGAACGGAGGTGTTAGATGTAAGATAAGAGGAGATAAGGTAAGCGATGGGAGAAATCAAGAAACGGTGAGGGAGAATGTTTTGAGTCGGATGTCACTGTAAATCCGGAATTAACCGCTTGTAAGGGCGGTGGAAGAACAAATTCTCATAGGATTTAAGAAGTGTTTACTCGTACATGGAATCATAGAATTACACAACATGGAAACAGCTCCTTCAGGCAAAAGTGTCCGTACTGACCATATCCTGAAGTTATTTAATCTCATTAGACAGCACAAGGCCCATAACCTTCCAATCCTCCTTATTGATGCACCCATCGAGGTGGTGTGAATCCAAGTCATATAAGTCTACGGGCCAAGTGCTGGGATATGGGATGAGAATAGTTAATGGAATAATTAAAACATTTCACGGAGAAGTGCTCATGGGCCATGTCTCTCTATCTCCAAACCAGCAACTTTTTTTTTCACTGACAATGCTAATGAAACTGCCGTTGGTGGCGGCATCATTCTAGATTGTTGTGAACATTGACATTTTTTGCTTTGGATGGCGGATTGATTGAAAGACAAATGTGAACTGACAGAAAGTGAACACATGCATACGTGGAATACTGTTGAAGTTCACCCCAGGATTTTCTGCTTCCAGACTATTGTGACTTACGTTGTGGCTGGTGTAGTATTCAATGTGATTGAGTGAGTCAATGGAAATTCCTAAAAATACAAGGGGAGGGTTAATGTAAAATTCAATCTCGTGAAGGCACAACCTGAGGGAACTGCAATGAATCAAAATTCCTTCAGCCAGAGGGTAGTGAATCCGTGAAACGCATTGATACAGAGGCTGTGGAGGCGAGGTCACTGAGTGTCTTCAAGGTGGAGACAATTAGCTCCGTGATGAGTAAGAGAACAAAAGCTTCCAGGGAGATGGCAGGAGATTGGGTTTGAGAATCCTGTCAGCCGCAATTGACGAACAGAGCAGGCTCACTGAGCAAAACGATCAAGGTCTCATCCTATATCTCTCAGCGTTACCGACAATGGTTTTACATTTAATGGAGGAGCGTTAAAATAAGAAAACATCATTATTTTATCATCACGGTAATGACAGCCAGAATACCGTCAATGGAGCATATTATGGGAAAGACCTCGAAGCACAAATTGCACCGCTTTAAGGTGAATTGCAATGCAAAATCGCTGTGACGAGAGGTGGGAAACAAATTTCAGTTCTCACAACGATCACACAATTTTACACACAATGCACTTAATCACTTAATTTGTAGTCTTTGACATTTGTTCAGCGTATATGATCAAGTAAATTGAATTGCTTCAGTTTCCCTGACAACTACTTTCAATGTGGTCCAATTTGTCTTTAAGTGTTATTATTTCTGTAAAACAATCTAAATTTCTTTAATCTATTAAATGTTCTTTAAACTCATCTGATTATGGCAGTGTGCTAATCTTTGAGAATGCTTTTATTTAATTTTCTTTTCTGTAGTATTCTGTGTTGGAAATATTAATCAATCACTTTTATCTCTGATCATGTAATGTTGCTTTCCATTCTTATAGTCACAATTCTTAGGTCAAAGGTCATAATCTCCCGTTGTTTACTTTATTATATTTTCTAGTTGATGCATCACAATGCCCGTCACCAGATTCACAAGGGAATCCTCCCCATTGGGTTTTTTTGCACTCTTGGTGGGCAGGAATCGTGTCTATGCATTTGTTACATATATATGCATCCCACATTATCAATCACGAAACATTATAGAAGTCAAACATCTCGTTTTAGTGCTATTTATAGATATTAGAACTGGTGTAGACACGATGAACCAAAGCGCTTCGGTCTGCACTGTTTGCACCTCTGTGATTGTTCGTATCTATTTGCATAGGAATTCCTCAGCTTTGCTTGCAGTTGGATGAAAGCCATGCATATCGAATTATGACTGACTATAAATTAGGAAATACGTACCTGATCCATGTTTCGGATCCGTCTTCTGGGCAGGGGGAATATCTTCAATTTCTTCATAAATTCCTTGGTACAAACCAAGATTGGAGTCTCTGTCGCCAGGGTCCGGTTCTGTTGAAAGAAGAATATACAGCTCAGCATTTGTAGCTGACCACTCGCAGCAACATGGTGTTTACCTCTGAAGCTACACTAGTGTGAAGAGTTGTAGTTCATGCAGTCCTGGAGAAGTGAATCTTGGCACAACGTGGAAAGATCACTGATACTTACTGTGTTAACCACACAAAGTAAGATGCTGCTTGTTGGGATGTGTCTGGCCAGTTCTATTCGAATTTTACTTATATAAATGCTTATTTAAGACCATTCTCAGCTCACAATCTTGCACTGACGACTGAAATTAAAATTTCTCAACTTAATAACGTGGAGAACCTACCGATAATTTGTAGACAATTGCTTAAGAATGTGGATGACCATAGGAGGTCACAATTCAATGCTGAAGATAAACGTAGCAAAAAAAGGGCGGGGGGGGGGCAAGTAGCTTTATTAGATTTCAGGTGTTGTAATCAGACAAGTGTGTATTTATTGTAATTAGCCGGATGCAATAACGTGAGAAACGTGAAATCAGGAGAACCTTACTAACATTGAAAATGATAAATTAAGTGCATGCTTTTGTTTGCTAATACAAACTAAACTTAAGAAAACGTACAAAAGTATTCAAAAATATATCTTTTGTTATTCGTCTTTATTGTTATGGGCATCAAGAGGTGAATTGCTCCAAGGTAAATCCTTTGAAGCCTGTGTAAAATGTGAACAAGTGTCATCTCATCAGTGACGAGAAGCCAGTTGTTGGATGACTGAACGAACAAAAAAAATCTTAATCTTTACGCTGATCTTGGGTTCTGCCATCAGTACCCAAGAAGTGAAGAACCATAAAACTAACTGATGAATAAATAACTAGCGCACTGTGTATACGCCTTAATGGATCTTGTAGACACAGTGCAATGATGAGTAAATTGTTCTGGAATGTCATGTACATGCAAACGGAAAAATAAGAGTGATTTAGTCATTGCATTTCCTTCTTATTGACAATAATTCGGGAGAACACCACGCTAATTTTACATTTTGTTCTCTCTATAGATGTGAAAGAACTTGATAAATATTTGATGTGATTTGTATCACATTTTAACGCCTATTTACACTGTTGAAGTATTTTATCTTTGCCTCAATTTTAAATTTAACATTTCAACGGGTCAAGCTTCTTGAAGAAAGCAAGTATCCAGAAAACGCCCTACAATCACCACAACTGAAGCCAAGTAATGGAGAGTTGCCATAAAAATGCAACAGCCCCCATACCATATGGAAGTATAAAACAGTCTCAGTGTAAGCTCAGTCAGTAGATATGAGGTTCACCTTTCATTTCTAACTTTCTCTGCATTACCACCAGTAGTGCGATCAACTCACAGATTAACAGGGTTCCCAAGGTTAGGCCGACGACAACAGGTGTAGAAATAGGTTTACTTTCCTGTCCTTAAAGAAGAGATTGCAGAGAAATTCATATTAGATACAATCTGCGTGTATGGTTCGAAAGAATCCAACAATAAGAAAACATTGACATAAATTCGGAAATCGAAAAATGCCAACAGCGTCAATGCCACTAGCCATGAAAGTAACGCTGACATAAATATTAATAAAAGTAACAATGATAAATACCCGCAGGTGGAGGTGAAGGGGAAGTCAGCAACAACTCGAATTCTGTGGAAGAGATTGCATAAATATTCATGAACGTGAAACTTAATTTCGGATGACAAAGGCTAGCAGTAATTTTCAGCATTTAATAACCACTGGTCGGCGCCAGTCAGCTTTGTTCTTACCAGAGCAAATCACACTGGCAATTTCCTTGTGATTACACTCCATTTGAGCTGGGGCTGGGGAGAGACAGTCGGAGAGAAAGGATTCACTTCCCTTACACTTCACATCATTCTGCCAGATCCCACCTTCACTCAGGGAGAGAGGGGACCCTCCTCCGGCCGATACAGCAAACCCACATCCCATCTGTCTGCAGACAACATTGGCGTCAGTTATATCCCAGGAATCACCACACACCGTGCCCCAACGTTTATCGCACATGATCTCCACTCTCCCAGAACAGTTGCTGCGTCCTCCATCCAGGCGCACGCTGTGTTGTGGCTCTGTGGCAAAGAATTGATTATTATTGAACGAAGTGCAAAGCAGAAACCCCATTCCCAGAGCTGACGCACTCATTAAGAGGACGCACCTGATCGTTGATCGCAGGAATTTGAATTGAGACTCTGCTCCTTTGTCCCATTTCTCTCTGTTAAGAGGAGAAACATGATGAGCTCATTGGAAGTCACTACTGAAATGACAGCCAGACATTGAGAAAGTTTGTTGTGTTACCTGAACAAAAGACACCTGCATTTTCCAACTGTCCAGAGCTGCAACGGCCCCAGGGATCTGCCTGACATTGCCTCACAGCCGACCTGTGCGACAGACACTCCAACCCACCGAGCCAAACAGGTCCCGTCCCTTTTCCGAATCGCTGAGCGTCAAAATCAATGGACAAAAGGTCACCACAGTCGAAATCTTCACAAATTCGTTCAGCACTCCGTACATCTGGATTTTCCAAGCATACCGTTCCCCAGGTCCCATTGTAGAACACTTCCATTCTCCCCTGGCAGCGATGCTTTCCATTCGCCATCCGTACCTCCTTGTGTTCTGTTCATGCAATAACAGGTAACCAAATTGAGAGATTGACAACGTCTTCAGTACATACCTGTGACTACCCTCTGAGGTGCAACTCAAGTGAGACATATGAATATGGTGCACACTATAACTTGGGAAACGTCGTTAAGAATTTGTGGAAATACCAAGTAGACGCAGGACAAAAAAACCTGGACCGTGCATGTAGTTTCAGAAGTCTTTCAAAAATGTCCGACTGGAACCTTGAAGTGATTGAGCGTGCAAAAATAGTAGAGAATAAACCTGACAGAAAAAGGAAGGTCTGTGTTCAAAGTAGATTGTCAGATTTTCAGAATACTGAGAGTGGCGATCCATTTTTTGAACTGGTGAAGACGTCATGGCGGTTTAATATTGCGAGCAACAATTTGCATTTGGTGACCCAGAAGCAATTTCAAGCATTCCGATTGACAACAAATTACGGAGTTACAGTTCCGAAAAATCGCTCAAAAGGCAAGTACTGTGCATCATTTCCAATGGAAAAGATACACGGTAATGAGTGAGGAAAAAATTAATTCTGTTCAGTGGAAATTATTTGGTTGATTATGCTGTGATATCACAAAATAAACATCAAACTGTTGTAGAAAAGTGACACGATTGAGTTATATTTAGATACAAACCACATTTCTAGTCTCTGAGTACAAGTCTGAAGATCATAAATTAGAGTTTATTACAAATAAATCAATTTGGAAAGTATTTACTTCACTCTGAGTCGTGACAATGGGCCTCAATTGCGCCTTTGACGCTTGGCTCTGCACGTGTCAGATAGAGATTTGGTTTCATCGAAAGATTGTTCAGTATAGATAAAATAATAGCTCTGATCACTTTGTGCAATATGGACATGACATGAACCACTGCTTTTAAATGCTGCCTCTGTTGCGCATCCTCACAAATTCACGAGATTGATGCTGTATGAATCATTGGATATTGCATTGAAGGAGAGCAAGAACACTGAGTCTTCTTACCTGAGCATACAATTCTCACATCCTCTTTATGAGAACAGTCGTCTTGCTGACCCAATTGTGCTGACGGGCATTCCCAAAGAAGTGATTCGTTTCCAGAACACTTCACATCTTTCAACCAAATTGGGCCTGAGCCGGGTTCAAAGGAAAAATGCGGTGTCATATCCAGGGTCTTTCCACAACCTAGTTGTTTACAAACCACTTGAGCATCTATCTCATCCCAAGCATCATCACACACGGAGCCCCATATGCCTCCGTAGTAAATCTCCAATCGACCAGCACAGCGGGTCCATCCATCTGACAGCCTTAACTGGATGTGTTCTGTTAGACAATAACACAGACGATTTCAGTTTCAATCCCCACTGCCCTGTTTGTTCATTCCAGCATTATGCATAGAATCAGGCAAAATACGGTTTCATATTTTCCTGTGAAATGTGCATAAAAGCTTGAAATGCAACAGCTGTCAATGTTAATAGATAAAATCAGTTATTTTCCCATGAATGTGCAGCAATAAAATGATTTTATCAAATAATTATTGCATGAACGTCTCAATATATGTCTTGACCAATTGATTGTCATTTGACTGCACCCATCACATTACGCCCGATATAAAGCCTGTCTCATACGTCCTTCAACTTCAACATTTAAAACTACAGGTAAATCAGAATAAAACATTACAACACAGAGACATAAGGGACACTGCTCCAAACTTCATATAAAGCTGCTCAACAATATACAAAACATAACCAAGTGTTAGCTGTTCAGGTTGAAGTAAAGACAGGTGAAGACAAAGGGGGATTTCGAAGAGGAATCTCGATACTGGCAGACTTAGGCAATCGTATTACCTGCTGTTAAGTATATCACTAAACCTATCGTAGGAATTCAATGATCGGTACATTAAGTGGGAAACAATGGTCAGAGTGATAGGAATTTATTAGCTATGTTAACTGCGACGGAATGTACAGCACTGTGCACATGGCAATTAAGGAACCAGACATAGACTGAGATTGCTCAAGGACACAGTAGTTATTAATTAACACAGGTTTCCAGAAGGTAACATGGGGGGAGGCAGTCGGAGAGCAATGGATTAGTCCAGGCAACAGGATGCGAATCTCAGCTGTACATCAGTTGAATTAAAGGTGAGGTTAACCAATGTTAAAATGGTGCAAATGAAGGGCTTTAGATATGGCATGGACAGGAAACTCACCTCCTGGTCAAATGGAAAAGTCTTGATTCAGGACAGAATAATTCACCTTTCGACTTATTGCATGGCAGAAGACGATGATAACAAGATGGAAATGGTTGCGATGGAAAAATAGTCACATGGTCATAGTTGCCTTGAACATAGAACATAGAACATAGAACAATACAGCACAGAACAGGCCCTTCGGCCCACGATGTTGTGCCGAACTTCTAACCTAGATTAAGTACCCATCCATGTACCTATCCAAATGCCGCCTAAAGGTCGCCAATGATTCCGACTCTACCACTCCCACGGGCAGCGCATTCCATGCCCCCACTACTCTCTGGGTAAAGAACCCACCCCTGACATCTCCCCTATACCTTCCACCCTTCACCTTAAATTTATGTCCCCTTGTAACACTCTGTTGTACCCGGGGAAAACGTTTCTGACTGTCTACTCTATCTATTCCTCTGATCATCTTATAAACCTCTATCAAGTCACCCCTCATCCTTCGCCGTTCCAACGAGAAAAGGCCGAGAACTCTCAACCTATCCTCGTACGACTTCCTCTCCATTCCAGGCAACATCCTGGTAAATCTTCTCTGCACGCTCTCCAAAGCGTCCACATCTTTCCTAAAGTGAGGCGACCAGAACTGCACACAGTACTCCAACTGTGGCCTAACCAAAGTCCTGTACAGCTGCAACATCACTTCACGACTCTTGAATTCAATCCCTCTGCTAATGAACGATAATACTCCATAGGCCTTCTTACAAACTCTATCCACCTGAGTGGCAACCTTCAAAGATCTATGTACATAGACCCCAACATCCCTCTGTTCCTCCACCTGACTAAGAACCCTACCATTAACCCTGTATTCCGCATTCTTATTTGTTCTTCCAAAATGGACAACCTCACACTTGGCAGGGTTGAACACCATCTGCCACTCCTCAGCCCAGCTCTGCATCGTATCTAAGTCCCTCTGCAGCCGACAACAGCCCTCCTCACTGTCCACAACTCCACCTATCTTCGTATCATGTGCAAATGTACTGACCCACCATTCGACTCCCTCATCTAAGTCATTAATAAAAATTACAAACAGCAGAGGACCCAGAACTGATCCCTGCGGAACTCCACTTGTAACTGGGCTCCAGGCTGAATATTTATCATCTACCACCACTCTCTGCCTTCGACCGGTTAGCCAGTTTTCTATCCAATTGGCCAAATTTCCCTCTATCCCATGCCTCCTGACTTTCCGCATAAGCCTACCATGGGGAACCTTATCAAATGCCTTACTAAAATCCATGTACACTACATCCACTGCTCTACCCTCATCCACATGCTTGGTCACCTCCTCGAAGAATTCAATAAGACTTGTAAGGCAAGACCTACCCTTCACAAATCCGTGTCAACATTTATGTCTTGGTGTCTTGTATTCGGTGTATCCTCACAAGCCCTCTATCCTCTATGCACTTATACCCCATGCGTCTTTTCAAATCAGTTTCCTGTGCTAATTATCTCAAGACAACTGTTGAATACAGAATGTGTCTTCTTGTGCATCAAATACGAACTTCAGCCCGTAGTGAACAAGTTTAGATATTCATCCTGAAACATCTCCCCATACTAACGACTCTCTCATATATCTGTGTCAGTTTTACTTTCTGAATCATAAAATTGTTTTGGTTTTTATCTTGCAAAAAATGCTGAGTTCCTCACAAGCATCCATCTGGTCCATGACTGCTTCCACCACAGTGTTAAATCATTGTTCTGGGTAATACGGAAGAACAATTTCAGCACATTTTCAATCTGCTCAGAAGAACGAAATCTGATTTGATATCTTACAGCAGGTTTAAAACATAGAACATGAGCATTACAGCACAGTACTGGCCCTTCGGCCCTCAGTGTCGTGCTGACCACTGAAAACAATCTGAAGACTAAATATCCTACCCTACTACATTTTCATTCATATATTTGTCCATTTAATCCATTTTCGTTCACATGTTTATCCATTGACCACTTAAAAGCCCTTAAAGTCAGTGAACCCACTGCTGTTGCAAGCAGAGTGTTCCACGTCCCTTCTACACTCTGAGGAAATAAACTACCTCTAACATCTGTCCTATCTCCCCTCAATTTTATATGATGTCTTCCCGTGCTGGCCATCACATTCCGAGGAAAAAGGCTCTCATTGTCCACCCGATCTAATCTTATCTGTCTCAATTAAGTTTCCTCTCAAACTTCTTATCTCTGACAAAAACAGCTTCAAGTCCTTTAGCCTTTACTTATAAGACCTTCCCTCCATTCGAGGCAACATCCTCGTACATCGCCTCTGAACCCTTTCCAAATCTTCCACATCCTTCCCACAATGTGGTGACCAGAACTGTATGCAATACTCCAAAGTTGCCACACCAGAGTTTTGCACAGCTGCAACAAGAAATGTTTAGCTGTGAACTGTCTCCTCACCTGAGCAGAGGACGCCAACATCAGTGCTGTCGGAGACAAACTGATTCAATCTGTTGGAGATATAGCAGTCCCGGAGAAGCAATTCCTGTCCGTGACACTGGACACTATGTACGGTCCCACGCTCACTACTGTCTCCATATCTTGAGGTGTTATACGTTTCCAAAGCATGTCCACATTCGAGCTGTCTGCAGAGAACGTCAGCTTCACTCAGATCCCACAGGGTGTCTTGCACTGTGTCCCAGCTACCGTTGTAGTAAATCTCAACTCGGCCATCACAGCGGCTTCCCCCATTCACTAGTCTTGGCCAGAAATTCTCATCTGTAACATGAGATTTATTGAGAACAACGAGAATTAACAATCGAACGAAAATTATGATTTTAAAAATCGTCAGTGACGGCTTCTCCAATAGTTTTGCATCACCTTCCCTTTCCAACCATTCGAGAAAGCTGTGGAGTAACACGTCTGGTAAATCTGGAACAATGGGGAAATGACGTACCCTGTGATTGTTGGGTAGTGGTGGGACTGATCTCACAAAGAGGGAATTGAAATGCTCCCTGGTTATCCCTAATGCACGGTGGCCGATTTGCTATACTTTGTCAGAGGAAACACTCGTGAGAATTCCACTCAAAGCTGTCAAATTATCTATTTTTAGCACGTCTGTTCTGATTTTGCAAACTCTCCCGACGCGCTACCTATACGTCCGAGTGTTATCACTCAGAGGCCCACACCACTTCAGATGCACGAACAGAATTTTCTTCAACACCCCATGAGTCTGAAAACATCCTTGGACAGAGAGACAGACTTGACGTTTGATGAACAATCTAGATACGTGCAGAAGTTCTGAAAAATAATTGTCATCTTAGATGGTATTTATGAAAAGTTAAAAATTTGAAACACCCCCCCCCCCCCCAAGTGTGGGATTTATGACAAAGTTAAGTAAAAATGTCAGCTGTCCTATCTCAGAATATCGTTGCGTTATAACAAGCATTACACCTTGATCAGTAACATGAGGGAAAGTGGTCGTGCGGAAAGAGTATTTCTCACACAGTTCAGAATGGTAGCTGGTGGAGTTCAAATTCAGTGGGTAATCTAGAACGGAAATTTTGTCTGAGTAATGATGACATTGAAACCAGCATCACTTGATCCAAAAGCGTATCCACTTAATTATCTTTCGTCAGGAAGGACATCTGCCAGACTTACCAGACACAGCCGAACATATGACATTGGCCACATTTCCATGGGAACAGTTGAAATTTTCCTCATGCAAAACTGTGCAGTCCCCCAATCGTCTCTCGTTTCCACGGCATTTGTAGTTTTGTTTCCACATTGGCCCGGCTTCCCTCCCAAATCGAGCATCTTTGGGTATCGACTTTGCAGTCCCGCACTGAAGGTGCTCACAGACCACGCTGGCGGTTTGTGCGTCAAAGTAATCACCACACAGCGTTCCCCACTGCTCCCCGTGCAGGACCTCCACTCGCCCAGAGCACCGGTGCTCCCCACCAACCAACCGGAGTCCATGGTTTCCTGTTTTGGACCAAACAAATTACAAGTGTTTGCAAATCCCTATTATTACAGACACTCTGCAAGATGCAAAAGAGAAAACCAATAGCATCTTATCCGTGCAACATCCTAATAACAGAGATTTAATTTCTTCAAAATGGATAGAGATAGAGGAAGCTGATGTGCTGAAAATTTTGTCAAACACTAAGATTGACAAGTCGCCAGGCCCGGACCAGATTTGTCCTCGGCTGCTTCGGGAAACGAGAAATGCAATTGCTTTGCCACTTGCGAAGATCTTTGCATCCTCGCTTTCCACCGGAGTCGTACCTGAGGGCTGGAGAGAGGCAGATGTAATTCCTATCTTCAAGAAAGGAAATAGGGAAATCCCCGGCAATTACAGACCAGTCAGTCTCACGTCTGTCGTCTGCAAGGTGTTAGAAAGTATTCTGAGGGATAGGATTTATGACCATCTGGAACAGCATGGCTTGATTAAATGCAGTCAGCACGGCTTTGTGAGGGGCAGGTCATGCCTCACAAACCTTATCGAGTTCTTTCAGGATGTGACTAGAAATGTTGATGAGGGTCGAGCTGTTGGTGCGGTGCATATGGACTTCAGCAAGGCATTTGATAAGGTTCCCCATGGTAGGCTCATTCAGAAGGTCAGGAAGAATGGGATACAGGGGAACTTAGCTGTCTGGATACAGAATTGGCTGGCCAACAGAAGACAGCGAGTGGTAGCAGAAGGAAAATATTCTGCCTGGAAGTGGTGTTCCACAGGGCTCTGTCCTTGGGCCTCTACTCTCTGTAATTTTTATTAATGACTTGGATGGGGGGATTGAAGGATGGGTCAGCAAGTTTGCAGACGACACAAAGGTTGGAGGTGTCGTTGACAGTATAGAGGGCTGTTGTAGGCTGCAGCGGGACATTGACAGTTGAGTGTTGAGTGCAGACAGTTTACAAACTTGACGAAATCTCTTTTCCAACACAATTGCAATATTTTTGAACTACCTTATGTCCGAATAGTTGCGTGTTCACTATGCCACATTGCAGCTAGTGCTTGACTAGTTTGGAAACTACAAGCACTGTTTAAAATCTGGCACAGTTAGAGCAATGTCAGCAATGCCAGCAGTATTACTTTTACAAACATTAAAGCGAAATGCGTCCCTCTTTCTCCATTACGTCTGTCCTCACCTGAACATATCAGGGTGACACTGTTGTGTCCAGTGCAATCCTGGTGCGTGGTTGAAGACCGAGGGCACTTCCCCAGCTGAGTCTCATTGCCCGTACATTTAAACACCTCAGTCCCCATGAGCACAGTACTGCCTCCAGAATGAGCAGAGCTTGAAATAGACACTGCCACTCCACAATGAAGCTGCGCACAGACCACATTAGCGTTTTTCAAATCCCAGTCAAGACCACACACTGTTTTCCAGGTGTCACCAAACAGGACCTCCAGTCTGCCGAAGCATTGGGAATTTCCAGGGACCAACCTCGGAATGATGTGGTCTGAAAAGAGAAACATTGAATCATAACGACTACAAACAATACCAATTCATATTATTGACGGAAGAACATTCATCAGATTAATGGCAGATCTGAAACCTCTGGATACAAATGATTCCGTCAATCAGTGTGAGTTTGCAGCCCTGTCAATCTCACTTGTGTTCATCACCGGAATCCTGATCCTCAGCTGGTCAAAGAGAAAACGACTTTCAGGCTAAAGATAAATGACAAGTGATTCTGCTCGCCAACACAGTGTCGAGTCTCATTATAAATTGGGTTGTAAATGTGATAGTTCCAGGGGGGTATCTTTCGATTTGGCTTCAAGTGACATCACTTTGGACACCTCTCCTTCCCCTTCACTGGAGCGTAAACAGTAACAGGTACTCCCCTCTCCCATTGTCTTCAAATGTTCAACACATTATATAATGATATTGAATAAATCAGTGTTTATGATTACTGGACAGTTTTCATTCCGCTCGGTGATTTTCCTGCACCTTGGATGCTGCCTAACCGGCTGTGCTTTTCCAGCACCATTCTAACCTAGTTTTCATTCTGCTACCATATCCCTTTCTGGTTTCACAGCTTTGGATTATGATTAAATTACATAGAAACGATCGTAGATATTTACCTGAACAGATGACACCAATATCATTGTCGTGCGAAGTGTTGGAGTTAGCAAAGCTCCTCTCTGGACAGTCAAACATATTGTGTTCCGCACCATTGCACTCAAATAGCCAAGGTGCAATATGACCCGATCCTGGTCCAAAGTGAGCCCGACCGAGAGCAGACACAGCGGTCCCACAGTTCAGCTGCCGACACACAACAGTAGCATCCGGAAGGTCCCATTCATTATGATTGACAGTAAACCGCTGTCCATTGAATTCAATCTCCAATCGACCAGCACAACGACTGCCCCCATTCTCAAGTCTCAGACGAAATGCCTCTGTAAGATGCAAAAATAGAAACGAAGGTTAACAAGTTACAAGCATGAAAACGCGCACCACAGCCGTTCCCCCCCATTCACCAAGCAATCAGTGTCAGGGTATGGAGAAATGCACTCTGCTACAAATTAACGCAAAACACCAACTGGGAATGCTGAAAGGGGAAGGGTATTTTATAAAATGGTATTCATCACAGAAAGGGAGAGTTCGTCAAATGGCCCCATTGAGAAAATTATCTCCACAGGGCAATGTGGGAATTTATTCCATCTGTGGAAAGTGAACATCACCACTTGGGTCAACACCCTCCCGAGCCTTTTCGAACCACTGCAGTCCATTTGCTGTTGGTAGACCCTCAATGTCCCTTAGCGAGGGACTTTCCGGATTTTGATCGACGGCATTGAAGGAACGGCGACATGATTACGAGTCCTGATGGTGAGTGCCTTTGGGGAAATTGCAGGGATTGGTGCTCCCATGTACTGTCTGCCATGGCCCTCCGAGACGGAACTGGTCGCGAGTTTGAAAGGTGCCGTCTGAAGATTTTTGGTGTATTTATGCAGTGCATCATGTAGATCATGCACACTGCTGCACTGAGCGTTGGTGATGGAGAGAGTTGAAGTTTGTGGATGTAGTGCCAATTAAGGAGGGGTTGCTTTGTCCCTGGGTGGTGATGAGCATTTGGACTGCTGTTGGAGCTGCCCCCATCAAGGCAAGTGTTCAGAAAACACTTGAACTTCAGGGAAACCGAATGGGCGGGGCCAATAATGGTCTGGGTTCTATCGTTCTCAGCAATGATTGGCAGGAAGGCTCAACCGATCACCCCTGGGAGCATCGTAAAATGAAACAGTACTGTGTCTATCACAGCCGGAAACGTTGCGGGATGCGCGGTGATGTGCGCACAATGTCAGCGCTCACGAGTGAGTGAAGTAATTTGAATACGTTTCCAACAGCAGCACTCTGTGTGCAGCTGGCTTTTCACACCGTCTCTATTCACTGTCTCTGTATCTGAGTACTGCGGTGTGGATGGGAATTAATCTTTCACATTCTCCCCATTCTTTGTCTCTGTCTTTGAGGACAGCATTGCGTGTGGGAGATAAAGCTTCACACTCTGTTGTCCAGGAATACTTGAACTGGAGACCTTCAGCAGTAATGCCTCCCCCTCTCAGTTATAAACAAAGAGCTGGTTAACAAACGAACACTAATGCATGGAGACTATCACCACAGCTTCGCGTCTGAACAGATACACCCCAGTGTAGGGATTCCATGCTCTATTAAAATAACATGCAATTACCTCTCAAATCGGCCTGAGTGTCGACAAGTCTACCTGAAATAGACGGATGAGAATTATAGTGTTAGGAAGCAATGCAACACCTCGACATGAATTAAACAGATCAAACAAACTGGGGTGGAGTATTATCATTACATTGAGAAGTAAGTGATACCTGGAAATGAGAAATCATAGTTTCATGTAATACTTATAAATCAGAAAATATAATTTCTGGAGCAAACAAATGCTGCCATTTATTTCTTCTAAATTTATCTTCAAAGTTTTCACACAGACACGGACAACGACAACCCAACACATTGGGACCTGTGGTGAGCCTCTTTGGGATGTGTTGGGGCAGTGTGAATGTTTCACAAAATTACTAATTGCTCTGCTCGCTGCTGCACTCCCGACCTACTCAACGTTATTCCTGAAGAGAGCATTAATATTTCCCAGCGGCTAAAGCAAGGCGCCCCCATCAAAGGGTTTCAGGATACTAAGATTTTTGCTCGATCAACAGTGCTGAAATAAACAGCAACTGACAGTATTTCGTCAGCGAGTAACTCTCCAATTCGACTTAAGTGTCGCATTTGGTATCTTAAACATTCGGCTTCTCACTGCTCCTGTGTCTGCAGGCAGCAGCATCACAAGGCTCAGTCATCAACAATGAAAAGCAGCAATTCTCAATTTCACCAATTCCTAAACATGCAGTCATACCATGCATCAAAAGAGACAGTTTAATATGTAACTGCCGACAAACACTTCCCTTGGACAAAACACAGGAAGGAGGTCACTAGGTCCGGTGGGTCAACGCTATCTCTTTGAACAACCAGCTTAATTAGTTCCCTTTCATTTCCTTGTTGCGCTCAAATTGTCACTCCAGTATATACATATATATTCAACTGCACTGGGGACAGGATGATGATGAACCCATTCTGTATTTTTTAAAGACTCAAATGTACTGAGTTTGCCCTGTTAATGACGTTCATTAATAAGATATTGTATTCCCCTCGTAAGGTCAAGCAGGAATCGAAACTTGTTCGGAATTTAAATAAATTTAACGTTTCTCAGATTATGCGACAAACTTTGATCATTTTCAATTTCCGGTGATTTGTTTTCCCGTGCAAATTTCAAATAATCCGTAAACCCCGTATGAACTGTTTTCAATCTCGGTGTTTTAACTCTACTTTCACGAATTAAGAGAAGATGCACCGCCCTGTACAGCGTGTTGACAAATGGTCACTTCCCCTATGCATTCATTCATTCTGTCCCTGCTGTACAGATTCTCTTATAACCTGCATTCATCGAACTGATCCATTCTTTCCCGTGTTTATGATGTGTGGGCAACATCCCCTCAGTTCAATGCAGAATATTTAATGCTTGCTCCTTTAAGAATGTAGTTAGTCATGTAAAATGAGGAACAAAAATCTAAAACAATGTCCTGCAGGCTGGTGCGTTCACTGGAATATTGTCCTTATTCAACTTAATCAAATTTCAGCCTCACCTCTTTCTCAAACTTTTAATTTTCATTTACTTAAACCGCTCACTATATCGGCTGTTCTCTCCCATGTGCTGCTGCATAATTTTTAAGTTTGTGAGAATTTTGGTCTGTTATTTTGCACACTGTTACCTGTAAGTCAAGAGACTTAAAATTGCCAGAGCTCGGTTGATTTGGTAGAAAAAGATAATAGGGATCACATTTTATTTTGAAGGATTGAGTTAGATTATACAAGATAGGTTGTTTACTTTAAGGCGATAGATCACACTTTTGATGTACCTTGCGAACTGCACCAGTTTTGGAAAACGCCAAATCCAAGTCACGTCATTGAACAATGCAACTGACGGGAGCACTGTTCCAACCAAAAGATACTGGAGTAATATCAGCCGTGACTCTATACAAGATGTATTTAATAAATAATTCTGGTGTTTTGGAGCACGTATGTCCACTTGATTAGCTTTTTAAACATTTACTAGCTCTCATGATACTTCTATTGCAATATGGAAATACAATGTTTTAGCTTTTATTAATAGAGGGATCGAGTTCCGGAACGAGGGGGTTATGCTATAGATGTACAACGCTCTGGTGCAGCCACACTTGGAGTATTGTGTACAGTTCTGGTCAGAAAGATGTGGAAACTTTGGAAAGGATGCAGAGGAGATTTATTAGGATGTTGCCTGGTATGGAAGGAATGTCTTATGAGGAAAGGCTGAGGGACTTGAGGCTGTTTTCATTAGAAAGAAGGTTGAGAGGTCACTTAATTGAGACATATAAGATAATCAGAGGGTTAGATAGGGTGGACCGCGAAAGCCTTTTTCCAAGTATGGTGACGGTGAGCACGAGAGGGTATAGCTTTAAAATGAGGGATGATAGATATAGGACAGATGTCAGAAATAGTTTCTTCACTCAGAGAGTAGTAAGGATATGGAATGTTTTGCCTGCAACGGTAGTAGATTCGCCAACTTTATGTACATTTAAGTCATCATTGGAGAAGCATATGGACGTACATGGAATAGTGTAGGTTAGATGGGTCTCTGATTGGTATGACAGGTCGGCGCAACATCGAAGGCCGAAGGGCCTGTACTGCGCTGTAATGTTCTATGGTGGAGAACATGGTTTTCAATGTGGAATGAGTTGAGAGTTGGTGTAATTACTGTACTCCACACACTTAGGCTTGACATACTCTATTCAAACACGGGATGCTGACTGACTACTTCAAGTATAATCGGTGTAATTAGCGAGATGTCAAGTTTATTTCCAGTCTGCTTCAGCTACATGAGAAGGGCAGGAACAGCTTGTTTTTTTTTCTTTCTCTGCATTAGTACGTTCATTTAGATTTCACAAAGCAATTCCAATTAGACTGAAATCTCCGTAATTCAGCACAGTATTGGTCAAGCAGGGAAATATAGAGAACCAAATTACTAACCGTGATAAAACGTAGAATAGTTGTCATTTTTGAATGCGACTTAACACTTAATATGTATTATCGGAAAAATATAGAAGTTAAATAAATAATTATCCTCTCGTTTTACACTTCTCATAAGAAAAAAAAAGCACACAGCTGGATTTCAGTCATGCACTAACACTCAAAACAATTTCAGAACTAAAGAATTCTTAAACCGTTCATTGTATCGGCTGTTCTCTCCCATGTACTGTTGCATAATTACTACGTGCGTGAGAATTTTGGTCTATTATTTTGCACACTGTTAAATACATGTCAAGGTACTTAAAATTGCGAGAGTTCAGTTGATTCAGTAGAAAAAGATGTTAGGAAAGACAGTAAACAGTTTTGAAGCACTGCTTAAGATCGTACAAGATTGATTGTTTATATTAATGTGATAGAGAACACTTTTGTTGTTCGTTACTAACTGGGCAGTTTTGGAAAACGAAAAATCCATGTCACATCAGTTGCATCATTTTGAACAATACAGCTGATGGGAGCATGTTCCAATCAATGGCTGCAGAAGTAACATTAGTCGTGACTCTAGACAAGATATAATTAATGAATAATTCTGGCATTTTGAAACATGTATATTCATTTGATTTTTTTTAAGCATTTACCCTGAGGCCCACTGAAGATGTTACCTCGTAGGGTGACGGAACGTCTGGAAATGAATCTACACGCTCAGCGGGCAAACCTCCATCAGAACCTCAACCTGAGCTACAAATCTTAGCAAAACTCGCTATTTACTATCTCACGTGATATTTCTATTGCAACATGGTAGCGGACATGGCTTTCAATGTGGAATGTTGGTGAGAGTGCTCTACACATTTCGGGGTTTGACATACTCTATTCTAACACCAATTGCTGACGACTTCAAGTTTAATCGGTGCAATTAGCGAGATGTCACATTTATTTCCAGTCTGCTTCAGCGACACACGGAGGGCAGGAACAAGTTATTTTCTTTAATGGTAGCATTCATTCAGATTTCACATAGTCATTCCAATTCGACTGAAATCCCCGTAATTCAATACAGTATTAATGGAGCTGGGGAATATAAGAAAATAAATTACGAACAGTGACAAAAACGCAGAACAGTTGTCAGCTTTGACTGCGACTTAACATTTAATATGTATTAACTGAAAAATATAGACGTTAAATAAAATAGTCTCCTCTCATTTTGTGTGACATTTATTATTTGAAAAAAAAACACACGCAGTTGGATTTTGAGTCTTTCGCTAATAGTGGAATGATTTCTGGACTGAAGAATTCAAGTCAAATTTAAACAGAAAACTTTGAGTTGAACATTGTTTCCTGAAAGTGCTTCGGTCTTTTCTTTCTTTTTGCAAATTAATAGTTTCTAAATATGCATTAGTGGATTGACAAGTCAGTTATTCATAATTCCAATGAATATTGAAATGATTTGTACAACTTGGAAGTTCGCATTTCATGCTCTTCTCTAATTGTATAACAACAAAAAACAACATAAGAAAAATCGCCAAATTAATGAGCGGAGACATTCAATATCAACTTCTTTATCATCTAACCTGAGAATGTTATTTCTGGAAAAAATAAATCGCACATAAAAGCAATCCAACTGCCTCACCGTTTCCCGACTTGAAAGATTGCAACGATCACAATGAAAGAAAATAAGATGCAAGTGATCCAAGTCTAGATTACATTTGTTTTTTTCTCTGGCAGATCTGTTGTCTCAATAGCATAATTTCACTTCTTTTCCAGACAAGTGGGAGGTCTATTTCTGGAATGCTGTTGCATTTGAAAATTTCGACTCTCAGATTTCTTTAAACGTTTGTAGAATTCTAATTGACCCCCTGGTCTCGAAGGTTCACAAACTCTACTCAAACATGTCTTTCAATTGTTTGGAACAGCGTCGTTTTTGATGAAAAGAATATTCATGTTTTGGTCCCCAGTCAGGTATCATTCCAACTAAACCCAAAATGCTTTCAATTAAATTCCGTCCAACGACTTCGTGATTTCTCTTGCTTGTTGTGAACTCCCACAAGACAACCCGCTTCACAAAACAGATCAATACAAATAAGACACCGAGTGAATGGAAAATTACTGTGGTGGTTAGAACTCTAGAATAAATACAGAGAAGGCTGGAGGAACTTAACTATCCCAGCAGTTTACGTGGAGAGAAAAGCATTATGTAACGTTGCTGGTCTGGGGTGACACTTTTTTAATGTATTATTCAGTTCTGAAGAATAGACAGGCCGGACTTGAAATGTTAACAGTGTTTCTCTCTTCACAGATGCTGCCGGACCTACTGTGTTTCTCCAACCATGCTTAAAACGTGGTAGTGTTATCCTTCCTCTCCAAAACATCGATGTTAATATATTTCAATAAAGCTCCTTTCTTCAGATATCAAACTAATCATAAATGAGTGTATAACGTTTCGAAACTCTAGAACGTGAAATGTAGTCTTCGAACCAAGTGCTGTGCATATCTATTTTGCTTTGTCTGCTCGGAGGACGGCAGATGGTAGAGATCTGGGTCTAAAATTGTGGAGCTGGAAAAGCACAACCTGTCAGGCAGCATCCGATGAACAGGAGAGTTGACTCTTCAATCATGATCTCTTCACCAGGAATCCTACTATATATATACATATACATACATAGTGCAGATGTATATTCCATAACTTCACCCAGTTTCTCAAAATTAAAAATCTTAATCGCTGCCGTAAAAATCTCGATGGTCAATGGAATTTTGCGTCAGTAGATCTTTTGTGTATTTATCTGTGATAGTTCCATGAGTATTAACTAAATAACAACTAAAATCTCAATTTTTATAAATGGGTTCTTTTAATCATATTGCAGGGGCAGAATTGTCTGTAATAGAGATAATAAAGCAAGCAGTTTTGGTCAATTAGTTTACACCCTGGATCCATTGACATTGACAGCATCAATACATTATACTTAGAAAACTGAAATTTTGTCATTGTTGAATTTCAGTTGCTGTCTCTGTCGTATGTGGCAGTAGACAAACTAAGTCTGAAAGTGTGGTGCTGGAAAGGCACAGCTGGTCAGGCAACATCCGAGGAGAAGGATTCCTGATGAAGAGCTCCTGCTGGAAAAGTCGACTCTGCTGCTGCTCTGATGCTGACTGACCGGTTTTGCATTTCCAGCACCACCGATTTCGACTCTGACCTCCAGCATGAGCAGTGCTAATCTTTTCCTAGTAGTTAAACACAGAGGGCAAATAGAGTCACAGAGTCATAGAGATTTAAAGTATGGAAACAGACCCTTCGGTCCAACCAGTCCATGCCGACCAGATATCCCAACCCAATCTATTCCCACCTGCCAGCACCCGACCAATATCTCTCCAAACCCTTCCTATTCATATACTCATCCAAATGCCTCTTAAGTACTGCAATTGTACCAGCCTCCACCACTTCCTCTGGCAGCTTATTCCATACTCATACCACCCACTGTGTGAAAACGGTGCCCCTTAGGTCTCTTTTATACCTTTCCCCTCTCACCCTAAACGATGCCCTCTAGTTCTAGACTCCCCGACCCCAGGGAAAAGACTTTGCCTATTTACCCTATCCATGCCCCTAATAATTTTATAAACTTCTGTAAGGTCACCCCTCAGCCTCCGACGCTCCAGGGAAAACAGCCCCAGCCTCTTCCTGTAACTGAAATCCCCCAACCCTGGCAACATCCTTGTAAATCTTTCTGAACCCTTTCAAGTTTCACAACATCTTTCCGATAGGAAGGAGACCAGAAATGCACGCAATATTTCAACAGTGGCCTAACCAATGTCCTGTACAGTCGCAACTCGACCTCCCAACTCCTGTACCCAATACTCTGACCGATAAAGGAAAGCATACCAAACGCCTTCTTCACTATCCTATCTACCTGCGACTCCCCTTACAAGGAGCTATGAACCTGCACTCCCAAGGTCACTTTGTTCAGCAACACTCCCTAGGACCTTACCATTAAGTGTATAAATCCTGCTAAGGTTTGCTTTCCCAAAACGCAGCACCTCGCATTTATCTCAATTAAACTCCATCTGCCACTTCTCAGCCCATTGGCCCATCTAGTCCAGATCCTGTTTTAATCTGAGGTAACCCTCTTCGCTGTCCACTGCACCCCCCAATTTTGGGGTCCCCAAAACTTACTAACTGTACCTCTTATACTCGCAATTGGAAAAATGTATTCATATTTTCATTCCATTCCACGACACAGTCTAAGTAGGAGTAAGGCTTGCTTAAAAGGAGATTCAGAAACTGTATTTAACACAAAGCAAGATATTTCTGTACATATACACATGAAAACTGTCAAAGAGAAGTACACCTTGGCATCAACCAGAATCTGAACAGAATATTAATTCTTTCTCTATAACTGGATAACTGCTGCTGGAATTTCTGTACAATTCACATTCTGATTCCTAAACTGTGCCCCATTATCAAGAACGCATATTCTGGATTTATCAAAGAAACACTACCTAACTTGCTGTCTTGAACAGAACAAGATTTCAGAAGGAAGACTGGCACCTGGGACGAAGAAATTCGGCTTGATTTCCATCCAGGAGAAAGTGAGGACTGCAGATGCTGGAGATCAGAGCTGAAAATGTGTCGCTGGAAAAGCGCAGCAGGTCAGGCAGCGTCCGAGGAGCAGGAGAATCGACGTTTCGGGCACGAGGAACTTCCTCAGGAATGATTTCCATCCAGCCGATTGGGTCACGAGTTTAATCTGTCCACGACCAACATTTAACCATAGAAGTGGCACCGTCGGAGTTAACGGCATCACTTCACCTTAGCTCATTCAGGCAATTTAAGAAAACTGCAGGTCCCACCAGCAATTACTGCAAACAGAACATGGAAACACCACATGCAAGTCCCCAACCAGGTTACAATGACATCGCTGAACTTTGACTGGATGCTTGATTCGGATTTTGCGATGGTCTTCCTCATATTCTGTGATGTGCCTGACCTCAATGGAATGCATTGGCCCATGAATTCAGACCACAACCGTTAGTTTGGACTTTCAGCCCAAATGAACGCTGACCAAGTCAACAACCACCATTTTCTTTGAACAAATAGAAACAGTCAGATGAATAATGTCCGAATATTAATTGTCACCTAACCCGTTCATCATTGAGAATAGATTGAGCAAAAGATTCTTTCTGGATATTACAATGGTACGGTTTTCCCAAGGGCTTATTTGAAGAAAATTATGGTATTAACCAATATCGATAGAAACACATCAGTTCTACCCTGATACGACCCGTGAATGCATGGCAAGTGGCTTAAATTAACAGGTCTATGAATTATATCACAAGGTGACGCCTGCGATCATTGCAATCTGAGAGTAACACCCGAATCTGTGTTAGCTCATTCCACACAGCGGTTGACTGTTGTTTCACAGACAGCGAGCTCACTGGTGGCCCAGAATCCGCCGCACTGGACGGTAACAGAAAATCTTCCAGCCGTTTTAGATTTTCTTTGAATTTGATTTCTTGTTTGCTTGCTTTAACTGACAGTAATGCGGGCAAACAAATCAAATCAAAACGAGTAAACTGCCTCGAGTTTTCGGTTCAAATCATCTTTAGAACTGTTTGGAACAACTCCCACTAGAAAACCGGAAATATGTTTAAAACGGATTGACATTTACGAAGAGCTGACACTGTCAGAAAATTTATATTATGGTCAGCCCTGCCTCAATTTGCAACACTCCTGCCCCTGACTCAGAAAGGCAATTGCTAAACACACTTTCTCTCAGTAAATGGACGCTAAATGAACAGTGCAGTGCTGAGGCTAGTTGCACACACACCTTTAGTGATCTCTGGACTCTGCGGGAAATGGAGAGGGTGGATCCTGCCCGTGTTGCTCCCTGAGCAGACTGTCCAACTAATTTGGTGGAATGCCTCATCACCAGCGCTTTCCAACAAGCACCAGGACATTGCTCAGCTGCTTGTGAGGAGGGCAGTACCTATGAGATCCTTCTCGTCTGCCTGGACTGCCTGAACCAACCCATGCTGCCATTGAAGCGGCTCTGGGGTTGGGATGGAGAGACTGTCACTGAGCTCATTGTGAAATGTGTCTTTTCTGAGTATGTCTGTAGAAAGTTGCAGCACTATTTACCAAGGGGTTCTGAGACTCAGGCCTCCGTGCTCTACGGTCTGTTCCCCAGGACTGTGTCTGATGTAATACCAATGCGTTTCTGCATGAATTACCATATAGAAGTGATCTCCTTCACAGATAATGCATGCACATAAAGATGTTTTATGAATAAAGTGTATATTTGAAAAACGCATAAACCTTTCAGAAGAGCCACTGATCCGACTGTGCTTTCAGCATCAAGTGTTCCAATACAGGCAGAGCATGTTATCGATATTGCCCTGAGCAGTGACAAACTTTTGACCAAACTCAAAAAGTAAGAAAAACACTTTTTCAAAAAAGGATGAACTGCAGTTCCTAGAAATCAGAAACAAAAGCAGAAATTGATAGAAGAACCCAAGCAGTTCTGGCAGCGTCTGTGGACAGAATGTGGAGACAACGTTTTGGGACAGTGTTTTTGTTTTTGATAAACACCTAACTGTGTTCCTTATCAGAGCAATGAGTGGAAAACTTTGATCCGGAAAATAGTGCCTGTATCGTTTCCAAAAGTGCATAAATGTCTCAACATCAAAGTGACACACAGTTCCTCTGTTTCATTGAGAACGTGAACAGCATGGTAGATATGCAACACTATGGAGAAAATTTGGTGGAATCTAACAGCAGAAATACCAGCCTAAATTAACGTCGCATCAAAATTTTAGAATTTCAAAAGAAAACCAATTTACATTTAACGCTTTCACAAACTTTGACAAATGCATTATGTGGATATTGTTCAGCAAGTTTACACACTACACACGCTGCCAAAACAGCGAGAGACACGGTTACTAAAAGACACAAATTAAGTAGGCTTTCAACTCTGTGAGCTGCACAGTAGCCACGCAAAACAAATGCAAGGATTGCAGGGAATGGTAATGGGGTGGTGTTTGGGGAAGGGAGCTCTGAAGCCTTCTAGAGTCGTGCATAAACAGTCATAGCAAAATGAAGAGAATAGAATGTTCATTCCACGTCATGTCAATATTTTCTTTCGCATGGACTGATCGTTACATTATTCTGATTTCTCTGTAAGTAATAAATGGCCTATCAATGATAAAGAGAATGCATTCAATAAACCATAACTCACAGTTCAATAGCTGCAGAAGGAGCAATTTCAGGGTGGTTACAAGCATCGTCCCAGCTGGTGGTTCCAAGTGAAATCTGAACATTAGCTGAACGCTGCTCCACCGATACTGAACAGCATTTAACTTATCAAATTACTCCTCGATTTCAGTAACAGCTCGCTCCTCAGAAACGGTTTGTACACAGCCACGTGCTTATTTCCATCAACAGTTAGATTTTGATGCGCACACACTGTGAAATGAAGTCTTGTCTTCTGCACCAATGAGAAATGATGTGACCATTAATGGGTATAATGAAACCGGGCTCCAAACACGAGCTCATCTTGACGAATCAATGATGTGTAAGATTATGACTTGGATGCGAGTCCCCACTCCGGATTTCATATCATGCCATCACACAACCACAGGAGATTAATGGTCTCAGGTACTTTGAAGACGCTGTGCAATTCAACATCTCTTCGAGCAGCTGGAGAAACAGCTCAATTTTCACTTCTGCACTTTATACCGTTCAAGACTCAAAATGGAGACGAACAACTTCAGAAAAGAAGCTCTAACCTTCATTTCGATGATTATTCACCCTTCCTCCTTCACGTGTTTGTGTCCTGTCGGCACTGGGCTCAACAGGGGCAGCCCAATTTTCACCCCAATCATTCGCACCCATTCGGAATGTTAATTGTCTCCTGTATCACAGCTAGCAGGCCCATTAGCTTTTACAATGGGCACGCTCCCCATCTGTTCCACTCACTCCTGCGCCCCGTCTGTCCACAGCATAAAATCTGTCATCATCCAGAAGTCACGTTCTACTCAAGATGTTAACTCTCCTCTGTCCACAGATGCTCCCAGGCCTAATATCTTCCTCAAATGTTTGCCTTGCTTGTTTTTGATTTCAGCTTTCCATCATCCAAAAATGTTAACCATTGAACTAAGCTTTTTGTTTAAAAGAAATACTCATTAAGTCCCCAGGAATCTTATTTTGTCATTGTTGCAGGTAGTGACTTCCACATCTCCGCCACTCCACTGGTTTACCATCTCCCTCATCATTCCTTCCAATATTTAAACAATCATAATCATTTATTTGAATTTATTTAGTAACTTACTCGTGAGAGGGAATGTTTGATTTTTTTTCCTCTTCGTCTGTGAAATATGCTCAAATATCAAATTGTGTTGACTTTGCTCCGAAAATTGCTGGTTCTTGTGGGACCAGTGCAGTGCGATGCATTAACAGCGCACCATCATTCAAATTTGCCAAATATCAAGTTTTCCTTATGTTCCTCATCTGTAAAGTGTCTGTGACTTGACGCCATGGGGAACTGTGACTTTAGATTTATATTACATACAAAACGTTTATCAATCATAGAGACTGGGAACCTGCACTTCCCACCATTATAGGAGGTGGCAATAGATTTGATGCATGTTTCGGTCAGCCACATTGCTCGAACATAGAACATAGAAAATTACAGCATATTCCAGTCCCTTCGGCCCTCGATGTTGCGCCAATCTGTGGAACCAATCTGAAGTTGATTCTATTTCCATCAATATGTCTCTCCAATGAACATTTAAATAACCTTAAAGTTGGCGAGACGACTGTGTTCCACGCCGTACTACTACTACTCTCCGAGGGAAAACAAATGCTCCTATGTCTATCATCCCTCAATTTAAAGCTGTGTTCCGTTGTGCGTGCCATCACTATGCGATGAAAACGGCTCTCACTGTCCACCCTGTCCACCCCTTTGATTGTCGTATGTGTCAATTAAGTCACCTCTCAACCTTCTTCTCTATAACGAAAACTGTCTCAAGTCCCTCAGACTTTACTCATAAGAGCTTCCCTTCAAACCAGGAAACTTCCAAGTAAATCTCCTCTGATCCCTTTCTATAGCTTCCACATCCTTCCTATAATGCAGTGACCATAACTGTATGCAATGCTCCAAATGCAGCCAGACCAGATCTTTGTACAGCTGCGGCATGACCTCATGGCTCCGAAATTCAATCCCTCTGCAAATAAAAGCTAACACCCCAAACACTTTCTTTAAAACACTATCAATCTAGGTGGCAACTATCAGGATTTATGCTCATGGACACCGAGAGCGCTCTGCTCATTTATATCACCAAGCATCTTACCATTAGCCCAGCACTCTTTACTCTGGTTACTCCTGCCAAAGTGAATCACTTCACATTTTTCCGCATTAAACTCCATTTCCTAACTCACACGCCAGCTCTGCAGCATATCTCTGTCGCTTTGCAACCTACAACATTCTTCAGCACGATCCACAACTCCACCGACATTAGTGTAATCTGCCAATTTACTCAGCCATTCTTCTCTGCACACATTTAGGTCATTTATATAAATGACAAACAGCAGTGTCCCCAAAACGGTTTATTGCCGTACACCCCAAGTAACTGAACTCCAGGATAAACATTTGCCGTCAATAACCACCCTCTATCTTCTTTCAGATAGCCGACCTCTAATCCAAACCGCTAAATTACTCTCAATCCGATACCTGAGCACTTTGTGCAATAGCTACCGTGGGGAACCTGATCAAACGCCTTACTGAAATCCATATATACCACTTCAAACGCTTTCTCCTCACCCACCTGTTTGGTCCCCATCTTAAAGAACTCAGTAAGGCTTGTGAGGCACGACCTGCACTTCACAAAGCCATGTTAACTACCCCCAATCAACTGATTCCTCTCTTGGTGACTATAAATCCTCTCTTCTGGAGCATTTTGAAACACTTTATCCTCAATCGTACAAGACTCACTGGTCTATACTCACCAGGGTTGTCCCTACTCCCCCTTTTTGAACAAGGGGACAATATTTGCTATCCTACAGCTTTCTGGCACATTTCATGTAGACAATGACGACATAAAGTTCAAAGCCAATGGTTCTGCACTCTCCTCGCTGGCTTCCCAGAGAATCCTACATTGAATCCCAACTGGCCCAGGGGACTTATCAATTTGCAAACTTTCCAGAATTACAAACACCTCCTTTTTGTGAACCTCAATCCCATTATGTCTCGTAGCCTTAGTATTCGCCACGATAACATTGTCTTTTTCCAAGGTAAATACTGACGAAATATTCATTTAGAGCTTCTCCGATCACCTCAGACTCCATGCACAACTTCTCACTACTATTCTTGATTGGCCCCAATCTTTCTCTGATCATTTTTTATTCCTGATTTACCTGCAGAAAGCCACAAGGTTTTCCTTGATCCTATCTGCCAAATACCTATCATGTCCCCTTCTGGCTCTTCTTAGTTCTCACTCAAAGACTTTCCTGGCTAACTGGTAACTCTCATGCACCATGTCTGAGTCTTCACGTCGCCTCCTAACGTAAGCTTTCTTCTTCCACTTGCTAAGAGAGTCAACTTCGTTGGTAAACGACGGCTCGCTCGCTGCTTGACAGATACATACATAATTGCCAGTCCCTGAGCGATAACTCGTGCTCTGCAGCATATATCTATCATTTTCCACCGCTAAAGTAAACATAACCGAATTGTGGTCACTATCACCAAAGTGCTAACCTACCTCCAAATCTAACACCTGGCCAGGTTCAATACCCACCACCAAATTCAATGTGGCCTCGTACCTTGTTGCCTGTCTAACATACTGTGTCAGGAAACCGTCCTGCACACATTGAACAAAATCTGACCTATCTAAAGTACTCGAACTATAGTATTTCCAGTCAATATTTCGAAAGTTAGCCCCCATAACAACCACCCTGTTACTCTCGCTTCTATCCAGAATTATCTTTGCTATCCTTTCCACTCCATCTCTGGAACCTTTTGGACGCCAATAGAAACCTCCCAGCAGAGTGACCTCTCCCTTTCTGTTTCTAACCTTAGCCCATACTACCTCGGTATACGAGTCCTCAAACGTCCTTTCTGCTACTGTAACACTGTCCTTGACTAACAGTGCCACATCTCCCTGTCTTTTACATTTTTCTCTGTTCTTACTGAAACATCTAAATCCCAGAAACTGCCACAACCATTCCCGTCCCTGTTCGATCCATGTGTCCGAAATGGCCACAACATCAAAGTCCCAGGTACAAACCCATTGTGCATTCTGAAAACAAAGTCAGCAGATTTGGGATGAAAAATGTGAACCGACTATGTTAAAGTTGAGAAGAGAGAAACAGGGCCACAGCCTGTGGCAGTAAAAGACCTGGTACTGTCCATGCAAATAATCGGATAATGGGAAAATTCTAAAGCATCAAATGGAATCATAAAGATTTCAGGAATGGATGGTAGGCAATTCATATTTAGGGGCTCTACAATTTTTCAGGTGTAACTATCATATTAAACGTGGGAGAACCGGTCCACGTGCTGTTTATGAATTTTACAACACTGTCGATAAACTCCCAATTCAGAGGTCGGTGTTCAAACTTGAAGTACACGCTATTGCACGTAAATATGAATGGCCTACCATCCATTCCTGAAATCATTATCTGATTCCATTTGATACTTTAGAATTTTCCCATTATCCGATTATTTGCATGGACAGTACCAGGTCTTTTACTGCCACAAGCTGTGGCCCTGTTTCTCTTTTCTCAACTTTAACATAGTCGGTTCACATTTTTCATCCCAAATCTGCTGGCCAGGACCGAGAGTGAGTTCACGGACAGGAAAAACTGAGCATTTTCACTGGAAGGCGGTAATAAATGATGTGTCCGAGAACTTGACGGTGGGGCATATACAGTCAATTATTATAGTTGAGGGGATCAAATGTGATGTTGCCAGCTTTACTTCAATGCCATCCAGACACGTGAGTGAGTGAGCAACACATGAAAGATGCGATATAATTGGGAAAAGGGTGAGGTTAACGATAGGAGACAGAAAATAAGAGAGAAGAGTATTAAAATTCAGCAAGAGACGATTAACAACATTTTATGGATGACCCTGTGCACCAGGAACTGTACAGAAGGAAGCAGGTCCGAGATGGAAAGGCATGCAGGCCTTCATTGAACAAGAATTTGAACACAGAAGCAAGGTTGCTTTCAACAGTCCTTGTGCAGATGTTGCAGAGACCACAGCTGGCCTGTTTTGTGTAGTTATTTTTATCTTGCCCCAGAAGCAATGCCTTGCAGTAAAGTGTTTGCAATGAAATTCACCAAACTGATTTCTGGGAGAGCAGGTTTCTTTATTCTGCTGAAGGACCATAAGATTAATTGCGTCCACATTCACTGCTGCTTGGAAACATGAGAGAGAATTTCATGAAAAGGTAACTGCAGTTGGTAGATTTGACGTTTCAGCTGGCTCAGGATATCTTGGAAATGTGTTCATGTTATTTCAGTGCGGTGTGCGCTATTTCAGTAGGGGTGACGAGAGAGATTTCATCAGGGAGAGATCAGTGAGCCAAGGGCATACTCGAACAGACAAGGCTGCCATTCAATGCTTTTAATAAGAGATGTGCAGAGTTCCAGACACGTAAGCTTGTAAATGATGTCTGTGCTAATTAAAGTTAAAAGGTCAAGTCCCAGAGGACTATCAGGCTGTTCTATTATTAGAGAGAGAGAGAGACAAACAGAGACACAGACGAATAATAGTGAGATGAACCGGGAGACAACCAAGCACCAGACCAGGGCTGAGTTTGAAAAAGGTATCCTCAGTGAATGCGGGAAAGTGTTGACACCATTGGCTGGATTTCTCTTCAGTGATGCAGAGTGATGCCAACATTTATTTAAGATAGTTTTTCTTTATTCATTCACGGGGTGAGGGTGTCGCTAGCGAACAGACCAATGATAACACCACTAGGCCATCATCTTCCCCAGTGGGAAGGTTACAGGTTGAAATAAAGGTTACAGCGTCACACATCCCATAGATAAACAGACCTTCAGACCTCAATGTGTATATTGAACAATCTCACCTGCCGGCACTTTGTCCATTGTCTACTGTTCCCTGACATTTTAAGTACTTATCCAGATGCTTCTTCAATGTTACGAGAGTACCTGCCTCCCTCACCATCTCAGGCAGCCAGTACCACGTGTCTACTATTCTCTCAGTCAAAATGAAATTGTCTCAGAACTCCTTGAAAACACTTGTTCCTCATTTTAAATCTATGCTGGATGCTCTCAAACCCATCGACCATGGGCAAAAGTTTCACCCAATCTACCATTTCATGCTTTTGCATCACTCAATCAATTCTCCTCTCAGCCTTCGTCTGCTCAAGGAAAGCGAAACTTGCCAATCCACACTCAACTCAGAACTGAGACATTCATTCCAGGCGAAATCTCAGTAGATCTCCACTGCACTTTTCCAATACTGTCACCTCCTTCTGATATTATGGTGACTAGGACTGTGCAGGATATTTCTTTTTTGGTCGAACCCCATATCTTATAACGTAATAAGAAGATTTCCTTGCTTCGATGTTCTAGCCCTGTCTCGTTATGACAAATATTCAGTGTGCCGTCTTCACCGACCTGTGCTGACACGTTCAGGTATCTATGTACTGTACACTTACCTCCGTTTATTACTCAGTACTCTCCATGAACATACCGTTTATACTTCATATTCTTCCCTTATAAAATCACCCAAAATGCATATCCTTCACTGGTCAGAATGAAATTCCACGTGCATTGTCCTGCGCAAGGTACCAGATGATCACTGTCAGACTATAGCCTGAGATCGCTGTTCTCACTATCAAAAGCATCACCAATTTTCTCGTAATCTCAAAGTTGGCTACTTGTACCTTCATATCCAACCACTCATTGTACATGACAAAGAGAAATGATTAATATGTGATGCTTGAGGTGCATGGTTTGTCACCAGCTTCTAATCATAAAATTAGCGCCCTCCATCATTCCGATTTGCAAGACGATTTCGAGTCCGGTTTTCCAGCTTCCCTAGGGGCTCATGTACTCTCGCCTTTGGACTAGCCTTCCACGTGCGACCCGGTTAAAGGCCTTGCTGAAATCTACATGAACAATATCAAATGCAACATTGTCATAACTGCATTTAATCACCGCTCCAAAACACTCAACTGATTGAAACAGCCATCTCACGCTAAAAAAAATTGATGCCTTCCATCATTGGTCAATTCCTGACTTTGTAAGAGTTCATTAATCCTATCGCTCAGAACTTTTTTCCAGTAATTTCCCTGCCCCAGACATCAGACTAATTTGTTTGTCATGATTCGCATATCGGTACTGGCTTTATCAAGGAACAATGTTCATTCCCCACCAGTCATCTGGCACTTCACCTTGGGGCAGCGAAATGGTCAATATATTGTGCCAAAAATCTTCTATAGTGATTCGCGTAGCAGCTTGGGATACCACACATCAGGCCCTGGGATTTATGTAACTTGTGCCTAAGGGAGCATGAATTACCTCTCCCTTATTAATCTTCATATTGTCTAGAATTTCAACATCCCATCAGGAATTCACAACAAAAGTTTCTTCGCCATTTATGAATACAGATGAGAAATACTTGGTTAACATCTCACCCAGGTCAACTGGCTCCACGCACAGTTTGTTTCTTTTGTCTCTGCTCGGCCACACTCTTGTCGCATTCCTGGTAATAAACTTATAAAATGGTTCACGTGATGAGTGAGTGTGGTTTCTTCAATTCTGTCTTCCAAAGATATGTCAGAGCTCCTCTTATTCCTATTCATTTCTTATATAAAGAACTTCTCCTGATATATTTTTCAAAGATTACCACTTTTCAATAGTTGACATAGCTCCAAATACCAGCACTTCCAGGATTTGGGGTAATGATGTTCTTACATCAATTTAGATATTTAAATTTCTGCACAATACATAATCTTATCCACAAAGACTTTGAAACTCTTAGATTAATGGTCACTCATCTAAAATGTTCGCCCACAAACACTTCAACCACTAGACCAGCTTAATGAACTCATGTTAGGTCTCGCACCGCCCCATCACTAGTAGGATCATGAGCATACCGACACAAAATGATCTCCTGCACGCACTTTGAAAATTCTACCCTGTCAAATCCTCTCATGCTGAGGAAGTCATAGTTGATATAAGTAACGATGAGACTCCTCGCAATTATAAATCCATTCGTCTCATTTATTGAACGATGGAGCAGGAAAGTCGAGTCGAATACCCTGGCCCTACTCCTGCTTTACGACTGTGCACGTGAATTCGAGACAAACTTTTTTTCTGCACAGTCAACTTTCCTCCGGATACAATGTCCTTGTGAGCTATCCACACCAAAACACTTGAACAGACCATCGCAGTGGTTTTTTCATCCATCTTTTATTATTATTATTTGATGTGATACAGAATTCCCTAGCTTTGTCAACATTTTCACACACTCCTAGTTGACCTTGAAGAGAATGGCTGCCTCAGTGAGTTCAGAGATCAGTCAAGGTGCATCTTCTGTACGTTGTTGTGACTCGAATTGCGTAAATGGACATCACAGGTTCCCTTCCCTCAGTACCTGGAGTTGGATCCTCCCGAGAATTGATTCATGGTCAGATCTCAGGTCTTCACTTAAACAATTGGGTTCGATTCCGCCGTCCGCCATGGTGTGTTTTGTCGTGAAGTTCCTAGGGCCTCCGGAAGACTGACCGAGTGTCATTTCACCTCCGTCGGTGTCTCTCCTCGGACCCCTTGCTCCAATACATCAACGACCTCGTGAAAATAAAACATGGTATTTGACCCTCAGTAACATTTCAACGAAGTGAATCAAAACCTGAGACCATATCAATCTGACACCAATGGCATAGAAATGGCTGAGACAATGTACAAGGAGGGTAATGATAAATGCAGGTCGATTTGGTGTTCGGACAGCTGTTTCCTTTCATTTTTGGACACGTGGAGCTGAAAGTGACACAGATCCTCTGGTGTATTCAAAGGTGAAAGGAAATGCAGACTATGCTCTTCACTCCAAAATGGGCTTGCACGGTGGCTGAGTGGTTAGAACTGTTGCCTCACAGCGCCAGGAAAACCAGCTCTTTTCATGCCTCGGTCGACTTTCCGTGTGGGGTTTGCACTTTCAACCTTCTAGGGGCACAGGTTTGCTCCCACAGTCTACAGATATGCAGGTTAGGTGGATTGGCCGTGCTAAATTGCATGTTCAGGGGTGTGTAGGTTGGGTGCATTAGACAGGGGTACCGATAGAATAGTAGAGGAATGGGTCTGGGTGGGTTACTCTTTGGAGGGTCGATGTTATCTTGTCAGGGCGAAGGGCTTGTTTTCACACTGTAGGAATTATATTCTATTCTATGCACGATTTATCTGCAGCCAACTTCAGATGATTGCTTTAAATCAAGTCATGGGATTTGGGAATCCTTGACTCGGCCTGCATTTCTTTGTCCCTCACTTTTTGCTCATTGAGAGGTTGCTAGTGAGCTGCGTTCCGTGATCTCTACAATGCCTATGCTGTCGATAATCCGACAATGTAGGTAGGGAGGGAAATCCAAGATTCTGTACAAGTGACAGTGAGAACAAAACGGCAATTTTATTCCAAGTCAGGCTGGTGAGTGACTTGGAGGGTAACTTGCAGCGGGTGGTGTTCCCATGTGTCGGTTGTAATTACCATTGCAGATGGAAAAGCTTGTGGTTTTTGAAAGGGCTGTCTGAGGATCTTTAGTGAATTACAGCAGTGCTTTTTGCAAATATTACAGAATGCATCAACTGAGCATCAGTGGTGGAGGGATTGGGTGTTTGAGGATGTGGGGCCAATCAAACGGGGGCTGCTTTGTCTTGGATGGCGTCAAGCCCCTTGAGCTTTGGTCACTCATCCAGAGAACTGCGGAGCTTTCCTTCACTCGGGTTTTGTACCCACAGCTGCAGCGAGACATGTTGAGTTTTCCAGCATTCTCCAGGTTTGTGTGAGAGCGATGCGGACTTGGAGGAAGTTAGACTTGGGAATCAGTGTGTAATATACTGCCATGTGAGTGCTACTTGACAGCAGTGTTGAAACTGTCAATCACATTTGTAACGATGTTGCCCCTTTAAGAAGGTCATTTTGGTCTTGCTATTTTTTAAAAAGGGTTAGTAATGGCAGAGGAGCAGAAATGTCTGGGCTCGAGCTGTTTAAAATTTTAGGTGAATGGTCATTACTCCCAGTTCAGTTTTTCTTTCTTCTTTCGTTTAGTTGTAACAGTGAGAAGCTGCTGCAGTGCAGAAAGAATCCAAGCCTTGGCAGATGATTACTGATCAGCTTTCTCTCTGAAATATGTCCTGTCTGGAAGAAACTGAGATTGGGTTTACCTTTTGCCGAAGCGTCTGTTTGCAAGGCGTGACTGGAATAGAACAGGTTGTTAGTTAAGGTGCAGTATCGGCTCGTTTGGTTTTTCAATAATTAAGTTATTCCAAATTCTGTTTTCTTCTGATGGTATTTCAATTGTGGTGTTTAAATCAATGGCGTTTTTGGTGAAAGCGGACTGGTTTGACCAGCATAACTGGAATACCCACTTCACATCTGCCTTTGAAATAAGACAAAGCTAGGGACTGGACTACTTTCTCAAAATGGTTTGAGGGAGTCTGGTTTGGACCATAACTGGTGATCGAGATCACTCTTTTTAGACAATATTTTCTGTCTTTGGATTTGTCCTGCAGTTCATGCAAGCACAAAGCCTGTCAATGTCACGCACTGACTGTAGACAGCATAAGTAGAGAGAGATCGAACAACCGTCAATGGATACAATAACCCCTCCTCTGGTGACCGATTCTTGTCGGAGTATAGATTAGATTAGATTAGATTACAGTGTGGAAACAGGCCCTTCGGCCCAACAAGTCCACACCGACCCGCCGAAGCGAAACCCACCCATACCCCTACATTTGCCCATTACCTAACACTACGTGCAATTTAGTATGGCCAATTCACCTGACCCTGCACATCTTTGGACTGTGGGAGGAAACCGGAGCACCCGGAGAAAACCCACGCAGACACGGGCACATTGTACGTGATATAAAATGTGCTTGATCACGGAAGTTGTGGCAGTTGTTATTCTTTTCATCCCTGAAGATCTGTGACATTGTTGTTGAACAGGGTTCGGTGCTGATAGCTCAGTTGTTTGCATTTTGCACAAGTGATTTGTATGAAAATGCAGGGGGTCTGATCAGGAACCTCCTGATCACCACAATTATCATTAACATCCATTTAGAATCTGAAACAGTCAGTTCGGACCTTAACACCTGTCCTCATTGTTTGCTCTGGGCACCCGTCAGTGTCTACAGCGGCCCCACCACCACCTCCCACCCCGACCCCCCTGCAGCATCTGAGGTAAACAGCACATAAATAGCAGAAGCCAGCCCACTTCAGTTTTGCATACCAGATTAGAGTGATGCTGGAAAAGCACAGTAGGTCAGCCAGCATCCGAGGAGCAGGGAAATCGACGTTTTGGGCAAAATCCCTACATCAGGAATTGACCCTAATCTCCGGCATCTGCAGTACCCACTTTCGCCTAGTTTGGAAAACCAGTCAATAGGCTGTAAATATTAACGCTATAATTCTCCCGAGTAAGTGCAGCGTTTTAGTCATAGAGTCATAGAGATGTACAGCACGGAAACAGACCCTTCGGTCCAACTCGTCCATGCTGACCAGATATCCCACCCCAATCTAGTCCCACCTGCCAGCACCCGGCCCGTATCCCTCCAAACCCTTCCTATTCATATACCCATCCAAATGCCTTTTAAATGTTGCAATTGTACCAGCCTCCACCGCTTCCTCTGACAGCCGCTTTCATATCCATACCATCCTCGATGTGCAAAGTTGCCCCTTAGGTCTCTTTTATATCTTTCCCCTCTCACCCTAAACCTATGCCCTCTAGTTCTGGACTCCCCCACCCCAGGTGGAAAAGCCTTTGCCTCTTTATTCTATCCATGCTCCTGATAATTTTATAAACCTCTATAAGGTCACCCCTCAGCCTCCGACGCTCCAGGGAAAACAGCCCCAGCCTGTTCAGCCTCTCCCTACAGCTCAGATCCTCCAACCCTGGCAACAACCTGGCAAATCGTTTCTGAATTGTGTTCTTCATTCAGTCTTCTAACCCCCTCAGAACTTTGATGAGGTTACCATGGTTACAAAACTGAATCCAGTTTAGCAAATTTGGTTACCTTTATCTACATTTCCGGAAATATCCTGTTTAACTTGCGCTGCTTTGCTCTATATGTCAACAAGACAGCACCTGAGCAATCTTTCAACGTTGGTCTGCAGAATTTCTCACCATATATGGAATGTGTTACGGTAGACGGTAACTTGCCCACGATCTGAGGAAATGTAATCTTTCATAGAGAAGCTAAGTACATGAACAAACGTTCACTGAACTGAAATGCTGCGCATTCCCACTCATTGAACTACACAGGTGAGATACAGCCTGTAGCCTGGAAACATGTAGAAGCACATTTTATAGCAGATGATAATTTGGAAATAAGCAAGATTTTGCAAGGCGAAAGTGAGGACTGCAGATGCTGGAGGTCAGATCCAAGATGAGAGTGATGCTGGAAAAGCACAGCCGGTCAGGCAGCATCCGAGGTGCAGGAAAACCGACTTTTCGGGCAAAAGCCCTTCATCAGGAGTGAGGCAAGATTTTGGAGGGCTCCATATATGAATAAACTATTCTCAGTCTGCAGAACCACAGAACTGTCACTGCACGTATTGCCTTTCTCTGGAACCAACAGGAAACATCTGGCAACAATGCTGTGCTCAGATTTTGTCGCCCGTTTTCCATTTAAAATTAAAAATTAGAGATGGAGCAAACAATTTTATTCAGATTTAGGACTGGAACACCATGCGATCCATGGCACTGTGCAATGGAGGTGTATACAATTATGGTGAACATAGATAGGGTAGACAAGAAGAAATATTTATACGTTGTGGCAGGGTCACTGGCGTGGACGAATAAATTTAAGTTGAGGAGAGGAATTATGACGAAATTGCAAGGAAGTTTTCACATAGAGGGTTGTGGGAATCTGAAACTCACTGTCTGTAAGGGTAGTATAAGAAGAAACGCTCATCATACTTTCGGAGTATTTAGATGCACAACCAGTCCATGCCGAACATTATCCCAAACTGACCTACTCCCAACTGCCTGCACTTGGCCAATGTTACTCTAAATATTTCTTATTCCTATACATATATATGTAAAAGTCTTCCAGTAACTGTCTCTGAATCTTTCACTTCCTCTGGACGTTCATCTCACACACAATAGATTCCTTGTAAAAGAAAAATTTCCTCTTATGTCTTTTATAAATATTTCTCTCTAACATTGAGAGTGTGCCCCGATCTAGGGAAAATACATCTGCCATTCACCTTATTCTTTCATCCCTCGGTGTTATATAAACCTTCATAATGCTGTGCACAAAATAGTCCCAGCGTGTCCAATCTCTCCCGATAACCTGAACGCCCCCATTCCCAGAAGCATCCTGGCAAATCTGTTCTGGACTTGCTGCACATAGATAATGTCCTTCCTATAACAGCCAGGACATAACTGTACACAATATTCCACAAGTGGCCTAGCCAACCTCAATATAACGTCCCATCTCCTGTGGACAATGGTCTGAGCAGTGCCATCTGTCAAATGTAGATATTGAATTCACTTCCCACCTCCAATTCATTATTGTAAATAGGTGGTGTCCGAGCACTGAACCTTACGGTCCCCTCTCTGCACTGACTGGCACTTTGAACATGACCAGTTTGTTCCGAAATCCCACACAGAGTCAAGAACTATTCCATATCATGGTGCTAGTAAAAACAATGTCTTATTGGAAGGGGTTTACTCAGCCTGTGTGCTCAGTGACTACCATTAAATCTCCCAGTGGATCCTCACTGCAGGTGTCCCTGGGGACCTTACTGTTTCTATTAATAAGGGATTGGTCGCAGTATGTTAGCACAACATTGCAAGACGGAGAAACACCTCCCGCACTGCCCGAGATCAGCAGCTCCAGAGGGAGAGGGAGAGAATAGATCAGAATCTCGGAGCAATGGAGGTGAATGGCACAAGAACGGAGAGGAGTTTATCCTTGGCAATTTACTTGCTTTCCTCAGATCATAAGTGGATAACACTAACACATCGGATTATGTCTGCACTTCATATTATTCAAGCCGGTTATTATCCACTCCTGGCTCTCGTTGGAGTCCCTGGTGAGTCTCTCTACCTGGAGATTTTATTTCAGCACGACATTGCGCTGTCTTTCTGTTGCTGTTAGAAAAATTTTGAGAATATGCAAGACACTGCGCCAGTCACCACCTGTGCTCAATTGTCAACAATCACATCTCGCACACAGCCAATAACTGATGCTGTCCAGTCGGGTCACTACCTCTGGGATACCGCACTCTCTCAATTAATCCCTGACCCGAAATCTGTCCCATCCCCGACTCTGTTGCTTCACTGTCCTGGGATAATAAAATAGTCTGTGTTCAGATGCAATAAGACCAGGGCAATATTCAGGCTTGGGATGACAAGGGACAAGTAACATTCGGAACCAGAAAAGAACCAGTTGATGACCACCTCCAAGAAGAAAGTTTCTAACTGTCGCCCCCTAACGTTCAGTTCTGTTATCGTCACCAAATCCAACCCTCACCCCCTATTGTCAACATCTAACCATTGCTCTCTTGATATTCAATCGTGTTACCATCACCGAATTCCCCCACAGCCCCCATCAACATCTTGGGGGGGTTACCATAGATCAGAAACTGAACTAGACCCAGCCCCATATAAACACAGTGACTACAACAGCAGATCAGACAGTGGGAGTCCTGCAGCGTGTAACTCCCCTCCAGACTCCCAACGCCTCTTCCGAACCAAGAGTTCACAAGTCAGTAGAAGGCATGCAGGGTATAAAAGTTAGCCAATTCCTGACACACTTTGCGCTTTTCCATGAGATGAGCTGCAGCAAGACAATTGACTGCAGGAATCCCTCCTCATGTTCCAGGCGTCTGGATTTGAAAGTTGCATCAAGGGGAACACGGAAAATCAGAGGGATGGGATTGGCACCTGACTTGCAATGTCTCATTTGGAAGAGTGAGGCAGAATGCTTTGCAAGTGTTGATCTGCAGGAAACTATGTTCGCTTCATGGTTTTAATTCGGAGAACGACACGGCAGCCAAACAAATCAAGGTGGTGGAGGATTCAAAAGGTTGGGTTGAACAATTATCCACCGGGTTCTATGTCCAAGCATGGGGCGGGTAACAGAGTATTTAAACAGCCAGGGCTGACCCGCCAGCCTTGTTAGGAAACCACCAGAATAAGTCAATGCTTTGGGGAACAGCATGGTTAAGCTCACATGGAGCAGCAGGACGTAGATGGGTCTGATTGGTAAGTTCGTGATCCACTTCATTGGTATCCATTGGGACTTCTAGGAGGGAATTTAAACAACAGACTTGCTGAATCTGATGGGATGAACATTTTAAAGTTTAGGAACTCTAAGGGAGTGAATTGGGTATTAATAGTAAATCTGTACAAGTAATTTTGAGGAGAGGCGGTTGGAGATCCAATGCTTAGGGAGGTTGGAATGACCAAGATTGTTTTTCTAAGGTTGGGTGATGATTTTGAAGATCTCCGTTTGCATGAATCTGATTGTTTTCGAAGTGATTTAAGAAGGAGTTTTAGAACTTGGAGCACTTCTCAGAGATACAAATAAAGTAGTTTTCTCCAATCTCTTTGCTCAAATGTCTTTCCATGATTACACGGAACATCAAAGATATACAACAGTGAGCATTCTAGACAGATCATGATGGAAGGAAGGTACCCTGTTACCACTCCGTGCTTTTAAGTATAGTCTATCGATCAGTGCACCGAAAATACAACAAAAAAACCAACTATCTACCGTGAGATGGCTTTGCAAAACTAAACCTCACATTGTGTTTCTGGATCTGCTTGCCGAGGTGGGAAGTTGTTTAATCCCCTGTCAGTGCTTTGGAGCCTCCTGTGAAGCGCTGGACTGTATCTTCTGGAATTTATTTGGTTCCGTTTCTGCTGCTCCCGGTCGTCGGTTCCCGTTGTTCGTTGTAGCGGTCGGTATATTGGGTCCAGGTCAAAGTGCTTGTTGACAGAGTCCGTGCAGAAGTGCCATACTTCCTAGAATTCTTTGGCTGTCCCACGGTTACCTTGTTCTATGATCGTTGTGTTGTCCCAGTCGAATTTGTGCCCCTTGTTCTCTGTGTGTATGGTTACGAGTCGTGATGTTTAGTGGCTGGTTGGTGTTCGTGGATGTGGATTGGTTGTTGTCTGCCTGTTTGCCCTATATCGAGTCCCGTGCAGTCTTTGCATGGAATCCTGTAAAATATGTCAGATTTACACATGACAGGTTTAGGGTCTTTTGTACACGTGGGTTGGTGTCTCAGCTTGGCTGTTGGTTTATGGGCTGTCATCAATCTGATCGTTTCAGAGAGGTCTGGCTGTCAGATCTGAGACGTTTTCCTTTATGTGGGGAAGCATGGGTAGTGAGTTAGGTCGTGGCATGTCCTCATCCACAAGACAGAGTGCAACAGCGCTTCATAGGAGGCTCCAAATCACTGAAGGTGTCACCCAGACAGGGATAAAACGCCTGCAAATCAACTTCCCAACTCAGCGAACATCCCCACAACCATGGCAGCTAGTTCCCAAGTTAGAAGTCTTTACACCGACCTTCAGTATACCTGACGGTTAACAGACTTGCAGATTAGTCGTTACTTATTCAGTTATTGAGCTGATTTTATTGATATAACCTTGAATTAAAATTTACAGCATGCTTCAGATCAATAATCTGCCTTTGGGCCTGAACGACATCAACACGATTAACTATTTTAACAAGCAGTTCCAAGAGTTAGACAATAGTCAATGGACAATAGTTGCAGGAGTAGGCCATTCAGCCCTTCGAGCCTGCACCGCCATTCAATATAATCCTGGCTGATCATTCCTAATCAGTATCCTGTTCCTGCCTTATCTCCAAAACCCTTGATTCCACTGTCTTTGAGAGCTCTATCCAACTCTTTCTTAAATGAATCCAGAGACTGGGCCTCCACTGCCCTCTGGGCAGTTATATTTCACAATTTAAGGAACTGTCATATCAGTTCCCCAATTCTTTTTACTCAGTTAATTAAATGGCCTGGATGTAAAATACCTGCATTAAATAGTAGTAAATGGCCACTCCCTTCCAAAATAAGACTTGATCTTCAGAATTAAGTGCCAGTTCACGTATTTTGAAGACAGACCAATTCTAACGTAACTGGGGTTAATAATTATCAAAAATGTATAAGTTGGAGGACGAAGCATTGAAGGTTTGAGCTATTGGGAGGGTCTGAATAGGCAGGGACTATTTTCTCTGGAGTTTTAGAGGCTCAGTGCTCACGTTTCATGGGTTTGTAAAATCATGATGGGCATAGGTAGGGTAAATATTCAAGGTCTTAATGGGAGAGTGGGGAGGGGGGTCAAAAACCAGAGGGCACAGGTCAAAGGCGAAAGATTTAAAATGGACCTGGAGGGTGTATGTTTGTTTCATGCAAAGGGTGGTGTGCGGATGGAATGAGCTATCAGAGGAGGCTGGTATAATTACTACATTGAAAAGGCATCTGGATGGGTACATCAATAGGAACGGTTTACAGGGATGGGAGCCAAGTGCAGGGAAATGGAACTCGATCAGATTGGGATGCCTGGTGAGTGCAGACGAGTTGGAACTGAAGCATCTCTTCCTGTGCAGTACGTCTCTCTGACTCGATGATGTCTTTATTTTAAAAGGTTGGTGGGAGCTGAGTAAGTAGAATTTTTTAAGGGAGAGGTGGATGGATTCTTCATCTGCGGCGAAAAGTTACCAAGTTTAAGAGGTCGTCAGGAAATGTGGACATTCAGCCCCAGCCATGACCTTGAATGACAGAGCACACTGAGGGAGATAAATAACCTTCACTTCCTATGTAAATGCTCACGTGAATGGTCGAGTTTATTTTCAATTTCCATATGGTACTAGTTACCTCACGAGACTTAATTCATCGCAACCATCTACAATCTCTATGAGCCACAAATCTTAATCAATGTTTCCAGTGTTCACCTTTCCCCTCTCACACACTGACAACGATGCAATCCTCTAACTCCCATTTGATTTGATGTGATTATTGTCACGTGCACCTCGATACAATGAGAAGCGTTGTTTTGTGTCCCATCCAAATTATACATGACATACATACATCAAAATGCAGAGTATAGTGTTACAGCTACAGAGAAAGGTTAACACTAATAAGTATGGAATCGAGACAGTGCCATTCAGCCCACACCGACCCTCTGGAGAGTAAGTCACCCAGACCCATTCCTCCTAGCCTATATTTACCCCAACTAATGTATCTACACATTCCTCTGCTCTGTGGGGGCAATTTAGGATAGCCAATTCACCCTAACCTGCATTTTTTGGACAGTGGAAGCAAAGCAAAGCACGTGAAGGAACCCCACACAGACACGTGGAGAATGTGCAAACTCAATTCGGACAGTCGCCCAATGCTGGAATCATGGCGTGATGTGGCAGCAATGATAACCACTCAGCCACCGTGCCGCCCGTGCGAGCTCCATCCAAACGTCTGATGACAGAAGCAAAGAACTGGTTCTTGAATCTGTTACTATCTGTTTTCAAATTATTCTATTATCTGCCCTGTGGAAGAGGGTGGAAGAGAGTTGCACCGAGTTGGGAGGGGTCTTTGATGATTTTGGATGCTTTCCCGAGGCAGCGGGATGGGTAGATAGAGTCAGTGAGTGGAAGGCTGGTTTTCATGATGGACTGGGCTGTGTACACAGTTCTCTGTCATTCCTGCTGTCTTGGGCAGGGCAGTTACCATCCCATGCTGTGCTGCTTCCTATCGTACATTTATAACAAAGAAAAGGTCCGATTTATTTGAACAAGATGAAAATCATTAGCCTTCAGAGTAAGTACAAGCACAGGCCTGATTTCTTAACCGTACCGTCGATGTAGTTGGTGCAGGATAGACTGTTGGTGGTATTTATTCCGAGCAAAACGGAGCTCTTGACCACTCCACCTCAGCACCACTGATACAGACAAGGGTGTGTCCTCCACTTTACTTCCTGAAGTCCCTGCCCAGCTCCTTTACCTGGCGCCTCAGGTGGTGATACTACACACAGTCCTAACTACAGAAGCATGGTGACCATATCTACGTGATGCTATTTGAGTGATATTCACCTCTCCGTCTTTTGCAGAATACATTGAGCATGCAGTCTGAGGAAACACAGGTAATCCATCAGATTGCACGTGGAACACCATGGGCCCTGATCATCTTCAGCAACTTTCCGACGGGTTTCTTATCATGCGCCATCTCCAAATTCAAACTGATTGCATCCACTGGCTCTCCATTGTCTAACGTGCTCATTAGTTACTCAGTCTCCTAACGGAACTGTCATATATGACCTCCCCTTGATGAAGACGTGCTGACTCAGCCTTATTTAAGAGTATGTTTATAAGTACTCCACAGTTTTGTATCTCATAATGGACTCTAAAATCTTACCAATGCCTGAGGACAGAGTAACCAGTCCATAGTTTCCTCTCTTCTTCCTCACTCCTTTCTTAAACAGGCGTGTTATGCTAGCCCTTTCCCAGTCCTCTGTGACCCTCTCTGACTCCAGTGATTCCTGAAATATGCCGCTACAATCTTCTCACCTCTCTCCTTCCGAACTCTCAGTGAATTCTATTGGGTGAAGACAATTTATTCACCTTCAGACATATCAGCTGCCCACGCACCGTCTGTTCAATGATGGTCACTGCATTCACGTCTGCCCCCGAACCCCCTTGAAGTTCTTATGTGCCGCTGGTGACTTGTTCCGTGAAAATCTTTTCTTCCTTCCCGTCTTCACCACAGCTATTGCATTTTTGTTGACGCTATATGCATCTCTCCAATTCTCCCATCGTCCTAACTTTCAAGCATTAGCCCATTGTCCCAAGGCCCCACCTCACGTCCCATCGGCATTCCTGATTTATTGACTACTTACTTACAGCTGTTGTGGTTTGATCTCTCCCGACTTACAGCTGTTCTGTTTACTTATTATTCATCATGCTGTAATTTAAGCGTATCACTGGAAGCATTAGAACTGCATTAAAAAATGGATAACACCTCGCTAAAACTGTTAAATGTACCCTGGACAGATGGGTAATTTCATTTTTGTTTGTTTGTTTTCCATTCCACACAGTTAACTTTCTGACGATTATGATTCTATCCTGCAACAAATGTGGTCTCTCCAAATGTATTACACGTTACCTGTCAGCTATGGTAGTGGCGGATCAACTGGTGGTTATCCTCGACCTGATATTGAGACATATTCCGATTGTTTATCGTGGCCAGTTTACTTTCCTTCACAGAATCCGCGTGTGTAATATCCACGCCGTCCTGCTTTATGCAGCCACTGACTGTTCTGTCTGGTTCACCGTCAGCTTCACCTTTGATCGATTTGTGGCCATTTGTTGCCAGAAGCTGAAAAGTAAATATTGCAATGAGAAAACGGCGGCTGTGGTTCTCGGGGCAGTGTCTGTGCTGAGCTCTTCAAAGAACTTTTTCTGGTACTTAATGTTCAGTGGCCGGTATTGGATGCAGAACTACCCTTGGTTTTGTTTCATCAGGGTGAATGTTATCAATTCTCCAGTTTGGGCAGCATTTGAGACCGCCCACAACATTCTGAATCCCTGCATCCCGTTTGCGTTAATTTTGCTGCTCAATGTTTTCACTGTAAGGCACATTGCAATGGCCAGCAGAGCTCGCCGCAGACTGTGTGCTCGAAGCAGTGGGAAGAGATCGAGAGACGCAGAGATGGAGAGTCGAAAAAAATCGATCATTTTACTGTTCGCTATGTCGACCAATTTCATCCTGTTGTGGTCACTGTTAATGGTTTATTCCATATGGAGACGGATGTGGTACTTGGGATATCGGTCTGTCTTGATAGATAGATATGTGCTTGACTTAGGCTTCATGCTGCAGCTCTTGAGCTGCTGCACAAACACTGGGATATATGCTGTGACCCAGACTAAGTTCAGAGAGCAGTTCCAGAATGTGCTAAAACATCCTTTCAATACAATTCTTCAACTCATTCATTGATCAGTCATTTCTAACAGTGTCTTATGGTGAGGATGTGGGGACAGACGAGAAGTACATTGGGAGAAATTAAGTGGGGTCACCGCTATGCTCAAGTTCCCAATTCCTCAATTTCAGCAAATAGAGAGGGACCAGGGTTGGGCAGAAACAGAGAAATGAAAGCAGACAGAGAGAGAGATTGAGCGACTGAAATCGAGATGCCATGCTAATTGGGCAGAAAGGGTGTGTCAGAGACCGACTAGGTCCGAGAGATTGAAAGGGAGTGGGAGAAAGGCAGAAAGGAGGAACGAGAGTTAGAATGAAGAAAATAAGGAATGATAGCGAGAAATGGGGAGAGGGCACATGGGAGAGATATAATGTGAGAGGAATGGAGAGGGAGAGAGGGAAAGGAGTAATAAGTGTTACAGACTAGGTCTGACCCCCTCAAAACATTTTTAGAAGGTAGCCCAGACCATAATTTTGCTAGTTGTTTGAAACAGTTGCCAATTGGATGTTCCGAGAGTGATGCAGCTGGCCCAACCACGCCATTCACACAAAGCAGAATTTATTTGCACAATTACCGAATGAAACACAAACAAAAGGGAACTGATGATAGAATAACTTGACCCACCTGAAAACCCAATCATCTCTATCACAATTTAATGTTGCTGTCCCAATTTCCTGAAACATCCCCATAAACGCACCCCTTGACAAAAAGAAAAGGCAATTTCAAACCCAGGCTCTTACGGGAGAGATGTCAGAGAGAGAGAGAATCAGTCAAGAATCATCTGCTGAAGCTTGGAACCACTTTCACTGGAATTTTATTCGCTGATCCCCAGCGGTTTCTAACTGCCAAAACTGAACCAGATTAGAAACGTTTCTAAACTGAAAGAACTGGCCACTCACCTTTCATTGCACAACTATTTTGTTAAAAACAACCTAAAAGATTGCCCTGGCTGTTGACCCAGTCAGTCTCTGCCACCCATGGCACCTTTGCCTTCCACAACCATTTTGGGAAATTAGCAAAAACAACATCACCTTGTTTGAGGAGCAGCATTGTCGCAAGAGAGAGATAATGACAAAGAAAGAGATGGAGGGACATATATCGTAAGAGAGTAGTTAAAAAGGAGAGATAGAGACAGGAGGGTGGAGAAAGAAGGTGGATTGAGGGAGAAAATGGGCCCAAAGGAGAATGTGTCAGGTGAGGAGCAAGCAAGATGGAGAATAAAACACAGGGAGAGGTGGTTGTAGGAAAAGAAATGAGGAAACAATCCAGACAGAATGAATCAAGGACCGTAAAGGTGGAAACAGACAGGCAAAGCGTGACAGAAAGACAAAGCATAAAGAGGAGCTAAGAAATAGGAATTTATACAGAGAGTGAGACTCAGAGATGTGGAGTGGGGTGAAGGTCAGAGGGAGGGAAGGAGGTTGAGGTATGACCCAGATGATGGGAACAAAACTGGGCAAGTCAAATCCCACAGTCAACCCTGGTTTGGCAACACCATTTGGTTGCCATGGTGATCAGTTCCTGAACTTAAGGGACAGTCAATGTACTTTGAACAAAAGACCGAGAGGTTCAGACCAAAGAAGGAAAACTCCAAACTTCATTCTAACACGCAAGAACTGTTTGGAATGTCCTCATTAAAAGTTTCAGTGGAAAGGATTCAATTCACGTTTCCCAAAACGGGCATAATTATGGACACCCAAACCTCACTGAATATTCTTACCTTCCGATAGTGTGGTGTCGAGTCCTGGTCGGTACACTGTAGGAAGGATGTGTTTGAACCAGAAGGGATTCGCCAGCATGCCTCCTCGTCTGATGGATGAACAGAGTTCACTTTCTGTCTTTCTTCCAAAAGGAAAGGGGTATTTTCTACCACCGCCCCCCTTCCCCAACACACACACACACACACACACACACACACACACACACACACACACACATTCACACACACACACACACACACACACACACACACACACACACACACACACACACACACACACATTCACACACACACACACACACACACACACACACACACACACACACACACACACACACACACACACACACACACACACACACACACACAACCACCACCACCATTGCCCTTGAGCACTCTGTTGCAAAGGAGCACATCTCGCTGAACAAAGCTCACTCTCTTTCAATGACTTTCATTTCTGTCTGGGTAATGTCTGGAGTCCTCTCACACTTCCTGTGTAATAAAACTCAATTCAGCTTAAATCTCAGTCATGACCACACCAGTGTTGTCTAGCTATTTCTGGGGGGAAAAACATTTCATGACTTTTTGGAAACGTTCTTAATTTAACTCACTGTTCAAACATAACTCCAAGACCTTATCAAAATCAATAAATGACTCTCATCACTGCAAAGAAAGCTAAGCCCCACGTTCTATCCATTTCAGAAGCTAATGTCTCAAGCAATAACAATATCTGATGTGTTTCTATCACAAATGCCCGGGTAAGATAAAGAAGATGCGATATTCAAAAAGCAATCTCATTCCATAGGATAATTACTTCTGAGCACAATTCCTGTTTTACTATCGAGGTTTCATTTCAATTGTAAGAATATGTTCACCGTAACCACATAGTGACTTTTCCACAACAATCCTTACCTGCACTAGTGCATGCCTATTGTGTCTGTTTCCCATCATGTTGCCTCTTGTTATTTCAACCACTGTGACACTGTACAAGTAATAAACTTCAATGGAGCATCTTCACGCCTTTGTTGTGAAACGTCAGTAGTTCAGTCATGACGTTATGATTAGTACAAAACAGCTTCTGCAGAATGGTGAAACACCGTACAGATTACAGGACAGAATTTACAGGCCATGCACCCATCATGCCTGTTCCAAAAGTGTAAGTATGATGACTGCAAATTGTTGCAGAGCCAATATCGAACTCACTCTCTTTTGCTACAGTTTTGTTTTAGAGACATAGTTGAAACTTTATTGCTGGAACAGCACAGCAGGTCAGGCAGCATCCAGGGAACAGGAGATTCGACGTTTCGGGCACAGGCCCTTCTTCAGGCCTGTGCCCAAAACGTCGAATCTCCTGTTCCCTGGATGCTGCCTGACCTGCTGTGCTGTTCCAGCAATAAAGTTTCAACTTTGATCTCCAGCATCTGCAGACCTCACTTTCTCCTTTTAGAGACATAGAGTCATAGAGATATACAGCATGGAAACAGACCCTTCGGGCCAACCCGTCCATGCCGACCAGATATCCCAACACAATCTAGTCCCACCTGCCACTAGCCGGCCCATAACCCTCCAAACCCTTCCTATTCATATACCCATCCAAATGCCTCTTAAATGTTGCAATTGCACCAGTTTCCACCACATCCTCTGGCAGCTCATTCCATATACGTACCACCCTCTGCATGAACAAAGTTGCCCCTTAGGTCTCTTTTATATCCTACCCCTCTCACCCTAAACCCATGCTCTCTAGTTCTGCACTCCCCCACCCCAAGGAAAAGACTTTGTCTATTTACCCTCTCCATGCCCCCTCATGATTTTATAAATCTTTATAAGGTCACCCCTCAGCCTCCGACGCTCCAGGGAAAACAGCGCCAGCCTGTTCAGCCTTTCCCTGTCGCTCAGATCCTCCAACCCTGGTAACATGCTTGTAAATCTTTTCTGAACCCTTTCAAGTTTCACAACATCTTTCCGATAGGAAGGAGACCAGAATTGCAGACAATATTCCAACAGTGGCCTAACCAATGTCCTGAACAGCCGCAACATGACCTCCCAACTCCTGTACTCAATACCCTGACCAATAAAGGAAAGCATACCAAACGCCATCTTCACTATCCTATTAAAATGCGACTCCACTTTCAAGGAACTATGGACCTGCACTCCAAGGTCTCTTTGTTCAGCAACACTTCCTAGGACCTTACCATTAAGTGTATAAGTCCTGCTAAGATTTACTTTCCCAGAGTGCAGCACCTCGCATTTATCTAAATTAAACTCCATCTGCCACGTCTCTGCCCGTTGGCCCATCTGGTCCAGATCCTGTTGTAGTCTGAGGTAACCCTCTTCGCTGTCCACTACACCTCCAATTTTGATGTCATCTGTCAACTTCCTAACTGTACCTCTCGTGCTCGCATCCAAATCATTTGTGTGAATGACAAAAAGTTCTTTTGGCATGCTCTTAGTTTTCATCAAAAATGCCAGATTGGTCATTTGATTCCCATCTCACCCTAAACCACGAACAACACTATTTATATCAGAAGCCGTTTGAAGTGTTTTAGTATGATTTCATCCTGCTCCATTTGGAATGATAGACATCACAGCTTTCAAACTGTCAAAGTCACTTTCTGACATTCCTTATCCCGTTCAAGTTTTGGGGTTTTTTAAACAAAATTCTGAATGGATCCACTGCAGTGCAGTAATTAAAAGTGAACAAGAAACCCACATGTGTTTATGTAGCTGTTCACCTCTCTGCTTGTCATAGGCAAGGCAGATTTCAAGTAATACATAATATCTAAGCTCTGCAGTCCTGCCACATCCAGTCGTGAATGCTGGTGGACAATTAAACAACTGAGTGGAGGAGTCGGGTCCGCACCCATCCTCAGTGATGGTGGAGCCCAGCAAATCAGTGCAAAAGGTAAGGCCGAAGCTTTCACAGCATCTTCAGCCAATAACGTCGAGTGAATGATCCATCTCGACCTCTTCCAATGGTACCCAGCATCATAGATACCAGTTTTCAGCAAATGCGATTCACTCCACGTGATATCAATAAATGTGTGGAGACACTGTGTACTGCATAATCTAGGGGCCCTGACAATATCCCCACAATGGGACTGAAGACTTGTGCTCCAGAACTCGCCGCTCCCCTCGCCAAGCTGCTCCAGTGCAGTGACAACACCGGCATCCACCAGACCATGTGGGAAATTGCACAGGCATTTCTTGAACACAAAAAGTGGAACAAATCCACGCCAACGGTTTTCCGCCCCTCTAGTCTCCTCTTGTTCATCAGGAAAGTGACGGAAGGTGTCAGTGACAGGGCGATCACGCCGCACCAGCCCAGCAATGACCTGCTCAGTGACACCCAGTTTGGGCTCTGTCAGCTCCTGACCCACGTTCCAGCCTCAGTTCAACAGAAGGAGCTGAAATCCAGAGGGGAGGGAAGGGGAGAGGGACAGCCCTTGGAATCATGAGACCGAGTGTGGCATCACAGAGCCCTGGCAAAACTGGAATCAATGAATACTGCAGGGGGCAAACAGTCAGCTGGTTAGAGTCACACCAGGCACATAGGAAGATAGTTGGAGATCAGACATCCCAGCTCCAGGACATCTCAGCTTCGGGACATCCCAGCTCCGGGATATCTCTGCAGGTTATCCTCAGGGTGGTGTCCTAGGCCCCAACCAGCTCCAGCGGCTTCAGCAATGACCCTCCCTCCATCAGAAGGTGAGGAGTGGGGGATTATCGCTGATGGTTACACAATGTTCAGCTCCACTCGCCGCTCCCTCAGACACTGAAACAGTCCGTGTCCAAAAGCATTAAAACCTGGACAGTATCCAGGCGTGGACTGACAAGGGGCAAGGAACACTCACAACCCACAAATGCCAGGCAATAACCTATCTCCAATTAGAAACAATCTAGGCATTCCCTGTTGACGTTCAATGGTGTTACCATCAATGAATCACCCCCACCATTCCCGCTCCTCCGTTCACGATCAACATCCTGGGGGTTACCATTGAGAGAGAATCTAACCATCGCCACCGCCACCCATTGACGTTCAATGGCGTTACCATCACTGAATCCTCGTCCCCCCCAACCATCAACATCCTGAGGGTTTCCATTGACCAGAGACTGACCTGGACACTGACCTGTAACCCAGAGGCTACAAGAACAGGTCAGAGGCAGGGATTCCTGCAGCGAGTAATTCCCCTCCTGACTCCTCTCCCCAAAGCCATGTCCCACCATCAACAAGACACAAGTCAGGAGGGTGAGGGAATACTCCCCACTTGCCCCTGGATGGGGTGGGGCAGCTCCGACAACACTCGAGAAACTCGGACCGACCAGGGACAAAGCAGCCCCCTGCTCGATTGGTCCCCACACTCACAGACACCTCCTCCCTCCCTACACCCCCTGACCTTCAGTAGCAGCAGTGTGTATCCTCTACAAGACGCACTGCAGAAACTCCATGAGGACCTTCAGATAGCATCTTCCCAAAACCCCACGGCTACTTGCAGCTTCAAGGACAATGTGGGGAGGGGCAGCAGATTCACGGGAACACCACCCCCTGCAAGTTCCCCCAGCTCCGAGCTCCTCACAATCCCGATTTGGAAATATATCGGCCATTCCTTCCTGGGTCCGAATCCTGGGATTCCCTCCCTGAGGGAGAGTGTGGGTCTACCCCACAGCAAATGGACTGCAGTGGGACAAGGGAGCAGATCACCCTCCTCCACCTTCTCAAGGGGGAGGGCAACTAGGGACGGGGAGGGGCATAAATTCTGGGCCCAGCCGGCAATGCCACTAATCAAAAGATTCTGCAAATTAACATGAGTTTATTCTGCAAATAAACATGAGTTTATTACACAGATAAACCCTTAACCTGACAATTTATAGAGGGACTTAAGGTGTGTGTGTGTGTTCATGTGCATGAAAGAGAGAGAGAGAGTCTCCATACGTTGTGTCTGTGTATCTGTGTCTGTATGTGTTCGCCTATACATATGTTTGACTATCTCTCTCATTCTGTGCCTGTATATCTGTGCCTGTCTGTCTGTCTATGTCAATCTCTGTATGTCTCCATCTCTGCGTGGGTCCGTTAGGTCAAACTCTGTTTCTGTCTCTGTGCATGTCTGAGTGTCTGTGTGTCAATCTCTATATGGTTCTGTCTCTGTCTGTGTGTGTGTGTCAATCTCTATATTTCTGTCGCTGTCTCTGTGTGTGTGTCAATCTCTATATGTTTCTGTCTCTGTCTTTGTGTGTGTGTCTGTGTGAATGTCAATCTCTGTATGTTTCTCTGTATATGTGTGTGTGTGCGTCTGCCTGCGTGTGTCGATCTCTGTATGTTTCTGTCGCTGTCTGTGTGTCTGTATCGATCTGTGTATGTTTCTGATTGTATGTGTGTGTCTGTGTGTGTCAACCTCTGTATGTTTCTGTGTGTGCGTATGAACCTCTGTATGTTTCTGTCTGTCTGTGCGTCTGTGTGCCAACCTCTGTATGTTTGTGTGTGTGTCAATCTTTGTATGTTTCTGCTTGTTTATTTGTGTATATATTTGTGTGAACAACTGAGTGTTGCTCTGTGTGTGTGTGTCAACCTCTGTATGTTTCTGTCTGTGTGTGTATCAATCTCTGCATGTTTCTGTCTGTCTCTACGTGTATGTGTGTGAGAAGCTCTGTATATTTCTGTGTGTGTGTGGAAGTGCGTGTGTGTGTCTGCCTGTCTGTCTGTATATGTCCATATGTGTGTGTGAATCCTGTATGTCTCTGTCTCTGTGTGTGTCTGTGTGACCAGCTCTGTCTGCAATGAGACGTGCTTTGTCCTGAAGGGAGGTTTGAAGGAATGAATTAAAACATGATACATATCGGCTCACTCTCTCTCTCGCTTTAGGGTGGCATGGTTGCTCAGTGGCTCGCACTGCTGCCTCACAGCACCAGGGTCCCAGGTTCGATGCCAGCCTCGGCCAACTCGCTGTGTGGAGTTTGCACGTTCTCCCTGTGTCTGTGTGGGTTTTCTCCGGATGCTCCGGTTTCCTCCCACAGTCCAAAGATGTGCAGGTCAGGTGAATTGGCCGTGCTACATTGCCCATAGTGTTAGGTGCATTAGTCAGAGTGTCTGGGTGGGTTAATCTTCCGAGGGTCAGTGTGGAAACAGACCCTTCGGCCCAACAAGGGAATCCAATCTAATCTAAGTTAAAAATCACACAACACCAGGTTATAGTCCAACAGGTTTAATTGGAAGCACACGAGCGTTCGGAGCGACGCTCCTTCATCAGGTGATTGTGGAGGGCTCGATCGTAACACAGAATTTATAGCAAAAATTTACAGTGTGATGTAACTGAAATTTTCATTGAAAAATTGATTGTCTGTTAAGCCTTTCATTTGTTAGAATACAGTGATAGTTTCACTTCTTTAATGTGTAAATCACAAAACCCTTTTTTTTAAGTTGCATTCTCGGGTTAGCTGTTAACAATGGTGATAGCTAGACAATATGTTGAAGGTGTTGGCCCCCTGTGTTCTCTGTCTATTACCTGATGTTTAGATTGATTCCAATCTAAAAAGTGAGATAACAGAGTTTTACATAAATTCATACAGTTTTTGAGCTCAGAGTTCTACATGAATGTATGCAGTTTTTGAGCAAAGTGCAATGTAACTCTGCAAGTACAAATTCACCCCACAAAATATATGTGTGCATGTGGGTCTTTGTCTGTCTGTGTGTGTGTCTGTCTATCTGGGGTGGGTGTTGTGAGTGGGAGAAAGTGTGTGCGTGTGTGTGTGAGTGTGTAGTGAGTGCAGAGTGTCTTAAGTCTGTGAGGGGGTGCATGTGTGAGTGTGGGAGTGTGTGTGTCTATGAGGGTGTGTGTGGGTGTCTGTGTGCCCGTCTGTGTGTACCTGTGTCCGTGTGTATGTGAGAGTGTGTGTGTGTGTAGGAATATCTGTGTGTGTGTGTGTAGTTCAATGGTAATCACCTGTTGTGTGATTTTTAATTTTGTACACCCCAGTCCAACACCGGCATCTCTAAATCAATGTAATCTAGTTCTCTCTGTGCGTTTTGTCCCTCTTGTGTTGAACATGTTGCAATGCCTCCCCCTGTTGGTCTCGCCATGCCACTGCAGCAGTTACAGCTTTTCCTTCCAGCCAAGCCCAGGCAGCATCAGTGAAACCTCTCAAGTTGAATAGTTGTTTCCTTTCTTCAAAGAAAGTCAGACTTCTCCCTCCGGCAGGACACTAGGCCACCATTTGAGCACCTAATGGCATAGAAATGAAGAAGATCTCAACTCCTTCGCGTTTATTTTACTGGAATTCGTGTCAATTGGCCATGAACGCCAAGAATTGTTTTGAAGTGACTGTTTTACTGAGGCAAGATCAGGAATTCCGTGGGCCACCTTCATCCTCGGACTGACAGTGATCAGTTACTTCCCTTAGCCTCCTAAAAGCCGCTGCTCCTCTCGTCCCCAATTCTGAACGTGGTTCCGCATCTCCGAATTCCACAACAGGGAATCGACATTGAGGTGGACCAAAAGGGCAGAACAGGGGCACAGCAAAGGACCAAGGCCCTTCGGCCCTCCAGGCCTGTGCTGCACATCATGCCCTAGCTAAACTAAACCTTCTGCCCTTACCCGGTCAACGGCCCTCGATGCACTCCCTGTGCGTCTAACCATCCAGATGCCTCTTAAATGTCAACAGTGTGCCTGTTTCCATTACCTTTTCTGCCAGCGTATTCCAGGCCCTTGTCACTCTCTCCATGAAGAATTTCCTCCGCACATCCCCCTGGGCGTCACGGTAACTCAGCGGTTAGCACCTGCTGCCTCCCAGTGCCAGGGGCCCGGTTTCAATTCCAGCCTCGGGGCAACTGTCTGTGTCGGGTTTGCACATTCACCCCCAGTGACTGCGTGGGTTTGACCCTAGGATGTCTAGGTCAGGGTGGATTGGCCGTACTAAATTACCCATAGTGCCCAGGGCTGTCTAGGTCAGGGTGCATTGGCCGTGCTAAATTACCCATAGTGCCCAGGGATGTTTAGGTTAGGGTGGATTGGCCATGCTAAATTACCCAAAGTGCCCATGAATATCTCGGTCAGGATGGATTGGCCGTGCTAAATTACCCATAGTGCCCAGTGATGTCTAGGTCAGGGTGCATTGGCCGTGCTAAATTACCCATAGTGCCCAGGGATGTCTAGGTCAGGGTGGATTGGCCGTGCTAAATTACCCAAAGTGCCCATGAATATCTAGGTCAGGGTGCATTGGCCGTGCTAAATTACCCATAGTGCCCAGGGATGTCTCGGTCAGGGCGGATTGGCCGTGCTAAATTACCCATAGTGCCCAGGGATGTGCAGGTTAGTGTGGATTGGCCATACTAAACTTCCCATAGTGCCCAGGGATGTGCAGTTTAGCGTGGATTGGCCCTGCTAAATTACCCATAGTGCCCAGGGACGTGCCGATTAGGGTGGATTGGCGATGTTAAATTACACATAGTGCCCAGGGATGTGCAGATTAGGGTGGATCTGCCGTGCTAAATTAGCCATAGTGTCCAGGGATTTGCAGGTTAGAGTGGATTGGCCTTGCTAAATTACCCAAAGTGCCCAGGGATGTGCAGGTTAGGGTGGATTGTCCATGCAAAAATTCCTGAAGAAGGGCTTATGCCCGAAACGTCGATTCTCCTGTTCCCTGGATGCTGCCTGACCTGCTGCGCTTTTCCAGCAACACATTTTCAGCTCATGCAAAAATTACCCATAGTGCCCAGTGATGTGCAGGTTAGGGAGGATTGGCTATGCTAAATTACCCATAGTGCCCAGAGATGTGCAGGTTAGGTTGGATTGGCGATGCTAAATTACCCATAGTGCCCAGGGATGTGCAGGGTAGGGTGGATTGGCCGTGCTAAATTACCCATAGTGCCCAGGGATGTGCAGGTTAGGGTGGATTGGCCATGCTAAATTACCCATAGTGCCCAGGGATGTGCAGGTTATGTTGGATTGGCTGGGCTAAATTACCCAACCCTATGGACACTTCTCACAGTTTTGTAGCCCTGCGTCAGTTCTCCCCTCAGCTGCTGTATTTCCAGTGAAAACGCTTCTCGTCTTCTTAACGTTTTGCCCGTAGCCCATGCCCACAAGACCAGGGCAATGTCTGGGCGAACATTGTCTGTGCTCTCCCTCCAAACCTTCCACGTCTTTCTTGTAGTGTGTGAGGTCACAAAGTTTGTCCCTTTTTTTCCATAAGCTGTTCCTCTGGCTCAGACTCTGTCCTTGATTTTTTTCAGAGGGGTAATAAACAGGGTTGGGCTCCAAGCAGTCTGGATTGGTACAGAGATGCAAAGGATTTTGAGAGGCCTTTTGTTTATATGTAAACAGATGAGACTTCGGGCCAAGGTGGTCATGTTTTAGAAGTGACCTGTATAATGAAAGGAGAGTAGTCAGCTCTCTAGCTGAGCTGAGTAGTTTAGTTCAGTCCAGAACTGGTTGGGAATGCAACAGTGAGCTGTGTGGAAACTCTCTCTCTCTTCTAACTTCAACCTGTAAGCATGTGTTCCATTTTACTGGTTTTTAAGGGGCTTTGGTTATTGGGGCTATTGTGTATATGCGGAACAGCATAATTAAGTCTAGTTGCATAGGCTGTGTTCTGTAGATGTTCTTTATCCTGTTCTTTGTATTTCATTGTGTAATCTTGTGAATAAACTTTTTGTCTCTTTTTAACCTGGTAGTCAACGTCGCTCACTTACTCCGGGTAATTTTCACTGTACACTTACCAAATTGCAAAGCTATGATCTGGGGCTGCCTGCTTTAGAATGTTTTGAGTGGTCTAGCCTAGTCCATAACAGTGGGCCCCAAAACTGCACAGGATAACCCCGAACGTGACGTAACGAGGGTTTTATGTTGCTGCAAAATGTCTTCGCAATTCTTTCACTTCATGCACCCCCACCCCCAACCCCGTCCCCGGCTAATGAAGACAAAGCATGCAGGATACCTTCCAGATTAGATTCCCGAAAGTATGGAAATATGTACTTTGGCCCAACAAGACCACACCAATCCTCTGAAGAGTTATCCACCCAGACCCATTCCCTACATTTACCCCCGACTAATGCACCTAACATTACGGGCAATTTAGCACGGCCAATTCACCGAACACAAGCATCCTTGGATTGTGAAAGGAAACCAGAGCACCCGGAGGAAACCCAGTCAGACACGGGTTAGAATATGCAAACGCCTCACTCAGTCCTCCAGGCAGATGGATCAATCCCCATCACATCCATCACCCAGTCCTCCAGGGGGATGGATCAATCCCACATCACATCCATTACCCAGTCCTCCAGGCAGATGGATCAATCCCCGATTACATCCATCATCTAGTCCTCCAGATGGATGGATCAATCTCCCATCACTTCCATCACTCAGTCCTCCAGGGAGATGGATCAATCCCTCATCACACCCATCACCCAATCTTCTGGGATGGGTGCGGGATAAATCCAATGGCAGAGTGAATGCAATGGGGTGTACGCCCATTCCTATCTCTCCTGAAGTTACGGAATTAGAAATCTTTCGAAATTTGGAACGCAGGAGCGCCCTGCCCAATCAATAACTGATGACCGACAAGACAGATAACAGAGACCTCAACGGGGAACCAGAGGTTTGGGAATGGGGGTGTCAGAAAATACAATCAAGATGAGGCCATTCGGACCATCTTCGGGGAGGGGAAGGGGAGCCACATTCGAGGTAACACTGGCTAATTTCCACCTAACTTTATGACAGCGTTGTCCTTAATACCGGAATCATTGAGGACAACATGGACAATAGCTGTAAACCCGCCCTTCACCTCTTTCCCCCTTCACCACCTCCCAGAGCCTGACTCCAATGATGGAGGGGGTGGAGACAAACCATTTTGGATTCACGTTAAATATCTCCCCTCTTCCCGGCCAGAAGGCATTTGTGTATTCCGCCCACCCCGTCCCATTTCTCTCGGCCTCCGGTCACACCAGGCAGACTCCCATCTGAAGCGTTTAATTTATCTGAATTAAACTCCATCTGCCACTTCTCAGCCCCTTGGCCCATCTGGTCCAGATCCTGTTGTAATCTGAGGAAACCCTCTTCGCTGTCCACGACACCCCCCAATTTTGGGGTCATCTGCAAACTTACTAACTGGACCTCTTATGCTCGCAATTGGAAAAAAGTATTCATTTTTTCATTCCATTCCACGACACAGTTTAAGTAGGAGTAGGGCTTGCTTAAAAGGAGATTCAGAAACTGTGTTTAACACAAAGCAAGATATTTCTGTACATATACACATGAAAACTGTCAAAGAGAAGTACACCTTGGCATCAACCAGAATCTGAATACAATATTAATTCTTTCTCTATAACTGGATAACTGCTGCTGGAATTTCTGGACAATTCACATTCTGATTTTAAACTGTGCCCCATTATCAACAACGCATATTCTGGATTTATCAAAGAAACACTACCTAACTTGCTGTATTGAACTGAAAAAACTTTCAGAAGGAGGACTGGCACCTGGGACGAAGAAATCGGCTTAATTTCCATCCAGGAGAAAGTGAGGACTGCAGATGCTGGAGATCAGAGCTGAAAATGTGTCGCTGGAAAAGCGCAGCAGGTCAGGCAGCGTCCGAGGAGCAGGAGAATCGACGTTTCGGGCATGAGCCCTTCTTCAGGAATGATTTCCATCCAGCCGATTGGGTCACGAGTTTAATCTGTCCAACATTTAACCATCGAAGTGGCACCGTCGGAGTTAACTGCATCACTTCACCTTAGCTCATTCAGGCAATTTAAGAAAACTGCAGGTCCCACCAGCAATTACTGCAAACAGAACATGGAAACACCACATGCAAGTCCCCAACCAGGTTACAATGACATCGCTGAACTTTGACTGGATGCCTGATTCGGATTTTGCAATGGTCTCCCTCATATTCTGTGATGTGCCTGACCTCAATGGAATGCATTGGCCCATGAATTCAGACCACAACCGTTAGTTTGGACTTTCAGCCCAAATGAACGCTGACCAAGTCAACAACCACCATTTTCTTTGAACAAATAGAAACAGTCAGATGAACAATGTCCGAATATTACTTGTCACCTAACCCGTTCATCATTGAGAATAGACTGAGCAAAAGATTCCTTCTGGATATTACAATGGTACGGTTTTCCCAAGAGCTTATTTGAAGAAAATTATGGTATTAACCAATATCGATAGAAACACATCAGTTCTACCCTGATACGACCCGTGAATGCATGGCAAGTGGCTTAAATTAATAGGTCTATGAATTTTATCACAAGGTGACGCCTGCGATCATTGCAATCTGAGATAAACACCCGAATCTGAGTTAGCTCATTCCACACAGTGGTGACTGTTGTTTCACAGACAGCGAGCTCACCGGTGGCCCAGGATCCGCCGCACTGGACGGTAACAGAAAATCTTCCGGCCGTTTTAGATTTTCTTTGAAGTTGATTTCTTGTTTGCTTGCTTTAAGTGACAGTAATGCGGGCAAACAAATCAAATCAAAACGAGTAAACTGCTTCGAGTTTTCGGTTCAAATCATCTTTAGAACTGTTTGGAACAACTCCCACTAGAAAACCGGCAATATGTTTAAAACGGATTGACTTTTTCGAAGAGCTGACACTGTCAGAAAATTTATATTATGGTCAGCCCTGCCTCAATTTGCAACACTCCTGCCCCTGACTCAGAAAGGCAATTTCTAAACACACTTTCTCTCAGTAAATCGATGCGAAATGATCAGTGCAGTGCTGAGGCTAGTTGCACACACACCTTCAGTGATCTCTGAACTCTGCGGGAAAAGGAGAGGGTGGATCCTGCCCGTGTTGCTCCCTGAGCAGACTGTCCAACTAATTTGGTGGAATGCCTCATCACCAGCGCTTTCCAACAAGCACCAGGACATTGCTCAGCTGCTTGTGAGGAGGGCAGTCCCTATGAGATCCTTCTCGTCTGCCAGGACTGCCTGAACCAACCCATGCTGCCATTGAAGCGGCTCTGGGGTTGGGATGGAGAGACTGTCACTGAGCTCATTGTGAAATGTGTCTTTTCTGAGTATGTCTGGAGAAAGTTGCAGCACTATTTACCAAGGGGTTCTGAGACTCAGGCCTCTGTGCTCTACGGTCTGTTCCCCAGGACTGTGCCTGATGTAATACCAATGCGTTTCTGCATGAATTACCATATAGAAGTGATCTCCTTCACAGATAATGCATGCACATAAAGATGTTTTATGAATAAAGTGTATTTTTGAAAAACGCATAAACCTTTCAGAAGAGCCACTAACCCGATGATCCGACTGAGCTTTCAGCATCAAGTGTTCCAATACAGGCAGAGCATGTTATCGACATTGCCCTGAGCAGTGAAAAACTTTTGACCAAACTCAAAAAGTAAGAAAAGCACTTGTTCATAAAAGGATGAACTGCAGTTACTAGAAATCAGAAACAAAAGCAGAAATTGACAGAAGAACCCAAGCAGTTCTGGCAGCGTCTGTGGACAGAATGTGGAGACAACGTTTCGGGACAGTGTTTTTGTTTTTGATAAACACCTAACTGTGTTCCTTATCAGAGCAATGAATGTAAAACTTTACTCCGGAAAATAGTGCCTGTAACCTTTCCAAAAGTGCATAAATGTCTCAACATCACAGTGACACACAGTTACTGTTTCATTGATAACGTGAACAGCATGGTAGATATGCAACACTATGGAGAAAATTTGGTGGAATCTAACAGCTGAAATACCAGCCTAAATTAACGTCGCATCAAAATTTTAGAAATTCAAAAGAAAACCAATTTACATTTAACGCTTTTACAAACTTTGCCAAATGCATTATGTGGATATTGTTCAGCAAGTTTACACACTACACACGCTGCCAAAACAGCGAGAGCCACGGTTACTAAAAGACACAAATTGAGTAGGCTTTTAACTCTGTGAGCTGTACAGTAGCCACGCAAAACTAATGCAAGGATTGTGGGGAATGGTGATGGGATGGTGTTTGGGGGAGGGGGCTCTGAAGCCTTCTAAAGTCGTGCATAAACAGTCATAGCAAAATGAAGAGAATATAATGTTCATTCCACGTCATGTCAATATTTTCTTTCGCATGGACTGATCGTTAGATTATTCTGATTTATATGTAAGTAATAAATGGCCTATCAATGATAAAGAGAATGCATTCAATAAACCATAACTCACAGTTCAATAGCTGCAGAAGGAGCAATTTCAGGACGGTTACAAGCATCGTCCCAGCTGGTGGTTCCAAGTGAAATCTGAACATTAGCTGAACGCTGCTCCACCGATACTGAACAGCATTTAACTTATCAAATTACTCCTCGATTTCTGTTACAGCTCGCTCCTCAGAAACGGTTTGTACACAGCCACGAGCTTATTTCCATCAACAGTTAGACTTTGATGCGCACACACTGTGAAATGAAGTCTTATCTTCTGCACCAATGAGAAATGATGTGACCATTAATGGGTATAAAGAAACCGGGTTCCAAACACCAGCTCATCTTGACGAATCAATGATGTGTAAGATTATGACTTGGAAGCGAGTCCCCACTCCGGATTTCAGATCATGCTATCACACAACCACAGAAGATTAATGGTCTCAGGTACTTTGAAGACGCTGTGCAATTCAACATCTCTTCGAGCAGCTGGAGAAACAGCTCCATTTCCACTTCTGCACTTTATACCGTTCAGGACTCAAAATGGAGTGGAACAACTTCAGAAAAGAAGCTCTAACCTTCCTTTCGATGATTATTCACCCTTCCTCCTTCACGTGTTTGTGTCCTGTCGGCACTGGTCTCAACAGGGGCAGCCCGATTTTCACCCCAATCATTAGCACCCATTCGGAATGTTAATTGTCTCCTGTATCACAGCTAGCAGGCCCATTAGCTTTTACAATGGGCACGCTCACCATCTGTTCCACTCACACCTGCGCCCTGTCTGTCCACAGTATAAAATCTGTCATCATCCAGAAGTCACGTTCTACTCAAAATGTTAACACTCCTTCTCTGTTCACAGATGCTCCCAGGGCTAATGTCTTCCTCAAATGTTTGCCTTGTTTGTTTTTTGATTTCAACTTTCCATCATCCAAAAATGTTAACCATTGAACTCAGCTTTTATTTCAAAAGAAATGCTCAATAAGTCCCCAGGAATCTTATTTTGTCATTGTTGCAGGTAGTGACTTCCACATCTCTGCCACTCCACTGGTTTACCATCTCCCTCATCATTCCTTCCAATATTTAACCAATCATAATCATTTATTTGAATTTATTTAGTAACTTACTCGTGAGAGGGAATCTTTGATTTTGTTTTTCCTCTTCATCTGTGAAATATGCTCAAATATCAAATTGTGTTGACTTTGCTCCGAAAATTGCTTGTTTTTGTGGGACCAGTGCAGTGCGATGCATTAACAGCGCACCATCATTCAACTTTGCCAAATATCAAGTTTTCCTTATGTTCCTCATCTGTAAGGTGTCTGTGGCTTGACGCCATGGGGAACTGTGACTTTAGATTTATATTACATACAAAACGTTTATCAATCATAGAGACTGGGAACCTGCACTTCCCACCATTATAGGAGGTGGCAATAGATTTGATGCATGTTTCGGTCTGCCACATTGCTCGAACATAGAACATAGAAAATTACAGCATATTCCAGTCCCTTCGGCCCTCGATGTTGCGCCAACCTTTGGAACCAATCTGAAGTTGATCTTTCGTACACGATTCTATTTCCATCAATAGTTCTCTCCAATGACCATTTAAATAACCTTAAAGTTGTCGAGACTACTGTGTTCCCATGCCGTACTACTTCTACTCTCCGAGGGAAAACAAATTCCTCCTATTTCTGTCATCCCTCAATTTAAAGCTGTGTTCCTTTGTGCGTGCCATCACTATTCGATGAAAACGGCTCTCACTGTCCACCCTGTCCACCCCTTTGATTGTCGTATGTGTCTCAATTCAGTCACCTCTCAACCTTCTTCTCTATGACGAAAAAAGCCTCAAGTCCCTCAGACTTTACTCATAAGAGCTTCCCTCCAAACCAGGAAACTTCCAAGTAAATCTCCTCTGATCCCTTTCTATAGCTTCCACATCCTTCCTATAATGCAGTGACCAGAACTGTATGCAATACTCCAAGTGCAGCCAGACCAGATCTTTGTCCAGCTGCGGCATGACCTCATGGCTCCAAAATTCAATCCCTCAGCAAATAAAAGCTAACACCCCATACACTTTCTTTAAAACACTATCAATCTAGGTGGCAACTTTCAGGGATTTGATCTCATGGACACCGAGAGCGCTCTGCTCATTTATATCACCAAGCATCTTACCATTAGCCCAGCACTCTTTATTCTGGTTACTCCTTCCAAAGTGAATCACTTCACACTTTTCCGCATTAAACTCCATTTGCCAACTCACACGCCAGCTCTGCAGCATATCTCTGTCGCTTTGCAACCTACAACATTCTTCAGCACTATCCACAACTCCACCGACATTAGTGTAATCTGCCAATTTACTCAACCATTCTTCTCTGCCCTCATTTAGGTCATTTATATAAATGACAAACAGCAGTGTCCCCAAAACGGTTTATTGCCGTACACCCCAAGCAACTGAACACCAGGATAAACATTTCCCATCAGTAACCACCCTCTATCTTCTTTCAGATAGCCTACCCTCTGATCCAAACTGCTAAATTACTCTCAATCCTAGACCTGCGTACTTTGTGCAATAGCCTACCGTGGGGAACCTGATCAAACGCCTTACTGAAATCCATATATACCACTTCAAACGCTTTATCCTCACCCACGTGTTTGGTCCCCATCTTAAAGAACTCAGTAAGGCTTGTGAGGCACGACCTGCACTTCACAAAGCCATGTTAACTACCCCCAATCAACTGATTCCTCTCTTGGTGACTATAAATCCTCTCTTCTGTAGCATTTTGAAACACTTTATCCTCAGTCGTACAAGCCTCACGGGTCTATACTCACCAGGGCTGTCCCTACTCCCCCTTCGTGAACAAGGGGACAATATTTGCTATCCTCCAGCTTCCTGGCACATTCCATGCAGACAATGACGACATAAAGATCAAAGCCAATGGCTCTGAAATCTCCTCGCTGGCTTCCCAGAGAATCCTACATTGAATGCCAACTGGCCCAGGGGACTTATCAATTTGCAAACTTTCCAGAATTACAAACACCTCCTTTTTGTGAACCTCAATCCCATCACGTCTACTAGCCTTAGTATTCGCCACGATAACATTGTCTTTTTCCAATGTAAATACTGACGAAAAATATTCATTTAGAGCTTCTCCTATCTCTTCAGACTCCATGCACAACTTCCCACTGCTATTCTTGATTGGCCCCAATCTTTCTCTGGTCATTTTGTATTCCTGATTTACCTGCAGAAAACCACATGGTTTTCCTTGATCCTATCTGCCAAATACCTATCATGTCCCCTTCTGGCTCTTCTTAGATCTCACTCAAAGTCTTTCCTGGCTAACTCGTAACTCTCATGCACCATGTCTGAGTCTTCACGTCGCCTCCTTACGTAAGCTTTCTCCTTCCACTTGCTGAGAGAGTCAACTTCTTTGGTAAACCACGCCTCGCACGCTGCTTGACAGATACATACATAATTGCCAGTCCCTGAGCGATAACTCGTGCTCTGCAGCATATATCTATCCTTTTCCACCGCTAAAGTAAACATAACGGAATTGTGGTCACTATCACCAAAGTGCTAACCTACCTCCAAATCTAACACCTGGCCAGGTTCAATACACACGACCAAATTCAATGTGGCCTCGTTCCTTGTTGGCCTGTCTAACATACTGCGTCAGGAAACCGTCCTGCACACAGTGAACAAAATCTAACCCATCTAAAATACTCGAACTATAGTATTTCCAGTCAATATTTCGAAAGTTAGCCCCCATAACAACTACCCTGTTACTCTCGCTTCTATCCAGAATTATCTTTGCTATCCTTTCCACTCCATCTCTGGAACCATTTGGACGCCAATAGAAAACTCCCAGCAGGGTGACCTCTCCTTTTCTGTTTCTAACCTTAGCCCATACTACCTCGGTATACGAGTCCTCAAACGTCCTTCCTGCTAGGCAACACTGTCCTTGACTAACAGTACCACATCTCCCCGTCTTTTACATATTTCTCTGTTCTTACTGAAAAATCTAAATCCCAGAACCTGCCACAACCATTCCCGTCCCTGTTCGATCCATGTGTCTGAAATGGCCACAGCATCAAAGTCCCAGGTACAAACCCATTGTGCATTCTGAAAAGAAAGTCAGCAGATTTGGGATGAAAAATGTGAACCGACTATGTTAAAGTTGAGAAGAGAGAAACAGGGCCACAGCCTGTGGCAGTAAAAGACCTGGTACTGTCCATGCAAATAATCGAATAATGGGAAAATTCTAAAGCATCAAATGGAATCATAAAGATTTCAGGAATGGATGGTAGGCAATTCATATTTAGGGGCTCTACAATTTTTCAGGTGTAACTATCATATTAAACGTGGGAAAACCGGTCCACGTGCTGTTTATGAATTTTACAACACTGTCGATAAACTCCCAATTCAGAGGTCGGTGTTCAAACTTGAAGTACACGCTATTGCACGTAAATATGAATGGCCTACCATCCATTCCTGAAATCTTTATCTGATTCCATTTGATACTTTAGAATTTTCCCATTATCCGATTATTTGCATGGACAGTACCAGGTCATTTACTGTCACAAGCTGTGGCCCTGTTTCTCTTTTCTCAACTTTAACATAGTCGGTTCACATTTTTCATCCCAAATCTGCTGGCCAGGACAGAGAGCGAGTTCACGGACAGGAAAAACTGAGCATTTTCACTGGAATGCGGTAATAAATGATTTGTCCGAGAACTTGACGGTGGAGCATATACAGTCAATTATTATAGTTGAGGGGATCAAATGTGATGTTGCCAGCTTTACTTCAATGCCATCCAGACACGTGAGTGAGTGAGCAACACATGAAAGATGCGATATAATTGGGAAAAGGGTGGGGTTAACGATAGGAGACAGAAAATAAGAGAGAAGAGTATTAAAATTCAGCAAGAGACGAGTAACAACATTTTATGGATGACCCTGTAAACCAGGAACTGTAAGGAAAGAGGCAGGTCCGAGATGGAAAGGCATGCAGGCCTTCATTGAACAAGAATTTGAACACAGAAGCAAGGTTGCTTTCAACAGTCCTTGTGCAGAAGTTGCAGAGACCACAGCTGGCCTGTTTTGTGCAGTTTTTTTTTTATCTTGACCCAGAAGCAATGTCTTGCAGTAAAGTGTTTGCAATGAAATTCACCAAACTGATTTCTGGGAGAGCAGGTTTCTTTATTCCGCTGAAAGACCATAAGATTAATTGCGTCCACATTCACTGCTGCTTGGAAACATGAGAGAGAATTTCATTAAAAAGGTAACTGCAGTTGGTAGATTTGACGTTTCAGCTGGCTCAGGATATCTAGGAAAAGTGTTCACGTTATTTCAGTGCGGTGTGCGCTGTTTCAGTCGGGGTGACGAGAGAGATTTCATCATTGAGAGATCAGTGAGCCAAGGGAATACTCGAACAGACAAGGCTGCCATTCAATGCTTTTAATAAGAGATGTGCAGAGTTCTGGACACGTAAGCTTGTAAATGATGTCTTTGCTAATTAAAGTTAAATGGTCAAGTCCCAGAGGACCATCAGGCTGTTCTATTATTAGAGAGAGAGAGACAAACAGAGACACAGACGAACAATAGTGAGATTAACCGGGAGACAACCACGCACCAGACCAAGGATGTTTTTGAAAAAGGTATCCTCAGTCAATGCGGGAAAGTGTTGACACTATTGGCTGGATTTCTCTTCAGTGATGCAGAGTGATGCCAACATCTATTTAAGATAGTTTTTCTTTATTAATTCACGGGGTGAGGGTGTCGCTAGCGAACAGACCAATGATAACACCACTAGGCCATCATCTTCCCCAGTGGTATTGAAATAAAGGTTACAGCGTCACACATACCATAGATAAACAGACCTTCAGACCTCAATGTGTATATTGAACAATCTCACCTGCCGGCACTTTGTCCATTGTCTACTGTTCCCTGACATTTTAAGTCCTTATCCAGATGCTTCTTCAATGTTACGAGACTACCTGCCTCCTCACCATCTCAGGCAGCCAGTACCACGTGTCTACTATTCTCTCAGTCAAAATGAAATTGTCTCAGAACTCCTTGAAAACACTTGTTCCTCATTTTAAATCTATGCTGGATGCTCTCAAACCGATCGATCATGGGCAAAAGTTTCACTCAATCTACTATTTCATGCTTTTGCATCTCTCAATCAATTCTCTCAGCCTCGTCTGCTCAAGGAAAGCGAAACTTGCCAATCCACACTCAACTCAGAACTGAGGCATTCATTCCAGGCGAAATCTCAGTAGATCTCCCCTGTACCTTCTCCAATGCAGTCACCTCCTTCTGATATTATGGTGACTAGAACTGTGCAGGATATATCTTTTTTGGTCGAAACCCATATTTTATTACTAAATAAGATTTCTTTGCTTCTATGTTCTAGCCCTGTCTCGTTAAGACAAATATTCAGTGTGCCGTCTTCACCGACCTGTGCTGACACATTCAGGTATCTATGTACTGTACACTTACCTCCGTTTATGACTCAGTACTCTCCATGAACATACCGTTTATACTTCATATTCTTCCCTTATAAAATCACCCAAAATGCATATCCTACACTGGTCAGAATGAAATTCCATGTGCATTTTCCTGCTCAAGGTGCCAGAGAGCACTGTCAGACTATAGCCTGAGATCGAGGTTCTCACTATCAAAAGCATCACCAATTTTCTCGTAATCTCAAAGCTGGCTACTTGTACCTTCATATCCAACCACTCATTGTACATGACAAAGAGAAATGATTAATATGTGATGCTTGAGGTGCATGGTTTGTCACCAGCTTCTAATCATAAAAAAAGCGCCCTCCATCATTCCGATTTGCAAGGCGATTTCGAGTCCGGTTTTCCAGCTTCCCTTGGATCTCATGTGCTCTCGCCTTTGGACTAGCCTTCCACGTCCGACCCGGTTAAAGGCCTTGCTGAAGTCTACATGAACAATATCAAATGCAACATTGTCATAACTGCATTTAATCACTGCTCCAAAACACTCAACTAATTGAAACAAAAAAAATTGATGCCTTCCATCATTTGTCAATTCCTGACTTTGTAAGAGTTCATTAATCCTATCGCTCAGAACTTTTTTTTTTCCAGTAATTTCCCTGCCCCAGACATCAGACTAATTTGTTTGTCATTACTCGCATTCGGTATTGACTTTATCAAGGAACAATGTTCATTACCCACCAGCCATCTGGCACTTCACCTTGGGGCAGCAAAATGTTCAATATATTGTGCCAAAAATCTTCTATAGTGATTCGCGTAGCAGCTTGGAATACCACACATCAGGCCCTGGGATTTATGTAACTTGTGCCTAAGGGAGCATGAATTACCTTTCCCTTATTAATCTTCATATTTTCTAGAATTTCAACATCCCATCAGGAATTCACAACAAAAGTTTCTTCGCCATTTATGAATACAGATGAGAAATACTTAGTTAACATCTCACCCAGGTCAACTGGCTCCACGCACAGTTTGTTTCTTTTGTCTCTGCTCGGCCACACTCTTATCGCATTCCTGGTAATAAACTTATAAAATGGTTCGGGTGATGAGTGAGTGTGGTTTCTTCAATTCTGTCTTCCAAAGATATGTCAGAGCTCCTCTTATACCTATTCATTTCTTTTATAAAGAACTTCTCCTGATATATTTTTCAAAGATTACCACTTTTCAATAGTTGACATAGCTCCAAATAGCAGCACTTCCCGGATTTGGGGTAATGATGTTCTTACATCAATTTAGATTTTTAAATTTCTGCACAATACATAATCTTATCTACAAAGACTTTGAAACTCTTAGATTAATGGACACTCGTCTAAAATGTTCGCCCACAAACACTTCGACCACTTGACCAGCTTAATTAACTCATGTTAGATCTAGCATCGCACCATCACTAGTAGGATCATGAGCATACCGACACAAAATGATCTCCTGCACGCTCTTTGAAAATTCCACCCTGTCAAATCCTCTAATGCTGAGGAAGTCACAGTTGATATAAACATCGATGAGACACCTCGCAATTATAAATCCATTGGTCTCATTTATTGAACGATGGAGCAGTAATGTCGAGTCCAATACCCTGGCCCTACTCCTGCTTTACGACTGTGCACCTGAATTCGAGACATACTTTTTTTTCTGCACAGTCAACTTTCCTCCGGATACCATTTCCTTGTAAGCTATCCACACCAAAACAATTGAACAGACCATCGCAGTGGTTTGTTCATACATCTTTTATTATTATTATTATTTGATGTGATACAGAATTCCCTAGCTTTGTCAACATTTTCAGCCACTCCTATTTGACCTTGCACAGAATGGCTGGTTCAGTGAGTTCAGAGATCAGTCAAGGTGCATCTACTGTACGTTGTTGTGACTCGAGTTGCGGAAATGGGCATCACACATTCCCTTCCCTCAGTACCAGGTGTTGGATCCTCCTGAGAATTGATTCATGGTCAGATCTCAGGTCTTGACTTAACCAATTGGGTTCGATTCCGCCGTCCGCCATGGTGTGTTTTGTCATGAGGTTCCTAGGGCCTCCGGAAGACTGACCGAGTGTCATTTCATCTCCGTCGGTGTCACTCCTCGGACCCCATGCTCCAATACATCTACGACCTCGTCAAAATAAAACATGGTATTTGAACCTCAGTAACATTTCACCTAAGTGAATCCAAATCTGAGACCATATCAATCTGACACCAATGGCATAGAAATGGCTGAGACAATGTACAAGGAGGGTAATGATAAATGCAGGTCGATTTGGAGTTCGGACAGCTGTTTCCTTTCATTTTGGACACGTGGAGCTGAAAGTGACACAGATCCTCTGGTGTATTCAAAGGTGAAAGGAAATGCAGATCATGCTTTTCACTCCAAAATTGGCTTGCACGGTGGCTGAGTGGTTAGAACTGTTGCCTCACAGCGCCAGGAAAACCAGCTCATTTCTTGCCTCGTCGACTTTCCGTGTGGGGTTTGCACTTTCTCCCCTCCAGGTGCACAGGTTTGCTCCCACACTCTACAGATATGCAGGTTAGGTGGATTCGCCGTGCTAAATTGCATGTTCAGGGGTGTGTAGGTTGGGTGCATTAGACAGGGGTACCTATAGAATAGTAGAGGAATGGGTCTGGGTGGGTTACTCTTTGGAGGGTCGATTTTCTCTTGTCAGGGCGAAGGGCTTGTTTTCACACCATAGGAATTCTATTCTATTCTATGAACGATTTATCTGCAGCCAACTTCAGATGATTGCTTTGTATCAAGTCATGGGATTTGGGAATCCTTGACTCGGCCTGCATTTCTTTGTCCCTCACTTTTTGCTCATTGAGAAGTTGCTGGTGAGCTGCGTTCCGTGATCTCTACAATGCCTATGCTGTCGATAATCCTACAATGCGGGTCGGGGGGGAAATCCAAGATTCTGTCCAAGTGACAGTGAGAAAAAAACGGCAATTTTATTCCAAGTCAGGCTGGTGAGTGACTTGGAGGGTAACTTGCAGCGGGTGGTGTTCCCATGTGTCGGTTGTCATTACCATTGCAGATGGAAAAGTTTGTGGTTTTTGAAAGGGCTGTCTGAGGATCTTTAGTGAATTACAGCAGTGCTTTTTGCAAATATTACAGACTGCAGCATCAGTGGTGGAGGGATTGGGTGTTTGAGGATGTGGGGCCAATCAAACGGAGCCTGCTTTGTCTTGGATGGCTTTGTCTTGAGCTTTGTTCACTCATCCAGGGAACTGGGGAGTTTTCCTTCACTCAGGTTTTGTACCCACAGCTGCAGCGAAACATGTTGAGTTTTCCAGCATTCTCCAGGTTTTTGTCAGAGCTATGCGGACTCGGAGGAAGTTAGACTTTGGAATCAGTGTGTAATATACTGCCATTGGAGTGCTACGTGACAGCAGTGTTGAAACTGTCAATCACATTTGTAACGATGTTGCCCCTTTAAGAATGCCATTTTGGACTTGCTATTTTTAAAAGAGGGTTAGTAATGGCAGAGGAGCAGAAATGTCTGGGCTCGAGCTGTTTACAATTTTAGGTGAATGGTCATTACTTCTAGTTCAGTTTTTCTTTCTACTTTCGTTTAGTTGTAACAGTGTGAAGCTGCTGCAGTGCAGAAAGAATCCAAGCCTTGGCAGATGATTACTGATCAGCTTTCTCTCTGAAATATGTCCTGTCTGGAAGAAACTGAGATTGGATTTACCTTTTGCCGAAGCGTCTGTTTGCAAGGCCTGGCTGGAATAGAACAGGTTGTTAGTTAAGGTGCAGTATCGGCTCGTTTGGTTTTTAAATAATTAAGTTATTCCAAATTATGTTTTCTTCTGATGGTATTTCAATTGTGGTGTTTAAATCAATGGCGTTTTTGGTGAAAGCAGACTGGTTTGACCAGCATAACTGGAATACCCACTTCACATCTGCCTTTGAAATAAGACAAAGCTAGGGACTGGACTACCTTCTCAAAATGGTTTGAGGGAGTCTGGCCTGGACCATAACTGCTGATTGAGATCACTCTTTTTAGACAATATTTTCTGTCTTTGGATTTGTCCTGCAGTTCATGCAAGCACAAAGCCTCTCAATGTCACGCACTGACTGTAGACAGCATAAGTAGAGAGAGATCGAACAACCGTCAATGGATACAATAACCCTTCCCCTGGTGACCGATTCTTGTTGGAGTGTAGGGCACATTGTACATGATATAAAATGTGCTTGATCACGGAAGTTGTGGCAGTTGTTATTCTTTTCATCCCTGAAGATCTGTGACATTGTTGTTGTACAGGTTTCAGTGCTGACAGCTCAGTTGTTTGCATTTTGCACAAGTGATTTGTATGAACATATAGGGGATCTGATCAGGAACCTCCTGATCACCACAATTATCATTAACATCCATTTAGAATCTGAAGCAGTCTGTTCGGACCATAACACCTGTCTTTATTGTTTGATCTGGGCACCCGTCAATGTCTACACCGACCCCACCACCACCCCCACCCCCACCCCGACCCCCCTGCAGCATCTGAGGTGAACAGCACATAAATAGCAGAAGCCAGCCCTCTTCAGTTTTGAATACCAGATTAGAGTCATGCTGGAAAAGCACAGTAGGTCAGGCAGCATCCGAGGAGCAGGGAAATCGACGTTTTGGGCAAAAGCCCTACATCAGGAATTGACCTTAATCTCCGGCATCTGCAGTACCCACTTTCACCTCGTTCGGAATACCAGTCAATAAACTGTAAATATTAACGCTATATTTCTCCCGAGTAAGTGCAGCGTTTTAGTCATAGAGTCATAGAGATGTACAACACGGAAACAGACCCTTCGGTCCAACTCGTCCATGCTGACCAGATATCCCAACCCAATCTAGTCCCACCTGCCAGCACCTGGCCCATATCCCTCCAAACCCTTCCTATTCATGTACCCATCCAAATGCCTCTTAAATGTTGCAATTGTACCAGCCTCCACCGCTTCCTCTGGCAGCCGCTTTCATACCCATACTATCCTCGATGTGCAAACTTGCCCCTTAGGTCTCTTTTATATCTTTCCCCTCTCACCCGAAACCTATGCCGTCTAGTTCTGGACTCCACCACCCCAGGCGGTAAAGACTTTGCCTCTTTATCCTATCCATGCTCCTGATAATTTTATAAACCTCTATAAGGTCACCCCTCAGCCTCCGACGCTCCAGGGAAAACAGCCCCAGCCTGTTCAGCCTCTCCCTACAGCTCAGATCCTCCAACCCTGGCAACATCCTGGTAAATCTTTTCTGAATTGTGTTCTTCATTCAGACTTCTAACCCCCTCAGAACTTTGATTAGGTTGCCATGGTTACAAAACTGAATCCAATTTAGCAAATTTGGTTACCTTTATCTACATTTCCGGAAATATCCTGTTTAACTTGCGCTGCTTTGCTCTATATGTCAACAAGACAGCACCTGAGCAATCTTTCAACGTTGGTCTGCAGAATTTCTCACCATATATGGAATGTGTTACGATAGACGGTAACTTGCCCACGATCTGAGGAAATGTAATCTTTCATAGAGAAGCTAAGTACATGAACAAACGTTCACTGAACTGAAATGCTGCGCATCCCCACTCATTGAACTACACCAGGTGAGACACAGCCTGTGGCCTGGAAACATGTAGAAGCACATTTTATAGCAGATGATAATTTGGAAATAAGCAAGATTTTGCAAGGCGAAAGTGAGGACTGCAGATGCTGGAGGTCAGATTCAAGATGAGAGTGATGCTGGAAAAGCACAGCCGGTCAGGCAGCATCCGAGGAGCAGGAAAACCGACTTTTCGGGCAAACGCCCTTCATCAGGAGTGAGGCAAGATTTTGGAGGGTTCCATATATGAATAAACTATTCTCAGTCTGCAGACCACAGAACTGTCACTGCACGTATTGCCTTTCTCTGGAACCAACAAGAAACACCTGGCAACAATGCTGTGCTCAGATTTTGTCGCCCGTTTTCCATTTAAAATTAAAAATTAGAGATGGAGCAAACAATTTTATTCAGAATTAGGACTGAAACATCATGCGATCCATGGCACTGTGCAATGTAGGTGTAGACAATTATGATGAACATAGATAGGGTAGACAAGAAGAAATATTTATACTTTGTGGCAGGGTCACTGGCGTGGACGAATAAATTTAAGTTAAGGAGAGGAATTATGAACAATTTGCAAGGAAATTTTCGCATAGAGGGTTGTGGGAAGCTGAAACTCACTGTCTGTAAGGGTAGTATAAGAAGAAACGCTCATCATACTTTCGGAGTATTTAGATGCACAACCAGTCCATGCTGAACATTATCCCAAACTGACCTACTCCCAACTGCCTGCACTTGGCCAATGTTACTCTAAATATTTCTTATTCCTATATATATATGTAAAAGTCTTCCAGTAACTGTCTCTGAATCTTTCACTTCCTCTGGACGTTCATCTCACACACAATAGATTCCCTATAAAAGAAAAATTTCCTCTTATGTCTTTTATAAATATTTCACTGTTACATTGAGAATGTGCCCCGATCTAGGGAAAATACATCTGCCATTCACCTTATTCTTTCACCCCTCGGTGTTATATAAACCTTCATAATGCTGTGCACAAAATAGTCCCAGCGTGTCCAATCTCTCCCTATAACCTGAACGCCCCCATTCCCAGAAGCATCCTGGCAAATCTGTTCTCGACTTGCTGCACGTAGATAATGTCCTTCCTGTAACAGCCAGGACAAAACTGTACACAATATTCCACAAGTGGCCTAGCCAACCTCAATATAACGTCCCATCTCCTGTGGACAATGGTCTGAGCAGTGCCATCTGTCAAATGTAGATATTGAATTCACTTCCCACCTCCAATTCATTATTGTAAATAGCTGGGGTCCGAGCACTCAACCTTACGGTCTCCTCTCTGCACTGACTGGCACTTTGAACATGACCAGTTTGTTCCGAAATCCCACACAGGGCCAAGAACTATTCCATATCATGGTGCTAGTAAAAACAATGTCTTATTGGAAGGGGTTTACTCAGCCTGTGTGCTCAGTGACTATCATTAAATCTCCCAGTGGATCCTCACTGCAGGTGTCCCTGGGGACCTTACTGTTTCTATTAATAAGGGATTGCTCGCAGTATGTTAGCACAATATTGCAAGACGGAGAAACAGCTCCCGCACTGCCCGAGATCAGCAGCTCCAGAGGGAGAGGGAGAGAATAGATCAGAATCTCGGAGCAATGGAGGTGAATGGCACAAGAACGGAGAGGAGTCTATCCATGGCAATTTACTTGCTTTCCTCAGACTATAAGTGGATAACATTAACACATCGGATTATGTCTGCACTTCATATTATTCAAGCTGGTTATTATCCACTCCTGGCTCTCGTTGGAGTCCCTGGTGAGTCTCTCTACCGAGAGATTTTATTTCAGCACCACATTGTGCTGTCTTTCTGTTGCTGTCAGTATAATTTTGAGAATATGCAAGACACTGCGCCAGTCACCACCTCTGCTCAATTGTCAACAATCACATCTCGGCAACAGCCAATAACTGATGCTGTCCAGTCGGGTCACTACCTCTGGGATACCGCACTCTCTCTATTAATCCCTGACCCAAAATCTGTCCCATCCCTCACCGTCCTGGGATAATAAAATAGTCTGCGTTCAGATGCAATAAGACCAGGACAATATTCAGGCTTGGGGTGACAAGGGGCAAGTAACATTTGTAACCAGAAAAGTACCAGTTGATGACCACCTCCAAGAAGAAAGTTTCTAACTGTCGCCCCCTTACGTTCAGTTCTATCATTATCACCAAATCCAACCCTCACCCACTATTATCAATATCTAACCATTGCTGTCTTGATATTCAATAGTATTCCCATCACCGAATTCCCCCACAGCCCTCATCAACATCTTGGTGGGGTTACCATAGACCAGAAACTGAACTAGACCCAGCCCCATATAAACACCGTGACTACAACAGCAGATCAGATGCTGGGAGTCCTGCAGCGTGTAACTCCCCTCCAGGCTCCCAACGCCTCTTCCAAACCAAGAGTTCACAAGTCAGACCTGTGATAGAATATTCCACACTTGTGTACAAGTCAGCAGCTCTAACAATACTCAAGAAGCTTGACTGTTTCTGCTTACGAATAAGGTGCCACCTGGGATAATTAATCCAAAGGTGTCCATAGAGACAGATATGTAGTTTCAGTGTCAACTGATTTAGGCAATTTTCTCGAGACTAGTTTGTTTTGAAAGCCGATCTTAACTTATAATTTTTTTCAACGTTTATTCTCTGTGTCTTAAGTGCACGAAAACGGTTTGTCAGCGATCCAGCAAGGACAGAGGTTTAACTAAAACAAAGAACCTGCAGCATGAGCGTATTTCAGCCATGTGTAACTATCAGTGGATCAGACATGTCGACATGTTCAATCTTTCATTTCAATGCCCCCCTTTGTTCAACTTTTCAAACTTTAGTTTGATGTGAGTCCCCTTTAATCATTTGATACTGCATTGGAGTAACCCTCAGTTCACGTTAAAAAAAAACAAGTGTTCTGTCCTGAATTCCTCACATACAATCTGACATAGACGATCCCAGAATAAACATGCTGCTTTCAGATAGCCCATCTGTAGTTCAATGAAGCAGAAAATTGAATATGTAACTTTTTTTCAGCACAGTCATACGGTAAGGCAGCGTGGAAACAGACTCTACAGTCTCCCCCATCCAGGTAGACCCGGTTTCTAAAACTGAACTAAACTAGTCCCATTTGCCTGCGATTGACACACATCCCTGTCAACCATTCCTATTCCCGCAGCTGTCCAAACGTCTCCTCTGTTGTAAATGTATCTGCCTGTAGTCGAAGCGTGTGATGCTGGAAAAGCACAGCCGGTCAGGCAGCATCTGAGGAACAGGGGAATTGACGTTTCGGGCAAAAGCCCTTCATCAGGATCTTTCCACAACGCCACACTCTCGACTCTGATCTCCAGCATCTGCAGTTCCCCACTTTCCCCTGCATCTGCCTGGACCACCTCCTCTGGCAGCTCGTACCATGCACTAACGAACCTTCCGTGTGGAAAAGGTGCACCTCGGTTCCTTTGAAATCATTCCCCTCTCACCTTAAACCGATGTCATGCATTGGTGGACTCCAGTACCTGTGTGACAAGACCTTGGCTTATTCACCGTATCTATGCCTCTCATGATTTTGTAAATCTCTGTTAGGGCGCATGTCGCTGCCCAGAACAAAATCCCAAGACTCTCCACATATTTCAAACCATCCAGTTCAAGTCACATCCTCGTATTAGCTTTCTGGACACTTTCCAGTTAAATGACATCCTTGCCGCAGCAGGGCGAACAAAACTGAACTCAGTATTCCTTATGTAGCCGCATTAATGTCCTGTACAACCGTGACGTGAGACCCCAACTTCCAAACTCAACGCTATCACGGAAGAAAGCAAGCGGACCAGATACCTTCTTCATCTTCTTGACTACCTGTGTACCTGCACACCGCCCCCCCCCCCCCCCCCCCGCCGCCCCCACCCCCGGTCCCTATGATCTATAACAAACCCCAGTGCCCCACCATTCACTGTGTAAGTCCTGCACTGATTTCTCTTACCATAATGCAACACAATGGACCAAAGGGCATTGATATATTAAGTCTCAGTTTGATTGAAATAATGGGTCTTCATTTCATAGTTTGCCAGTAGATTTGTGTATTGGATTTGTCATGAATGGTCAGTGCTCTATGGAAAGGCAGACTATCAGTTTCAAGGCCTTGTGGGGCAAAGGTGCGATTGCTGTATCAGCTTAATTCCAGATTTGCATCGATGATAAGATAGGAGTTTTCATACGGGGGAGAACTTCTGACATTACTGTTTGAGTAGCAAACTGTGCTTCTGCTGAATATACGACATTTTCTTAGATTCAGTCGACGTGCAGGAGAAGCCAAATCTGTATGAGACTTTCAGCATTTCTCCAAGTTAATGGGATCTTGGGCACTGGGAAAAAGTACTCGAACATTTGCTGAGCCACGACATGTTCTGGAATACGTTTAGTACGTGTGTGTGTGCATGAGTGAGTGTGTGTGTGTGTGTGCATGAGTGTGTATGTGTATGAGTGCGAGTGTATGTGTGCTTCTGCGTGTGAGAGTGTGTATCTGTGTGTATCAGTCTGTGTATGTGTGTGTTTGTGTGCGTGTGTATGAGTCTGTGTGGATGCGTGTGAGTGCATGTGCCTGTGTTCTCCTGTGGGTGAGAGAGCGTGTGTCTGTATCTGTCTGTGTGTGTGCGTTTGTGTGTGTGTGATTCTGTGTGCATGAGTGTGTATGTGTACGAGAGCGTGTGTGTGTGTCTTCGTGTGTATCTGTTTGTGTGTGTGTGCGCGCGTTTGTGTGTGTGTGAGTCTTTGTGTGAGAGAGTGTGTCGGTGTGTGAGTGTGTATCTGTGTGTGTCTGAGTGTGTGTGCACATTTGTGTGTGTTGTTTATGAGTGTCACGTGTGAGTTGGAGGTAAGAGGTGTTATCAGTGCAAATTGGTAGTGCAGAAGTGAAAGGCATGCAGGGTATAAAAGTTAGTCAATTCCTGACACACTTTGCGCTTTTCCATGAGATGAGCTGCAGCAAGACAATTGACTGCAGGATTCCCTCCTCATGTTCCAGGCGTCTGGATTTGAAAGTTGCATCAAGGGGAACACGGAAAATCAGAGGGATGGGATTGGCACCTGACTTGCAATGTCTCATTTGGAAGAGTGAGGCAGAATGCTTTGCAAGTGTTGATCTGCAGGAAACTATGTTCGCTTCATGGTTTTAAGTCGGAGAACGCCACGGCAGCCAAAAAAATCAAGGTGGTGGAGGATTCAAAAGGTTGGATTGTACAATCATCCACCGGGTTCTATGTCCAAGCATGGGGCGGGTAACAGAGTATTTAAACAGCCAGGGCTGACCCGCCAGCCTTGTTAAGAAACCACCAGAATAAGTCAATGCTTTGGGGAACAGCATGGTTAGATCACATGGAGCAGCAGGACGGAGATGGGTCTGCTTGGTAAGTTAGTGATCCACTTCATTGGTATCCACTGGGACTTCTAGGAGGGGATTTAAACAACAGACTTGCTGAATCTGATGGGATGAACATTTTAAAGTTTAGGAACTCTAAGGGAGTGAATTGGGTATTAATAGTAAATCTGTACAAGTAATTTTGAGGAGAGGCGGTTGGAGATCCAATGCTGAGGGAGGTTGGAATGACCAAGATTGTTTTTCTAAGGTTGGGTGATGATTTTGATGATCTCCGTTTGCATGAATCTGATTGTTTTCGAAGTGATTTAAGAAGGAGTTTTAGAACCTGGAGCACTTCTCAGAGATACAAATAAAGTAGTTTTCTCCAATCTCTTTGCTCAAATGTCTTTCCATGATTACACGGAACATCAAAGATATACAACAGAGAGCATTCTAGACAGATCATGATGGAAGGAAGGTACCCTGTTACCACTCCGTGCTTTTAAGTATAGTCTATCTATCAGTGCACCGAAAATACAACAAAAAAACCAACTATCTACCGAGAGATGGCTTTGCAAAACTAAACCTCACGTTGTGTTTCTGGATCTGCTTGCCGAGGTGGGAAGTTGTTTAATCCCCTGTCAGTGCTTTGGAGCCTCCTGTGAAGCGCTGGACTGTATCTTCTGGAACTTATTTGGTTCCGTTTCTGCTGCTTCCGGTCGTCGGTTCCCGTTGTTCGTTGTAGCGGTCGGTATATTGGGTCCTGGTCAAAGTGCTTGTTGACAGAGTCCGTGGAGAAGTGCCATACTTCCTGGAATTCTTTGGCTGTCCCGTGGTTACCTTGTTCTATGATCGTTGTGTTGTCCCAGTCGAATTTGTGCCCCTTGTTATCTGTGTATATGGTTACGAGTCGTGATGTTCAGTGGCTGGTTGGTGTTCGTGGATGTGGATTAGTTTTTGTCTGTCTGTTTGCCCTATATAGTGTCCCGTGCAGTCTTTGCATCGAATCCTGTAAAATATGTCAGACTTACACATGACAGGTTTAGGGTCTTTTGTACTGGAGGGTTGGTGTCTCAGCCTGGCTGTTGGTTTATGGGCTGTCATCAATCTGAGCGTTTCAGAGTGGTCTGGCTGTCAGATCTGAGACGATTTCCTTTATGTGAGGTAGCGTGGGTAGTGAGTTAGGTCGTGGCATGTCCTCATCCACAAGACAGAGTACAACAGCGCTTCATAGGAGGCTCCAAAACACTGAAGGTGTCAGCCAGACAGGGGCAAAACGCCTGCAAATCAACTTCCCAACTCAGCGAACATCCCCACAACCACCGCAACTAGTTCCCAAGCTAGAAGTCCTTACAACAACCTTCAGTAAACCTGACGGTTAACAGACTTGCAGATTAGTCGTTACTTATTCAGTTATTGAGCTGATTTTATTGATATAACCTTGAATTAAAATTTACAGCAAGCTTCAGAACAATAATCTGTCTTTGGGCCTGAACGACATCAACACGATTAACTATTTTAACAAGCAGTTCCAAGAGTTAGACAATAGACAATAGGTCAGGAGTAGGCCATTCAGCCCTTCGAGCCTGCACCGCCATTCAATATGATCATGGCTGATCATTCCTAATCAGTATCCTGTTCCTGCCTTATCTCCATTACCCTCGATTCCACTATCTTTGAGAGCTCTATCCAACTCTTTCTTAAATGAATCCAGAGACTGGGCCTCCACTGCCCTCTGGGCAGTTATATTTCACAATTAAAGAAACTGTCATATCAGTTTCCCAATTCTTTTTACTCAGTTAATTAAATGGCCGATGTAAAATACCTGCATTAAATAGTAGTAAATGGCCACTCCCTTCCAAAATAAGACTTGATCTTCAGAATTAAGTGCCAGTTCACGTATTTTGAAGACAGACCAATTATAATGTAACTGGGGTTAATAATTATCAAAAATGTAAACGTTGGAGGACTAAGCTTTGAAGGTTTGAGCTATTGGGAGGGTCTGAATAGGCTGGGACTATTTTCTCTGGAGTTTTGGAGGCTCAGGGCTCACGTTTCAGTGGTCTGTAAAATCATGATGGGCATAGGTAGGGTAAATATTCAAGGTCTAAATCGGAGAGTGGGGAGAGGGGTCAAAAACCAGAGGGCACAGGTCAAAGGCGAAAGATTTAAAATGGACCTGGAGGGTGTATGTTTGTTTCATGCAGAGGGTGTTGTGCGGATGGAATGAGCTATCAGAGGAGGCTGGTAGAATTACAACATTGAAAAGGCATCTGGATGGGTACATCAATAGGAAAGGTTTACAGGGATGGGAGCCAAGTGCAGGGAAATGGAACTCGATCAGATTGGGATGCCTGGTCAGTGCAGACGAGTTGGAACTGAAGCATCTCTTCCTGTGCAGTACGACTCTCTGACTCGATGATAGTCTTTAATTTAAAAGGTTGGTGGTAGCTGAGTACGTAGAAATTTTTAAGGGAGAGGTGGATGGATTCTTCATAATCAACTGCGGCGAAAAGTTACTAAGTTTAAGAGGTCGTCAGGAAATGTGGACATTCAGCCTAAGCCATGACCTTGAATGACAGAGCACACAGAGGGAGATAAATAACCTTCACTTCCGATGTAAATGCTCACGTGAATGGTCAAGTTTATTTTCAATTTCCATATGGTACTAGTTACCTCACGAGACTTAATTCATCGCAACCATCTACAATCTCTATGAGCCACAAATCTTAATCAATGTTTCCAGTGTTCACCTTTCCCCTCTCACACTGAAATCGATGCAATCCTCTAACTCCCATTTGATTTGATGTGATTATTGTCACGTGCACCTCGATACAATGAGAAGCGTTGTTTTGTGTCCCATCCAAATTATACATGACATGCATACATTAAAATGCAGAGTATAGTGTTACAGCTACAGAGAAAGGTCAACACTAATAAGTATGGAATCGAGATAGAGCCATTCAGCCCACACCGACCCTCTGGAGAGTAACTCACCCAGACCCATTCCTCCTCGCCTGTATTTATCCCAACTAATGTATCTACACATTCCTCTGCTCCGTGGGGGCAATTTAGGATAGCCAATCCACCCTAACCTGCATTTTTTGGACAGTGGAAGCAAGGCAAAGCACGTGAGGGAACCCCACACAGACACGTGGAGAATGTGCAAACTCAAGACGGACAGTCGCCCAATGCTGGAATCATGGCGTGATGTGGCAGCAATGACAACCACTCAGCCACCGTGCCGGCCGTGCGAGGTCCATCCAAACGTCTGATGACAGAAGCAAAGAACTACATTTTGAATCTGTTACTACCTGTTTTCAAATTCTTCCATTATCTGCCCTGTGGAAGAGGGTGGAAGAGAGTTGCACCGAGATGGGAGGGGTCTTTGATGATTTGGGATGCTTTCCCGAGGTAGCGGGAAGGGTAGATGGAGTCAGTGAGTGGAAGGCTGGTTTTCATGATGGACTGGGCTGTGTACACAGTTCTCTGTAATTCCTGCTGTCTTGGGCCGGGCAGTTACCATCCCTCGCTGTGCTGCTTCCTATCGTACATTTATAACAAAGAAAAGGTCCGAGTTATTTGAACAAGATGAAAATCATTAGCCTTCAGAGTAAGTACAAGCACTGGCCTGATTTCTTAACCGTACCGTCGATGTAGTTGGTGCAGGATAGACTGTTGGTGGTATTTATTCCGAGCAACACGGAGCTCTTGACCACGTCCACCTCAGCACCACTGATACAGGCAAGGGTGTGTCCTCCACTCTACTTCCTGAAGTCCTGTCCAGCTCCTTTACCTGGTGCCTCAGGTGGTGATACTACACACAGTGCTAACTACTGAAGCATGGTGGCCATGTCTACGTGATGCTATTTGAGTGATATTCACCTCTCCGTCTTTTGCAGAATACATTTAGCATGCAGTCTGAGGAAACACAGGTAATCCATCAGATTGCACGTGGAATACCATGGGCCCTGATCATCTTCAGCAACTTCCCGACGGGTTTCTTATCAAGCGCCATATCCAAATTCAAATTGATTGCATCCACTGGCTCTCCGCTGTCTAACGTGGTCATTAGTTACTCAAAGTCTCCTGACGGACCTGTCATATATGACCTCCCCTTGATGAAGACGTGCTGACTCAGCCGTATTTAAGAGTGTGTTTCCAAGTACTCCACAGTTTTGTATTTCATAATGGACTCTAAAATCGTACCAATGCCTGAGGACACAGTAACCAGTCTATAGTTTCCTCTCTTCTGCCTCACTCCTTTCTTAAACAGGGGTGTTATGCTAGCCCTTTCCCAGTCCTCTGTGACCCTCTCTGACTCCAGTGATTCCTGAAATATGCCGCTACAATCTTCTCACCTCTCTCCTTCCGAACTCTCAGTGAATTCTATCGGGTCAAGACAATTTATTCACCTTCAGACATATCAGCTGCCCACGCACCGTCTGTTCAATGATGGTCACTGCACTCACGTCTGCCCCCGAATTCCCTTGAAGTTCTTATGTGCCGCTGGTGACTTGTTCCGTGAAAATCTTTTCTTCCTTCCCGTCTTCACCACAGCTATTGCATTTTTGTTGACGCTATATGCATCTCTCCAATTCTCCCGTTGTCCTAACTTTCAACCATTAGCCCATTGTTCCAAGGCCCCACCTCACGTCCCATTGGCATTCCTGATTTATTGACTACTTACTTACAGCTGTTGTGGTTTGATCTCTCCCGACTTACAGCTGTTCTGTTTACTTATTATTCATCATGCTGTAATTTAAGCGTATCACTGGAAGCATTAGAACTGCATTAAAAAATGGATAACACCTCGCTAAAACTGTTAAATGTACCCTGGACAGATGGGTAATTTCATTTTTGTTTGTTTGTTTTCCATTCCACACAGTTAACTTTCTGACGATTATGACTCTATCCTGCAACAAATGTGGTCTCTCCAAATGTATTACACGTTACCTGTCAGCTATGGTAGTGGCGGATCAACTGGTGGTTATCCTCGACCTGATATTGAGACATATTCCGATTGTTTATCGTGGCCAGTTTACTTTCCTTCACAGAATCCGCGTGTGTAATATCCACGCCGTCCTGCTTTATGCAGCCACTGACTGTTCTGTCTGGTTCACCGTCAGCTTCACCTTTGATCGATTTGTGGCCATTTGTTGCCAGAAGCTGAAAAGTAAATATTGCAATGAGAAAACGGCGGCTGTGGTTCTGGGGACAGTGTCTGTGCTGAGCTCTTCAAAGAACCTTTTCTGGTACTTTATGTTCAGTGGCTGGTATTGGATGCAGAACTACCCCTGGTTCTGTTTCATCAGGGACAATGTTACCAATTCTCCAGTTTGGGCAGCATTTGAGCTCGCCCACAACATCCTCAACCCCTGCATCCCGTTTGCGTTAATTTTGCTGCTCAATGTTTTCACTGTAAGGCATATTGCAATGGCCAGCAGAGCTCGCCACAGACTGTGGGCTCGAAGCAGTGGGAAGAGATCGAGAGACGCAGAGATGGAGAGTCGAAAAAAGTCGATCATTTTCCTGTTTGCTATGTCGACCAATTTCATCCTGTTGTGGTCACTGTTAATGGTTTATTCCATATGGAGACGGATGTGGCGCTTGGGATATCAGTCTGTCTGGATAGATAGATATGTGCTTGACTTAGGCTTCATGCTGCAGCTCTTGAGCTGCTGCACAAACACTGGGATATATGCTGTTACCCAGACTAAGTTCAGAGAGCAGTTCCAGAATGTGCTGAAACATCCTTTCAATACAATTCTTCAACTCATTCATTGATCAGTCAGTTCCAACAGTGTCTTATGGTGAGGATGTGGGGACAGACGAGAAGTACATTGGGAGAAATTAAGTGGAGTCACCGCTATGCTCAAGTTCCCAATTCCTCAATTTCAGCAAATAGAGAGGGACGGGGATTGGGCAGAAACAGAGAAATGAAAGCAGACAGAGAGAGAGATTGAGCGACTGAAATCGAGATGGCATGCTAATTGGTCAGAACGGGTGTGTCAGAGACCGACTAGGTCCGAGAGATTGAAAGGGAGTGGGAGAAAGGCAGAAAGGAGGAACGAGAGTTAGAATGAAGAAAATAAGGAATGATAGCGAGAAATGGGGAGAGGGCACATGGGAGAGATATAATGTGAGAGGAATGGAGAGGGAGAGAGGGAAAGGAATAATAAGTGTTACAGACTAGGTCTGACCCCCTCAAAACGTTTCTAGAAGGTAGTCCAGACCATAATTTTGCTAGTTGTTTGAAACAGTCGCCAATTGGATGTTCCAAGAGTGATGCAGCTGGCCCAACCACGCCATTCACACAAAGCAGAATTTATTTGCACAATTACCGAATTAAACACAAACAAAAGGTAAATGATGATGGAATAACTTGACCTACCTGAAAACCCAAGCATCTCTATCACAATTTAATGTTGCTGTCCCAATTTCCTGCAACATCCCCATAAACGCACCCCTTGACAAAATGAAAAGGCAACTTCAATCCCAGGCTCTTACGGGAGAGATGTCAGAGAGAGAGAGATTCAGTCAAGAATCATCTGCTGAAGCATGGAACCTCTTTCACTGGAATTTGATTCGCTGATCCCCAGTGGTTTCTAACTGCCAAAACTGAAGCAGTTTAGAAACGTTTCTAAACTGAAAGAACTGGCCACTCCCCTTTCATTGCACAACTATCTTGTTAAAAACAACCTTAAAAGATTGCCCTGACTGTTGACCCAGTCAGTCTCTGCCACCCATGTCGGCACCTTTGCCTTCTACAAACATTTTGGGAAATTAACAAAAACAACATCACCATGTTTGAGGAGCAGCATTGTCGCAAGAGAGAGATAATGACAAAGAAAGAGATGGAGGGACATATATCGTAAGAGATTAGTTAAAAAGGAGAGATAGAGACAGGAGGGGGGAGAAAGTAGGTGGATTGAGGGAGAAAATGGGACCAAAGGAGAATGTGTCAGGTGAGGAGCAAGCAATATGGAGAGTAAAACACAGGGAGAGGTGGTTGTAGGAAAAAAATTGAGGAAACAATCCAGACAGAATGAGTCAAGGACAGTAAAGGTGGAAACGGACAGGCAAAGCGTGACAGAAAGACAAAGCATAAAGAGGAGATTAGAAATAGGAATTTATACAGAGAGTGAGACTCAGAGATGTGGAGTGGGGTGAAGGTCAGAGGGAGGGAAGGAATTAGAGGGATGACCCAGATGATGGGAACAAAACTGGGCAAGTCAAATCCCACAGTCAACCCTGGTTTGGCAACACCATTTGGTTGCCATGGTGATCAGTTCCTGAACTTAAGGGACTGTCAATGTACTTTGAACAAAAGACCGACAGTTCAGACCAAAGAAGGAAAACTCCAAACTTCATTCTAACACGCAAGAAATGTTTGGAATGTCCTCATTAAAAGTTTCAGAGGAAAGGATTCAATTCACGTTTCCCAAAACGGGCATGATTACGGACAGCCAAACCTCACTGAATATTCTTAACTTCCGATAGTGTGGTGTCGAGTCCTGGTCGCTACACTGTAGGAAGGATGTGTTTGAACCAGAAGGGATTCGCCAGCATGCCTCCTCGTCTGATGGATGAAAGAGTTCACTTTCTGTCTTTCTTCCAAAAGGAAAGGGGTATTTTCTACCACCGCCCCCCTCCCCCAACACACACACACACACTTACACATACACACACACACACACACACTACCACCACCACCACTGCCATTGAGCACCCTGTTGCAAAGGACCACATCTCGCTGAACTAAGCTCCCTCTCTAAAATGACTTTCATTTCTGTCTGGGTAATGTCTGGAGTCCTCTCACACTTCCTGTGTAATAAAACTCAATTCAGCTTAAACCTCAGTCATGACCACACCAGTGTTGTCTAGCTATTTCTGGGGGGAAAAACATTTCATGACTTTTTGGAAACGTTCTTAATTTAACTCACTGTTCAAACATAACTCCAAGACCTTTTCAAAATCAATAAATGACTCTCATCACTGCACTGAAAGCTAAGCCCCACGTTTTATCCATTTCAGAAGCTAATGTCTCAAGCAATAACAATATCTGATGTGTTTCTATCACAACTGCCGGGGTAAGATAAAAAAGACGCGATATTCAAAAAGCAATCTCATTCCATAGGATAATTTCTTCTGAGCACAATTCCTGTTTTACTATCGAGGTTTCATTTCAATTGTAAGAATATGTTCACCGTAACCACATAGTGACTTTTCCACAACAATCCTTACCTGCACTAGTGCATGTCTATTGTGTCTGTTTCCCATCATGTTGCCTCTTGTTATTTCAACCACTGTGACACTGTACGGTGAAAGTAAGAAACTTCAATGGAGCATCTTCACACCTTTGTTGTGAAACGTCAGTAGTTCAGTCATGACGTTATGATTAGTACAAAACAGCTTCTGCAGAATGGTGAAACACCGGAGAGATTACAGGACAGAATTTACAGGCCATTGCACCCATCATGCCTGTTCCAAAAGTGTAAGTATGATGACTGCAAATTGTTCCAGAGCCAATATCGAACTCACTCTCTTTTGCCACAGTTTTTTTTTTAGAGTCATAGAGATGTACAGCATGGAAACAGACCCTTCGGGCCAACCCGTCCATGCCGACCAGATATCCCAACCCAATCTAGTACCCGACCCATATCCCTCCAAACACTTCCTATTCATATACTCATCCAAATGCCTCTTAAATGTTGCAATTGTACCAGCTTCCACCACTTCCTCTGGCAGCTCATTCCATACACGTACCACCCTCTGTGTGAACAAAGTTGCCCCTTAGGTCTCTTTTATATCTTTCCCCTCTCACCCTAAACCCATGCTCTCTCGTTCTGGACTCCCCCACCCCAAGGAAAAGATTTTGTCTATTTACCCTCTCCATGCCCCCTCATGATTTTATAAACATTTATAAGGTCACTCCTCAGCCTCTGACGCTACAGAGAAAACAGCCCCAGCCTGTTCAGCCTCTCCCTGTAGCTCAGACCCTCCAACCCTGGTAACATCCTTGTAAATCTATTCTGAACCCTTTCAAGTTTCACAACATCTTTCCGACAGGAAGGAGACCAGAATTGCAGACAATATTCCAACAGTGGCCTAACCAATGTCCTGTACAGCCGCAACATGACCTCCTGCTAAGATTTACTTTCCCAAAGTGCAGCACCTCGCATTTATCTGAATTAAACTCCATCTGCCACTTCTCTGCCCATTGGCCCATCTGGTCCAGATCCTGTTGTAGTCTGAGGTAACCCTCTTCGCTGTCCACTACACCTCCAATTTTGATGTCATCTGTCAACTTACTAACTGTACCTCTCGTGCTCGCATCCAAATCATTTATGTGAATGACAAAAAGTTGTTTTGGCATGCTCTTAGTTTTCATCAAAAATGCCAGATTGGTCATTTGATTCCCATCTCACCCTGCACCACGAACAACACTATTTATATCAGAAGCCGTTTGAAGTGTTTTAGTATGATTTCATCCTGCTCCATTTGGAATGATAGACATCACAGCTTTCAAACTGTCAAAGTCACTTTCTGACATTCCTTATCCCGTTCAAGTTTTGGGGTTTTTTAAACAAAATTCTGAATGGATCCACTGCAGTGCAGTAATTAAAAGTTAACAAGAAACCCACATGTGTTTATGTAGCTGTTCACCTCTCTGTTTGTCATAGGCAAGGCAGATTTCAAGTAATACATAAGATCTAAGCTCTGCAGTCCTGCCACATCCAGTCGTGAATGCTGGTGGACAAATTAAATAACTGAGTGGAGGAGTAGGGTCCGCACCCATCCTCAGTGATGGTGGAGCCCAGCAAATCAGTGCAAAAGGTAAGGCCGAAGCTTTCACAGCATCTTCAGCCCAAAACGTCGAGTGAATGATCCATCTCGACCTCTTCCAATGGTACCCAGCATCATAGATACCAGTTTTAAGCAAATGCGATTCACTCCACGTGATATCAATAAATGTGTGGAGACACTGTGTACTGCATAATCTAGGGGCCCTGACAATATCCCCTCAATGGGACTGAAGACTTGTGCTCCAGAACTCGCCGCTCCCCTCGCCAAGCTGCTCCAGTGCAGTTACAACACCGGCATCCACCAGACCATGTGGGAAATTGCACAGGCATTTCTTGGACACAAAAAGCAGGACAAATCCACGCCAACGATTTCCCTCCCCACTAGTCTCCTCTTGATCATCAGTAAAGTGACGGAAGGTGTCAGTAACAGAGCGATTACGCCGCACCCGCCCAGCAATGACCTGCTCAGTGACACCCGGTTTGGGCTCTGTCAGCTCCTGACCCACGTTCCAGCCTCAGTTCAACAGAAGGAGCTGAAATCCAGAGGGGAGGGAAGGGGGGAGGGACAGCCCTTGGAATCATTAGACCAAGTGTGGCATCACAGAGCCCTGGCAAAACTGGAATCAATGAATATTGCTGGGGGCAAACACTCAGCTGGTTCGAGTCACACCGGGCACAGAGGAAGATGGTTGGAGATCAGACATCCCAGCGCCAGGACATCTCAGCTTCGGGACATCCCAGCTCTGGGATATCTCTGCAGGTTATCCTCAGGGTGGTGTCCTAGGCCCCATCCATTTCCAGCGGCTTCAGCAAAGCCCCTCCCTCCATCAGAAGGTGAGGAGTGGGGGATTATCGCTGATGGTTACACAACGTTCAGCTCCACTCGCCGCTCCCTCAGACACTGAAACAGTCCCTGTCCAAAAGCAGCAAAACCTGGACAGTATCCAGGCTTGTGCTGACAAGGGGAAAGGAACATTCACAACCCAAAAATGCTAAGCAATAACCCATCTCCAATTAGAAACAATATAGCCATTCCTTGCTGACGTTCAATGGTGTTACCATCACTGAATCACCCCCACCGTTCACGCTCCCCCCATCACGATCAACATCCTGGGGGTTCCCATTGAGAGAGAATCTTTCCATCGCCCCACCCCCACCCCTTGACGTTCAATTGCGTTACCATCACTGAATCCCCCTCCCCACCCCACAACCATCAACATCCTGAAGGTTTCCATTGACCAGAGACTGACCTGGACACTGACCTGTAACCCAGAGGCTACAACAACAGGTCAGAGGCAGGGATTCCTGCAGCGAGTAACTCCCCTCCTGATTCCCCTCCCCAAAGCCATGTCCCACCATCAACAAGACACAAGTCAGGAGGGTGAGGGAATACTTCCCACTTGCCCCTGGATGGGGTGGGGCAGCTCCGACAACACTCGAGAAACTCGGCACCCGACCAGGGACAAAGCAGCCCCCTGCTCGATTGGCCCCCACACTCATAGACACCTCCTCCCTCCCTCCCTCCACCCCCTGACCCTCAGTAGCAGCAGTGTGTATCCTCTCCAAGACGCACTGCAGAAACTCCCTGAGGACCTTCAGATAGCATCATCCAAAACCCCACGGCTACTTGCAGCTTCAAGGACAAGGTGGGGAGGGGCAGCAGATTCACGGGAACACCACCCCCTGCAAGTTCCCCCAGCTCTGAGCTCCCCACAATCCTGATTTGGAAATATATCGGCCATTCCTTCCTGGGTCCGAATCCTGGGATTCCCTCCCTGAGGGAGAGTGTGGGTCTACCCCACAGCAAATGGACTGCAGTGGGACAAGGGAGCAGATCACCCTCCACCACCTTCTCAAGGGGGAGGGCAACTAGGGACGGGGAGGGGCATAAATTCTGGGCCCAGCCGGCAACGCCACTAATCAAAAGATTCTGCAAATTAACATGAGTTTATTCTGCAAATAAACATGAGTTTATTACACAGATAAACCCTTAACCTGACAATTTATAGAGGGACTTAAGGTGTGTGTGTGTGTTCATGTGCATGAAAGAGAGAGAGAGAGTCTCCATACGTTGTGTCTGTGTATCTGTGTCTGTATGTGTTCGCCTATACACATGTTTGACTATCTCTCTCATTCTGTGCCTGTATATCTGTGCCTGTCTGTCTGTCTATGTCAATCTCTGTATGTCTCCATCTCTGCGTGGGTCCGTTAGGTCAAACTCTGTTTCTGTCTCTGTGCATGTCTGAGTGCCTGTGTGTCAATCTCTATATGGTTCTGTCTCTGTCTCTGTGTGTGTGTCAATCTCTATATTTTCTGTCGCTGTCTCTGTGTGTGTGTCAATCTCTATATGTTTCTGTCTCTGTCTTTGTGTGTGTGTCTGTGTGAATGTCAATCTCTGTATGTTTCTCTGTTTATGTGTGCGTGCGTCTGCCTGCGTGTGTCGATCTCTGTATGTTTCTGTCGCTGTCTGTGTGTCTGTATCGATCTGTGTATGTTTCTGATTGTATGTGTGTGTCTGTGTGTGTCAACCTCTGTATATTTCTGTGTGTGCGTGTGAACCTCTGTATGTTTCTGTCTGTCTGTGCGTCTGTGTGCCAACCTCTGTATGTTTGTGTGTGTGTCAATCTTTGTATGTTTCTGCTTGTTTGTTTGTGTATATATTTGTGTTAACAACTGAGTGTTTCTCTGTGTGTGTGTGTGTCAACCTCTGCATGTTTCTGTCTGTGTGTGTATCAATCTCTGCATGTTTCTGTCTGTCAGTCTCTGTGTGTCTGTGTGTGTGAACCTCTGTATGTTTCTGTCTGTGTGTGTATCAATCTCTGCATGTTTCTGTCTGTCTCTATGTGTGTGTGTGTGTGTGTGTGAAGCTCTGTATATTTCTGCGTGTGTTTATGTGCGTGTGTGTGTCTGCCTGTCTGTCTGTCTATGTCCATATGTGTGTGTGAATCCTGTATGTCTCTGTCTCTGTGTGTGTCTGTGTGACCAGCTCTGTCTGCAATGAGACGTGCTTTGTCCTGAAGGGAGGTTTGAAAGAATGAATTAAAACATGATACATATCGGCTCACTCTCTCTCTCGCTTTAGGGTGGCATGGTTGCTCAGTGGCTCGCACTGCTGCCTCACAGCACCAGGGTCCCAGGTTCGATGCCAGCCTCGGCCAACTCGCTGTGTGGAGTTTGCACGTTCTCCCTGTGTCTGTGTGGGTTTTCTCCGGATGCTCCGGTTTCCTCCCACAGTCCAAAGATGTGCAGGTCAGGTGAATTGGCCGTGCTACATTGCCCATAGTGTTAGGTGCATTAGTCAGAGTGTCTGGGTGGGTTAATCTTTCGAGGGTCAGTGTGGAAACAGACACTTCGGCCCAACAAGGGAATCCAATCTAATCTAAGTTAAAAATCACACAACACCAGGTTATAGTCCAACAGGTTTAATTGGAAGCACACTAGCTTTCGGAGCGACGCTCCTTCATCAGGTGATAGTGGAGGGCTCGATCGTAACACAGAATTTATAGCAAAAATTTACAGTGTGATGTAACTGAAATTTTCATTGAAAAATTGATTGTCTGTTAAGCCTTTCATTTGTTAGAATACAGTGATAGTTTCACTTCTTTAATGTGTAAATCACAAAACCCTTTTTTTTAAGTTGCATTCTCGGGTTAGCTGTTAACAATGGTGATAGCTAGACAATATGTTGAAGGTGTTCGACCCCTGTGTTCTCTGTCTATTACCTGATGTTTAGATTGATTCCAATCTAAAAAGTGCGATAACAGAGTTTTACATAAATTCATTCAGTTTTTGAGCTCAGAGTTCTACATGAAGGTATGCAGTTTTTGAGCAAAGTGCAATGTAACTCTGCAAGTACAAATTCACCCCACAAAATGTATGTGTGCATGTGGGTCTTTGTCTGTCTGTGTGTGTGTCTGTCTATCTGGGGTGGGGGTTGTGAGTGGGAGAAAGTGTGTGCGTGTGTGTGTGTGTGTAGTGAGTGCAGAGTGTCTTAAGTCTGTGAGGGGGTGCATGTGTGAGTGTGGGAGTGTGTGTGTCTATGAGGGTGTGTGTGGGTGTCTGTGTGCCCGTCTGTGTGTACCTGTGTCCGTGTGTATGTGAGTGTGTGTGTGTGTGTGTAGGAATATCTGTGTGTGTGTGTGTGTGTGTGTGTAGTTCAATGGTAATCACCTGTTGTGTGATTTTTAATTTTGTCCACCCCAGTCCAACACCGGCATCTCTAAATCAATGTAATCTATTTCTCTCTGTGCGTATTGTCCCTCTTGTGTTGAACATGTTGCAATGCCTCCCCCTGCTGGTCTCGCCATGCCACTGCAGCAGTTACAGCTTTTCCTTCCAGCCAAGCCCAGGCAGCATCAGTGAAACCTCTCAAGTTGAATAGTTGTTTCCTTTCTTCAAAGAAGGTCAGACTTCTCCCTCCGGCAGGACACTAGGCCACCATTTGAGCACCTAATGGCATAGAAATGAAGAAGCTCTCAACTCCTTCGCGTTTATTTTACTGGAATTCGTGTCAATTGGCCATGAAGGGCAAGAATTGTTTTGAAGTGACTGTTTTACTGAGGCAAGATCAGGAATTCCGTGGACCACCGTCATCCTCGGACTGACAGTGATCAGTTACTTCCCTTAGCCTCCTAAAAGCCGCTGCTCCTCTCGTCCCCAATTCTCAACGTGGTTCCGCATCTCCGAATTCCACAACAGGGAATCGACATTGAGGTGGAACAAAAGGGCAGAGCGGGGGCACAGCAAAGGACCAAGGCCCTTCGGCCCTCCAGGTCTGTGCTGCACATCATGCCCTAGCTAAACTAAACCTTCTGCCCTTACCCGGTCAACGGCCCTCGATGCACTCCCTGTGCGTCTAACCATCCAGATGCCTCTTAAATGTCAACAGTGTGCCTGTTTCCATTATCTTTTCTGCCAGCGTATTCCAGGCCCTTGTCACTCTCTCCATGAAGAACTTCCCCCGCACATCCCCCTGGGCGTCACGGTAACTCAGCGGTTAGCACCTGCTGCCTCCCAGTGCCAGGGGCCCGGTTTCAATTCCAGCCTCAGGGCAACTGTCTGTGTGGGGTTTGCACATTCACCCCCAGTGACTGCGTGGGTTTGACCCTAGGATGTCTAGGTCAGGGTGGATTGGCCGTACTAAATTACCCATAGTGCCCAGGGATGTCTAGGTCAGGGTGGATTGGCCGTGCTAAATTACCCATAGTGCCCAGGGATGTGTAGGTTAGGGTGGATTGGCAATGCTAAATTACCCAAAGTGCCCATGAATATCTAGGTCAGGATGGATTGGCCGTGCTAAATTACCCATAGTGCCCAGTGATGTCTAGGTCAGGGTGCATTGGCCGTGCTAAATTACCCATAGTGCCCAGGGATGTCTAGGTCAGGGTGGATTGGCCATGCTAAATTACCCAAAGTGCCCATGAATATCTAGGTCAGGGTGCATTGGCCGTGCTAAATTACCCATAGTGCCCAGGGATGTCTCGGTCAGGGCGGATTGGCCGTGCTAAATTACCCATAGTGCCCAGGGATGTGCAGGTTAGTGTGGATTGGCCATACTAAACTACCCATAGTGCCCAGGGATGTGCAGTTTAGCGTGGATTGGCCCTGCTAAATTACCCATAGTGCCCAGAGACGTGCCGGTTAGGGTGGATTGGCGATGTTAAATTACACATAGTGCCCAGGGATGTGCAGATTAGGGTGGATCGGCCGTGCTAAATTAGCCATAGTGTCCAGGGATTTGCAGGTTAGAGTGGATTGGCCTTGCTAAATTACCCAAAGTGCCCGGGGATGTGCAGGTTAGGGTGGATTGGGCTTATGCCCGAAACGTCGATTCTCCTGTTCCCTGGATGCTGCCTGACCTGCTGCGCTTTTCCAGCAACACATTTTCAGCTCATGCAAAAATTACCCATAGTGTCCAGTGATGTGCAGGTTAGGGAGGATTGGCCATGCTAAATTACCCATAGTGCCCAAAGATGTGCAGGTTAGGTTGGATAGGCCATGCTAAATTACCCATAGTGCCCAGGGATGTGCAGGGTAGGGTGGATTGGCCGTGCTAAATTACCCATAGTGCCCAGAAATGTGCAGGTTAGGGTGGATTGGCCATGCTAAATTACACATAGTGCCCAGGGATGTGCAGTTTATGTTGGATTGGCTGGGCTAAATTACCCAACCCTATGGACAATTCTCACAGTTTTGCAGCCTTGCGTCAGTTCTCCCCTCAGCTGCTGTATTTCCAGTGAAAACGCTTCTCGTCTTCTTAACTTTTTGGCCGTAGCCCATGCCCACAAGACCAGGGCAATGTCTGGGCGAACATTGTCTGTGCTCTCCCTCCAAAACTTCCACGTCTTTCTTGTAGTGTGTGAGGTCACAAAGTTTGTCCCTTTTTTTTCCATAAGCTGTTCCTCTGGTTCAGACTCTGTCCTTGATTTTTTTCAGAGGGTAATAAACAGGGTTGGGCTCCAAGCAGTCTGGATTGGTACAGAGATGCAAAGGATTTTGAGAGGCCTTTTGTTTATATGTAAACAGATGAGACTTCGGGCCAAGGTGGTCATGTTTTAGAAGTGACCTGTATAATGAAAGGAGAGTGGTCAGCTCTCTAGCTGAGCTGAGTAGTTTAGTTCAGTCCAGAACTGGTTGGAAATGCAACAGTGAGCTGTGTGGAAACTCTCTCTCTCTTCTAACTTCAACCTGTAAGTATGTGTTCCATTTTACTGGTTTTTAAGGGACTTTGCTATTGGGGCTATTGTGTATATGCGGAACAGCATAATTAAGTCTAGTTGCATAGGCTGAGTTCTGTAGATGTTCTTTATCCTGTTCTTTGTGTTTCATTGTGTCATCTTGTGAATAAACGTTTTGTCTGTTTTTAACCTGGTAGTCAACGTCGCTCACTTACTCCGGGTAATTTTCACTGTACACTTACCAAATTGCAAAGCTATGATCTGGGGCTGCCTGCTTTAGAATGTTGTGAGTGGTCTAGCCTAGTCCATAACAGTGGGCCCCAAAACTGCACAGGATAACCCCGAACGTGACGTAACGAGGGATTCATGGTGCTGCAAAATGTCTTCGCAATTCTTGCACTTCATGCACCCCCACCCCCAACCCCGTCCCCGGCTAATGAAGACAAAGCATGCAGGATACCTTCCAGATTAGATTCCCGAAAGTATGGAAATATGTACTTTGGCCCAACAAGACCACACCAATCCTCTGAAGAGTAATCCACCCAGACCCATTCCCTATATTTACCCCCGACTAATGCACCTAACATTATGGGCAATTAAGCACGGCCAATTCACCGAACACAAGCATCCTTGGATTGTGGGAGGAAACCGGAGCACCCGGAGGAAACCCAGTCAGAAACGGGTTAGAATATGCAAACGCCTCACTCAGTCCTCCAGGCAGATGGATCAATCCCCATCACATCCATCACCCAGTCCTCCAGGGGGATGGATCAATCCCACATCACATCCATTACCCAGTCCTCCAGGCAGATGGATCAATCCCCGATTACATCCATCATCCAGTCCTCCAGATGGATGGATCAATCTCCCATCACTTCCATCACTCAGTCCTCCAGGGAGATGGATCAATCCCTCATCACACCCATCACCCAATCTTCTGGGACGGGTGCGGGATAAATCCAATGGCAGAGTGAATGCAATGGGCTGTACGCCCATTCCTATCTCTCCTGAAGTTACGGAATTAGAAATCTTTCGAAATTTGGAACGCAGGAGCGCCCTGCCCAATCAATAACTGATGACCGACAAGACAGATAACAGAGACCTCAACGGGGAACCAGGGGTTTGGGAATGGGGGTGTCAGAAAATACAATCAAGATGAGGCCATTCGGACCATCTTCGGGGAGGGGAAGGGGAGCCACATTCGAGGTAACACTGGCTAATTTCCACCTAACTTTATGACAGCGTTGTCCTTAATACCAGAATCATTGAGGACAACATGGACAATAGCTGTAAACCCGCCCTTCACCTCTCTCCCCCTTCACCACCTGCCAGAGCCTGGCTCCAATGATGGAGGGGGTGGAGAAAACCATTTTGGAGTCACGTTAAATATCTCCCCTCTTCCCGGCCAGAAGGCATTTGTGTATTCCGCCCACCCCGTCCCATTTCTCTCGGCCTCCAGTCACACCAGGCAGACGCCCATCTGAAGCATTTACTTTATCTGAATTAAACTCCATCTGCCACTCTGAGCCCCTTGGCCCATCTGGTCCAGATCCTGTTGTAATCTGAGGTAACCCTCTTCGCTGTCCACTACACCCCCCAATTTTGGGGTCATCTGCAAACTTACTAACTGGACCTCTTATGCTCGCAAATGGAAAAAAGTATTCATATTTTCATTCAATCCACGACACAGTCTAAGTCGGAGTCGGGCTTAAAAGGAGATTCAGAAACTGTGTTTAACACAAAGCAAGATATTTCTGTAGATATACACATGAAAACTGTCAAAGAGAAGTACACCTTGGCATCAACCAGAATCTGAACAGAATATTAATTCTTTCTCTATAACTGGATAACTGCTGCTGGAATTTCTGGACAATTCACATTCTGATTCCTAAACTGTGCCCCATTATCAACAACGTATATTCTAGATTTATCAAAGAAACAATACCTAACTTGCTGTATTGAATTGAACAAACTTTCAGAAGGAGTACCGGCACCTGGGACAAAGAAATTCGGCTTGATTTCCATCCAGGAGAAAGTGAGGACTGCAGATGCTGGAGATCAGAGCTGAAAATGTGTCGCTGGAAAAGCGCAGCAGGTCAGGCAGCGTCCGAGGAGCAGGAGAATCGACGTTTCGGGCACGAGGCACTTCCTCAGGAATGATTTCCATCCAGCCGATTGGGTCACGAGTTTAATCTGTCCACGACCAACATTTAACCATAGAAGTGGCACCGTCGGAGTTAACTGCATCACTTCACCTTAGCTCATTCAGGCAATTTAAGAAAACTGCAGGTCCCACCAGCAATTACTGCAAACAGAACATGGAAACACCACATGCATGTCCCCAACCAGGTTACAATGACATCGCTGAACTTTGACTGGATGCTTGATTCGGATTTTGCGATGGTCTTCCTCATATTCTGTGATGTGCCTGACCTCAATGGAATGCATTGGCCCATGAATTCAGACCACAACCGTTAGTTTGGACTTTCAGCCCAAATGAACGCTGACCAAGTCAACAACCACCATTTTCTTTGAACAAATAGAAACAGTCAGATGAATAATGTCCGAATATTAATTGTCACCTAACCCGTTCATCATTGAGAATAGATTGAGCAAAAGATTCTTTCTGGATATTACAATGGTACGGTTTTCCCAAGGGCTTATTTGAAGAAAATTATGGTATTAACCAATATCGATAGAAACACATCAGTTCTACCCTGATACGACCCGTGAATGCATGGCAAGTGGCTTAAATTAACAGGTCTATGAATTATATCACAAGGTGACGCCTGCGATCATTGCAATCTGAGAGTAACACCCGAATCTGTGTTAGCTCATTCCACACAGTGGTGACTGTTGTTTCACAGACAGCGAGCTCACTGGTGGCCCAGAATCCGCCGCACTGGACGGTAACAGAAAATCTTCCAGCCGTTTTAGATTTTCTTTGAATTTGATTTCTTGTTTGCTTGCTTTAAGTGACAGTAATGCGGGCAAACAAATCAAATCAAAACGAGTAAACTGCCTCGAGTTTTCGGTTCAAATCATCTTTAGAACTGTTTGGAACAACTCCCACTAGAAAACCGGAAATATGTTTAAAACGGATTGACATTTACGAAGAGCTGACACTGTCAGAAAATTTATATTATGGTCAGCCCTGCCTCAATTTGCAACACTCCTGCCCCTGACTCAGAAAGGCAATTGCTAAACACACTTTCTCTCAGTAAATGGACGCTAAATGAACAGTGCAGTGCTGAGGCTAGTTGCACACACACCTTTAGTGATCTCTGGACTCTGCGGGAAATGGAGAGGGTGGATCCTGCCCGTGTTGCTCCCTGAGCAGACTGTCCAACTAATTTGGTGGAATGCCTCATCACCAGCGCTTTCCAACAAGCACCAGGACATTGCTTAGCTGCTTGTGAGGAGGGCAGTACCTATGAGATCCTTCTCGTCTGCCTGGACTGCCTGAACCAACCCATGCTGCCATTGAAGCGGCTCTGGGGTTGGGATGGAGAGACTGTCACTGAGCTCATTGTGAAATGTGTCTTTTCTGAGTATGTCTGTAGAAAGTTGCAGCACTATTTACCAAGGGGTTCTGAGACTCAGGCCTCCGTGCTCTACGGTCTGTTCCCCAGGACTGTGTCTGATGTAATACCAATGCGTTTCTGCATGCATTACCATATAGAAGTGATCTCCTTCACAGATAATGCATGCACATAAAGATGTTTTATGAATAAAGTGTATATTTGAAAAACGCATAAACCTTTCAGAAGAGCCACTGATCCGACTGTGCTTTCAGCATCAAGTGTTCCAATACAGGCAGAGCATGTTATCGATATTGCCCTGAGCAGTGACAAACTTTTGACCAAACTCAAAAAGTAAGAAAAACACTTTTTCAAAACAGGATGAACTGCAGTTACTAGAAATCAGAAACAAAAGCAGAAATTGACAGAAGAACCCAAGCAGTTCTGGCAGCGTCTGTGGACAGAATGTGGAGACAACGTTTTGGGACAGTGTTTTTGTTTTTGATAAACACCTAACTGTGTTCCTTATCAGAGCAATGAGTGGAAAACTTTGATCCGGAAAATAGTGCCTGTATCGTTTCCAAAAGTGCATAAATGTCTCAACATCAAAGTGACACACAGTTCCTCTGTTTCTTTGAGAACGTGAACAGCATGGTAGATATGCAACACTATGGAGAAAGTTTGGCGGAATCTAACAGCAGAAATACCAGCCAAAATAAAAATTTTAGAAATTCAAAAGAAAACCAATTTACATTTTACGCTTTCACAAACTTTGCCAAATGTGGATATTGTTCAGAAAGTTTACACACGACACACGCTGCCAAAACAGCGAGAGACACGGTAACTAAAAGACACAAATTGAGTAGGTTTTCAACTCTGTGAGCTGTACAGTAGCCACGCAAAACAAATGCAAGGATTGCAGGGAATGGTGATGGGATGGTGTTTGGGGGAGGGAGCTCTGAAGCCTTCTAAAGTCGTGCATAAACAGTCATAGCAAAATGAAGAGAATAGAATGTTCATTCCACGTCATGTCAATATTTTCTTTCGCATGGACTGATCGTTACATTATCTGATTTATATGTAAGTAATAAATGGCCTATCAATGATAAAGAGAATGCATTCAATAAACCATAACTCACAGTTCAATAGCTGCAGAAGGAGCAATTTCAGGGTGGTTACAAGCATCGTCCCAGCTGGTGGTTCCAAGTGAAATGTGAACATTAGCTGAACGCTGCTCCACCGAAACTGAACAGCATTTAACTTATCAAATTACTCCTCGATTTCTGTAACAGCTCGCTCCTCAGAAACGGTTTGTACACAGCCACGTGCTTATTTCCATCAACAGTTAGATTTTGATGTGCACACACTGTGAAATGAAGTCTTGTCTTCTGCACCAATGAGAAATGATGTGACCATTAATGGGTATAATGAAACCGGGCTCCAAACACCAGCTCATCTTGACGAATCAATGATGTGTAAGATTATGACTTGGATGCGAGTCCCCACTCCGGAATTCATATCATGCTATCACACGGCACGGTGGTACAGTGGGCGGCACGGTGGTACAGTGGGCGGCACGGTTGTACAGTGGTTAGCACTGCTGCCTCGCAGCGCCAGAGACCCGGGTTCAATTCCCGCCTCAGGCGACTGACTGTGTGGAGTTTGCACGTTTTCCCCGTGTCTGCGTGGGTTTCCTCCGGGTGCTCCGGTTTCCTCCCACAGTCCAAAGATGTGCAGGTCAGGTGAATTGGCCATGCTAAATTGCCCGTAGTGTTAGGTAAGGGGTAAATGTAGGGGTATGGGTGGGTTACGCTTCGGCGGGTCGGTGTGGACTTGTTGGGCCGAAGGGCCTGTTTCCACACTGTAAGTAATCTAATCTAATCTAATCTAATCTAATCTAATCTAATCTAATCAAATCACACAACCACAGGAGATTAATGGTCTCAGGTACTTTGAAGACGCTGTGCAATTCAACATCTCTTCGAACAGCTGGAGAAACAGCTCAATTTCCACTTCTGCACTTTATACCGTTCAAGACTCAAAATGGAGACGAACAACTTCAGAAAAGAAGCTCTAACCTTCATTTCGATGATTATTCACCCTTCCTCCTTCACGTGTTTGTGTCCTGTCGGCACTGGGCTCAACAGGGGCAGCCCAATTTTCACCCCAATCATTCGCACCCATTCGGAATGTTAATTGTCTCCTGTATCACAGCTCGTAGGCCCATTAGCTTTTACAATGGGCACGCTCCCCATCTGTTCCACTCACTCCTGCTCCCCGTCCGTCCACAGTATAAAATCTGTCATCATCCACAAGTCACGTTCTACTCATGATGTTAACTCTCCTCTGTCCACAGATGCTCCCAGGCCTAATATCTTCCTCAAATGTTTGCCTTGTTTGTTTTTGATTTCAGCTTTCCATCATCCAAAAATGTTAACCATTGAACTAAGCTTTTTGTTTAAAAGAAATACTCATTAAGTCCCCAGGAATCTTATTTTGTCATTGTTGCACGTAGTGACTTCCACATCTCCGCCACTCCACTGGTTTACCATCTCCCTCATCATTCCTTCCAATATTTAAACAATCATAATCATTTATTTGAATTTATTTAGTAACTTACTCGTGAGAGGGAATGTTTGATTTTTTTTTCCTCTTCGTCTGTGAAATATGCTCAAATATCAAATTGTGTTGACTTTGCTCCGAAAATTGCTGGTTCTTGTGGGACCAGTGCAGTGCGATGTATTAACAGCGCACCATCATTCAAATTTGCCAAATATCAAGTTTTCCTTATGTTCCTCATCTGTAAAGTGTCTGTGACTTGACGCCATGGGGAACTGTGACTTTAGATTTATATTACATACAAAACGTTTATCAATCATAGAGACTGGGAACCTGCACTTACCACCCTTATAGGAGGTGGAAATAGATTTGATGCATGTTTCGGTCAGCCACATTGCTCGAACATAGAACATAGAAAATTACAGCATATTCCAGTCCCTTCGGCCCTCGATGTTGCGCCAATCTGTGGAACCAATCTGAAGTTGATTCTATTTCCATCAATATGTCTCTCCAATGACCATTTAAATAACCTTAAAGTTGGCGAGACGACTGTGTTCCCATGCCGTACTACTACTACTCTCCGAGGGAAAACAAATTCCTCCTATGTCTATCATCCCTCAATTTAAAGCTGTGTTCCTTTGTGCGTGCCATCACTATGCGATGAAAACGGCTCTCACTGTCCACCCTGTCCACCCCTTTGATTGTCGTATGTGTCAATTAAGTCACCTCTCAACCTTCTTCTCTATAACGAAAACTGCCTCAAGTCCCTCAGACTTTACTCATAAGAGCTTCCCTCCAAACCAGGAAACTTCCAAGTAAATCTCCTCTGATCCCTTTCTATAGCTTCCACATCCTTCCTATAATGCAGTGACCATAACTGTATACAATACTCCAAATGCAGCCAGACCAGATCTTTGTAGAGCTGCGGCATGACCTCATGGCTCAGAAATTCAATCCCTCTGCAAATAAAAGCTAACACCCCATACACTTTCTTTAAAACACTATCAATCTAGGTGGCAACTTTCAGAATTTATGCTCATGGACACCGAGAGCGCTCTGCTCATTTATATCACCAAGTATCGAACCATTAGCCCAGAACTCTTTACTCTGGTTACTCCTGCCAAAGTGAATCACTTCACATTTTTCCGCATTAAACTCCATTTGCCAACTCACACGCCAGCTCTGCAGCATATCTCTGTCGATTTGCAACCTATAACATTTTTCAGCACTATCCACAACTCCACCGACATTAGTGTAATCTGCCAATTTACTCAGCCATTCTTCTCTGCACACATTTAGGTCATTTATATAAATGACAAACAGCAGTGTCCCCAAAACGGTTTATTGCCGTACACCCCAAGTAACTGAACTCCAGGATAAACATTTGCCGTCAATAACCACCCTCTATCTTCTTTCAGATAGCCGACCTCTGATCCAAACCGCTAAATTACTCTCAATCCTATACCTCAGCACTTTGTGCAATAGCCTACCGTGGGGAACCTGACCAAACGCCTCACTGAAATCCATATATACCACTTCAAACGCTTTATCCTCATCCACCTGTTTGGTCCCCACTTTAAAGAACTCAGTAAGGCTTGTGAGGCACGACCTGCACTTCACAAAGCCATGTTAACTACCCCCAATCAACTGATTCCTCTCTTGGTGACTATAAATCCTCTCTTCTGTAGCAGTTTGGAACACTTTATCCTCAATCGTACAAGACTCACTGGTCTATACTCACCAGGGCTGTTCCCTTCTTGAACAAGGGGACAATATTTGCTATCCTCCAGTTTTCTGGCACATTTCATGTAGACAATGACGACATAAAGATCAAAGCCAATGGCTCTGAAATCTCCTCGCTGGCTTCCCAGAGAATCCTACATTGAATCTCAACTGGCCCAGGGGACTTATCAATTTGCAAACTTTCCAGAATTACAAACACCTCCTTTTTGTGAACCTCAATCCCATCATGTCTAGTAGCCTTAGTATTCGCCACGATAACATTGTCTTTTCCAATGTAAATACTGACGAAAAATATTCATTTAGAGCTTCTCCTATCTCCTCAGACTCCATGCACAACTTCCCACTACTATTCTTGATTTGCCCCAATCTTTCTCTGGTCATTTTTTATTCCTGATTTACCTGCAGAAAACCACATGGTTTTCCTTGATCCTATCTGCCAAATACCTATCATGTCCCCTTCTGGCTCTTCTTAGTTCTCACTCAAAGTCTTTCCTGGCTAACTCGTAACTCTTATGCACCATGTCTGAGTCTTCACGTCGCCTCCTTACGTAAGCTTTCTCCTTCCACTTGCTGAGAGAGTCAACTTCTTTGGTAAACCACGGCTCATTCGCTGCTTGACAGATACATACATAATTGCCAGTCCCCGAGCGATAACTCGTGCTCTGCAGCATATATCTATCCTTTTCCACCGCTAAAGTAAACATAACGGAATTGTGGTCACTACCACCAAAGTGCTAACCTACCTCCAAATCTAACACCTGGCCAGGTTCAATACACACCACCAAATTCAATGTGGCCTCGTACCTTGTTGGCCTGTCTAACATACTGCGTCAGGAAACCGTCCTGCACACATTGAACAAAATCTAACCCATCTAAAATACTCGAACTATAGTATTTCCAGTCAATATTTAGAAAGTTAGCCCCCATAACAACTACCCTGTTACTCTCGCTTCTATCCAGAATTATCTTTGCTATCCTTTCCACTCCATCTCTGGAACCATTTGGACGCCAATAGAAAACTCCCAGCAGGGTGACCTCTCCTTTTCTGTTTCTAACCTTAGCCCATACTACCTCGGTATACGAGTCCTCAAACGTCCTTTCTGCTACTGTAATACTGTCCTTGACTAACAGTGCCACACCTCCCCGTCTTTTACATTTTCCTCTGTTCTTCCTGAAACATCGAAATCCTAGAACCTGCAACAACCATTCCCATCCCTGTTCGATCCATGTATCCGAAATGGCCACGACATCAAAGTCCCAGATACAAACCCATTGTGCATTCTGAAAACAAAGTCAGCAGATTTGGGATGAAAAATGTGAACCGACTATGTTAAAGTTGAGAAGAGGGAAACAGGGCCACAGCCTGTGGCAGTAAAAGACCTGGTACTGTCCATGCAAATAATCGGATAATGGGAAAATTCTAAAGCATCAAATGGATTCAGATAAATATTTCAGGAATGGATGGTAGGCAATTCATAATTAAGAGCTCTACAATTTTTCAGGTGTAACTATCATATTAAACGTGGGAGAACCGGTCCACGTGCTGTTTATGAATTTTACAACACTGTCGATAAACTCCCAATTCAGAGGTCGGTGTTCAAACTTGAAGTACACGCTATTGCACGTAAATATGGATTGCCGACCATCCATTCCTGAAATCTTTATCTGATTCCATTTGATACTTTAGAATTTTCCCATTATCCGATTATTTTCATGGACAGTACCAGGTCTTTTACTGGCACAAGCTGTGGCCCTGTTTCTCTTTTCTCAACTTTAACATAGTCGGTTCACATTTTTCATCCCAAATCTGCTGGCCAGGACAGAGAGCGAGTTCACGGACAGGAAAAACTGAGCGTTTTCACTGGAATGCGGTAATAAATGATTTGTCCGAGAACTTGACGGTGGGGCATATACAGTCAATTATTATAGTTGAGGGGATAAAATGTGATGTTGCCAGCTTTACTTCAATGCCATCCAGACACGTGAGTGAGTGAGCAACACATGAAAGATGCGATATAATTGGGAAAAGGGTGAGGTTAACGATAGGAGATAGAAAATAAGAGAGAAGAGTATTAAAATTCAGCAGGAGACGAGTAACAACATTTTATGGATGACCCAGTGCACCAGGAACTGTAAAGAAGGAGGCAGGTCCGAGATGGAAAGGCATGCAGGCCTTCATTGAACAAGAATTTGAACACAGAAGCAAGGTTGCTTTCAACCGTCCTTGTGCAGATGTTGCAGAGACCACAGCTGGCCTGTTTTGTGCAGTTTTTTTTTTAATGTTGCCCCAGAAGCAATGCCTTGCAGTAAAGTGTTTGCAATGAAATTCACCAAACTGATTTCTGGGAGAGCAGGTTTCTTTATTCCGCTGAAAGACCATAAGATTAATTGCGTCCACATTCACTGCTGCTTGGAAGAATAAGAGAGAATTTCATTATAAGGTAACTGCAGTTGGTAGATTTGACGTTTCAGCTGGCTCAGGATATCTCGGAAAAGTGTTCATGTTATTTCAGTGCGGTGTGCGCTGTTTCAATCGGGGTGACGAGAGAGATTTCATCATTGAGAGATCAGTGAGCCAAGGGAATACTTGAACAGACAAGGCTGCCATTCAATGCTTTTCATAAGAGATGTGCAGAGCTCCGGGCACGTAAGCTTGAAAATGAGGTCTGTGCTAATTAAAGTTAAAAGGTCAAGTCCCAGAGGACCATCAGGCTGTTCTATTATTAGAGAGGGAGACAAACAGAGACACAGACGAATAATAGTGAGATTAACCGGGAGACAACCACACACCAGACCAAGGATGTTTTTGAAAAAGGTATCCTCAGTCAATGCGGGAAAGTGTTGACACCATTGGCTGGATTTCTCTTCAGTGATGCAGAGTGATGCCAACATTTATTTAAGATAGTTTTTCTTTATTAATTCACGGGGTGAGGGTGTCGCTAGCGAACAGACCAATGATAACACTAGGCCATCATCTTCCCCAGTGGTATTGAAATAAAGGTTACAGCGTCACACATACCATAGAAAAACAGACCTTCAGACCTCAATGTGTATATTGAACAATCTCACCTGCCGGCACTTTGTCCGTTGTCTACTGTTCCCTGACATTTTAAGTACTTATCCAGATACTTCTTCAATGTTACGAGAGTACCTGCCTCCCTCACCATCTCAGGCAGCCAGTACCACGTGTCTACTATTCTCTCAGTCAAAATGAAATTGTCTCAGAACTCCTTGAAAACACTTGTTCCTCATTTTAAATCTATGCTGGCTGCTCTCAAACCCATCGACCATGGGCAAAAGTTTCACTCAATCTACCATTTCATCCTTTTGCATCACTCAATCAATTCTCCTCTCAGCCTCGTCTGCTCAAGGAAAGCGAAACTTGCCAATCCAGACTCAACTCAGAACTGAGATATTCATTCCAGGCGAAACCTCAGTAGATCTCCCCTGCACCTTTTCCAGTGCAGTCACCTCCTTCTGATATTATGGTGACTAGAACTGTGCAGGATATTTCTTTTTTGGTCGAACCCCATATCTTATAACGTAATAAGAAGATTTCCTTGCTTCTATGTTCTAGCCCTGTCTCGTTAAGACAAATATTCAGTGTGCCGTCTTCACCGACCTGTGCTGACACGTTCAGGTATCTATGTACTGTACACTTACCTCCGTTTATTACTCAGTACTCTCCATGAACATACCGTTTATACTTCATATTCTTTCCTTATAAAATCACCCAAAATGCATATCCTTCACTGGTCAGAATGAAATTCCATGTGCATTTTCCTGCTCAAGGTGCCAGAGATCACTGTCAGACTATAGCCTGAGATCGCTGTTCTCACTGTCAATACCATCTCCAATTTTCTCGTAATCTCAAAGCTGGCTACTTGTACCTTCATATCCAACCACTCATTGTACATGACAAACAGAAATGATTAATATGTGATGCTTGAGGTGCATGGTTTGTCACCAGCTTCTAATCATAAAATTAGCGCCCTCCATCATTCCGATTTGCAAGGCGATTTCGAATCCGGTTTTCCAGCTTCCCTTGGGGCTCATGTACTCTCGCATTTGGACTAGCCTTCCACGTCCGACCCGGTTAAAGGCCTTGCTGAAGTCTACATGAACAATATCAAATGCAACATTGTCATAACTGCATTTAATCACCGCTCCAAAACACTCAACTAATTGAAACAGCCATCTCGCGCTAAAAAAAAATTGATGCCTTCCATCATTGGTCAATTCCTGACTTTGTAAGAGTTCATTAATCCGATCGCTCAGAACTTTTTTTTTCCAGTAATTTCCCTGCCCCAGACATCAGACTTATTTCTTTGCCATTACTCGCATATCGGTATTGACTTTATCAAGGAACAATGTTCATTACCCACCATCATCTGGCACTTCACCTTGGGGCAGCGAAATGTTCAATATATTGTGCCAAACATTTTCTATGGTGATTCGCGTAGCAGCTTGGGATACCACACATCTGGCCCTGGGATTTATGCAACTTGTGCCTAAGGGAGCATGAATTACCTTTCCCTTATTAATCTTCATATTTTCTAGAATTTCAACATCTCATCAGGAATTCACAGCAAAGTCTTCGCCATTTATGAATACAGATGAGAAATACTTAGTTAACACCTCACCCAGGTCAACTGGCTCCACGCACAGTTTGTTTCTTTTGTCTCTGCTCGGCCACACTCTTGTCACATTCCTGGTAATAAACATATAAAATGGTTCGCGTGATGAGTGGGTGTGGTTTCTTCAATTCTGTCTTCCAAAGATATGTCAGAGCTCCTCTGATACCTATTCATTTCTTTTATAAAGAACCTCTCCTGATATATTATTCAAAGATTACCACTTTTCAATAGTTGACATAGCTCCAAATAGCAGCACTTCCCGGATTTGGGGTAATGATGCTCTTACATCAATTTAGATATTTAAATTTCTGCACAATACATAATCTTATCCACAAAGACTTTGAAACTCTTAGATTTATGGTCACTCGTCTAAAATGTTCGCCCACAAACACTTCAACCACTTGACCAGCTTAATAAACTCATGTTAGGTCTCGCACCGCCCCATCACTAGTAGGATCATGAGCATACCGAACACAAAATGATCTCCTGCACGCACTTTGAAAATTCCACCCTGTCAAATCCTCTAATGCTGAGGAAGTCACAGTTGATATAAGTAACGATGACACACCTCGCAATTAAAAATCCATTGGTCTCATTTATTGAACGATGGAGCAGTAATGTCGAGTCCAATACCCTGGCCCTACTCCTGCTTTACGACTGTGCACGTGAATTCGAGACATACTTTTTTGTCTGCACAGTCAACTTTCCTCCGGATACCATTTCCTTGTAAGCTATCCACACCAAAACAATTGAACAGACCATCGCAGTGGTTTGTTCATACATCTTTTATTATTATTCTTATTTGATGTGATACAGAATTCCCTAGCTTTGTCAACATTTTCAGCCACTCCTATTTGACCTTGCACAGAATGGCTGGTTCAGTGAGTTCAGAGATCAGTCAAGGTGCATCTGCTGTACGTTGTTGTGACTCGAGTTGCGGAAATGGGCATCACACATTCCCTTCCCTCAGTACCAGGTGTTGGATCCTCCTGAGAATTGATTCATGGTCAGATCTCAGGTCTTGACTTAAACAATTGGGTTCGATTCCGCTGTCCGCCATGGTGTGTTTTGTCGTGAAGTTCCTAGGGCCTCCGGAAGACTGACCGAGTGTCATTTCATCTCCGTCGGTGTCTCTCCTCGGACCCCATGCTCCAATACATCTACGACCTCGTCAAAATAAAACATGGTATTTGAACCTCAGTAACATTTCACCTAAGTGAATCCAAATCTGAGACCATATCAATCTGACACCATAATGCAAAGAAATGGCTGAGACAATGTACAAGGAGGGTAATGACAAATGCAGGTCGATTTGGAGTTCGGACAGCTGTTTCCTTTCATTTTTGGACACGTGGAGCTGAAAGTGACACAGATCCTCTGGTGTATTCAAAGGTGAAAGGAAATGCAGATCATGCTCTTCACTCCAAAATGGGCTTGCAAGGTGGCTGAGTGGTTAGAACTGTTGCCTCACAGCGCGAGGAAAACCAGCTCATTTCTTGCCTCGGTCGACTTTCCGTGTGGGGTTTGCACTTTCAACCTTCCAGGTGCACAGGTTTGCTCCCACACTCTACAGATATGCAGGTTAGGTGGATTCGCCGTGCTAAATTTCATGTTCAGGGGTGTGTAGGTTGGGTGCATTAGACAGGGGTACCTATAGAATAGTAGAGGAATGGCTCTGGGTGGGTTACTCTTTGGAGGGTCGATGTTATCTTGTCAGGGTGAAGGGCTTGTTTTCACACCGTAGGAATTCTATTCTATTCTATTCTATGAACGATTTATCTGCAGCCAACTTCAGATGATTGCTTTATATCAAGTCATGGGATTTGGAAATCCTTGACTCGGCCTGCATTTCTTTGTCCCTCACTTTTTGCCCATTGAGAAGTTGCTGGTGAGCTGCGTTCCGTGACCTCCACAATGCCTATGCTGTCGATAATCCTACAATGCAGGTAGGGAGGGAAATCCAAGATTCTGTCCAAGTGACAGTGAGAAAAAAACGGCCATTTTATTCCAAGTCAGGCTGGTGAGTGACTTGGAGGGTAACGTGCAGCGGGTGGTGTTCCCATGTGTCGGTTGTCATTACCATTGCAGATGGAAAAGTTTGTGGTTTTTGAAAGGGCTGTCTGAGGATCTTTAGTGAATTACAGCAGTGTTTTTTGCAAATATTGCAGAATGCAGCAACTGAGCATCAGTGGTGGAGGGATTGGGTGCTTGAGGATGTGGGGCCAATCAAACGGAGGCTGCTTTGTCTTGGATGGCGTCAAGCCCCTTGAGCTTTGTTCACTCATCCAGAGAACTGGGGAGTTTTCCATCACTCAGGTTTTGTACCCACAGCTGCAGCGAGACATGTTGAGTTTTCCGGCATTCCCCAGGTTTGTGTGAGAGCGATGCGGACTTGGAGGAAGTTAGACTTGGGAATCAGTGTGTAATATACTGCCATGTGAGTGCTCCTTGACAGCAGTGTTGAAACTGTCAATCACATTTGTAACGATGTTGCCCCTTTAAGAAGGTCATTTTGGTCTTACTATTTTTTAAAGAGAGTTGGTAATGGCAGAGGAGCAGAAATGTCTGGGCTCGAGCTGTTTAAAATTTTAGGTGAATGGTCATTACTCCCAGTTCAGTTCTTTTTTCTACTTTCGTTTAGTTGTAACAGTGAGAAGCTGCTGCAGTGCAGAAAGAATCCAAGGCTTGGCTGATGATTACTGATCAGCTTTCTCTCTGAAATATGTCCTGTCTGGATGAAACTGAGATTGGATTTACCTTTTGCCGAAGCGTCTCTTTGCAAGGCGTGACTGGAATAGAACAGGTTGTTAGTTAAGGTGCAGTATCGGCTCGTTTGGTTTTTAAATAATTAAGTTATTCCAAATTCTGTTTTCTTCTGTTCGTATTTCAACTGCAGTATTTAAATCAATGGCGTTTTTGGTGAAAGCGGACTGGTTTGACCAGCATACCTGGAATATCCACTTCACATCTGCCCTTAAAATAAGACAAAGCTTGGGACTGGACTACTTTCTCAAAATGGTTTGAGGGAGTCTGGCCTGGACCATAACTACTGATTGAGATCACTCTTTTTAGACAATATTTATGTTTTTGGATTTGTCCTGCAGTTCATGCAAGCACAAAGCCTGTCAATGTCACGCACTGACTGTCGACAGCATAAGTAGAGAGAGATCGAACAACAGTCAATGGATGCGATAACCCTTCCCCTGGTGACCGATTCTTGTCGGAGTGTAGGGCACATTGTACGTGATATAAAAAGTGCTTGATTACGGAAGTTGTGGCAGTAGTTATTCTTTTCATCCCTGAAGATCTGTGACATTGTTGTTGAACAAGGGTCAGTGCTGATAGCTCAGTTGTTTGCATTTTGCACAAGTGATTTGTATGAAAATATAGGGGATCTGATCAGGAACCTCCTGATCACCACAATTATCATTAACATCCATTTAGAATCTGAAACAGTCTGTTCGGACCTTAACACCTGTCTTCATTGTTTGCTCTGGGCACTCGTCAATGTCTACATCGCTCTCACCACTCCAACCCCCTGCAGAATCTGAGGTGAACAGCACATAAATAGTTTAAGCCAGCCCTCTTCAGTTTTGAATACCAGATTAGAGTGATGCTAGAAAAGCACAGTAGGTCAGCCAGCATCCGAGGAGCAGGGAAATCGACGTTTTGGGCAAAAGCCCTACATCAGGAATTGACCCTAATCTCCGGCATCTGCAGTACCCACTTTCGCCTAGTTCGGAATACCAGTTAATAGGCTGTAAATATTAACGCTATATTTCTCCCGAGGAAGTGCAGCGTTTTAGTCATAGAGTCATAGAGATGTACAGTACGGAAACAGACCCTTCGGTCCAACTCGTCCATGCTGACCAGATATCCCAACACAATCTAGTCCCACCTGCCAGCACCTGGCCCATATTCCTCCAAACCCTTCCTATTCATGTACCCATCCAAATGCCTTTTAAATGTTGCAATTGTACCAGCCTCCACCGCTTCCTCTGGCAGCCGCTTTCATACACATACCATCCTCGATGTGCAACGTTGCCCCTTAGGTCTCTTTTATATCTTTCCCCTCTCACCCTAAACCTATGCCCTCTAGTTCTGGACTCCACCACCCCAGGTGGAAAAGCCTTTGCCTATTTATCCTATCCATGCTCCTGATAATTTTATAAACCTCTATAAGGTCACCCCTCAGCCTCCGACGCTCCAGGGAAAACAGCCCCAGCCTGTTCAGCCTCTCCCTACAGCTCAGATCCTCCAACCCTGGCAACATCCTGGTAAATCCTTTCTGAATTGTGTTCTTCATTCAGACTTCTAACCCCCTCAGAACTTTGATTGGGTTACCATGGTTACAAAACTGAATCCAGTTTAGCAAATTTGGTTACTTTTATCTACATTTCCAGAAATATCCTGTTTAACTTGCGCTGCTTTGCTCTATATGTCAACAAAACAGCACCTGAGCAATCTTTCAACGTTGGTCTGCAGAATTTCTCACCATATATGGAATGTGTTACGATAGACGGTAACTTGTCCACGATCTGAGGAAATGTAATCTTTCATAGAGAAGCTAAGTACATGAACAAACGTTCACTGAACTGAAATGCTGCGCATCCCCACTCATTGAACTACACCAGGTGAGACACAGGCTGTGGCCTGGAAACATGTGGAAGCACATTTTATAGCAGATGATAATTTGGAAATAAGCAAGATTTTGCAAGGCGAAAGTGAGGACTGCAGATGCTGGAGGTCAGATTCAAGATGAGAGTGATGCTGGAAAAGCACAGCCGGTCAGGCAGCATCCGAGGCGCAGGAAAACCGACTTTTCGGGCAAAAGCCCTTCATCAGGAGTGAGGCAAGATTTTGGAGGGTTCCATATATGAATAAACTATTCTCAGTCTGCAGACCACAGAACTGTCACTGCACGTATTGCCTTTCTCTGGAACCAACAGGAAACACCTGGCAACAATGCTGTGCTCAGATTTTGTCGCCCGTTTTCCATTTAAAATTAAAAATTAGAGATGGAGCAAACAATTTTATTCAGAATTAGGACTGAAACATCATGCGATCCATGGCACTGTGCAATGTAGGTGTATACAATTATGGTGAACATAGATAGGGTAGACAAGAAGAAATATTTATACTTTGTGGCAGGGTCACTGGCGTGGACGAATACATTTAAGTTAAGGAGAGGAATTATGAAGAAATTGCAAGGAAGTTTTCACATAGAGGGTTGTGGGAAGCTGAAACTCACTGTCTGTAAGGCTAGTATAAGAAGAAACGCTCATCATACTTTCGGAGTATTTAGATGCACAACCAGTCCATGCTGAACATTATCCCAAACTGACCTACTCCCAACTGCCTGCACTTGGCCAATGTTACTCTAAATATTTCTTATTCCTATATATATATGTAAAAGTCTTCCAGTAACTGTCTCTGAATCTTTCACTTCCTCTGGACGTTCATCTCACACACAATAGATTCCCTATAAAAGAAAAATTGCCTCTTATGTCTTTTATAAATATTTCACTGTTACATTGAGAATGTGCCCCGATCTAGGGAAAATACATCTGCCAGTCACCTTTTTCTTTCACCCCTCGGTGTTATATAAACCTTCATAATGCTGTGCACAAAATAGTCCCAGCGTGTCCAATCTCTCCCTATAACATGAACGCCCCCATTCCCAGAAGCATCCTGGCAAATCTGTTCTCGACTTGCTGCACGTAGATAATGTCCTTCCTGTAACAGCCAGGACAAAACTGTACACAATATTCCACAAGTGGCCTAGCCAACCTCAATATAACGTCCCATCTCCTGTGGACAATGGTCTGAGCAGTGCCATCTGTCAAATGTAGATATTGAATTCACTTCCCACCTCCAATTCATTATTGTAAATAGCTGGGGTCCGAGCACTCAACCTTACGGTCTCCTCTCTGCACTGACTGGCACTTTGAAAATGACCAGTTTGTTCCGAAATCCCACACAGGGCCAAGAACTATTCCATATCATGGTGCTAGTAAAAACAATGTCTTATTGGAAGGGGTTTACTCAGCCTGTGTGCTCAGTGACTATCATTAAATCTCCCAGTGGATCCTCACTGCAGGTGTCCCTGGGGACCTTACTGTTTCTATTAATAAGGGATTGCTCGCAGTATGTTAGCACAATATTGCAAGACGGAGAAACAGCTCCCGCACTGCCCGAGATCAGCAGCTCCAGAGGGAGAGGGAGAGAATAGATCAGAATCTCGGAGCAATGGAGGTGAATGGCACAAGAACGGAGAGGAGTCTATCCATGGCAATTTACTTGCTTTCCTCAGACTATAAGTGGATAACATTAACACATCGGATTATGTCTGCACTTCATATTATTCAAGCCGGTTATTATCCACTCCTGGCTCTCGTTGGAGTCCCTGGTGAGTCTCTCTACCGAGAGATTTTATTTCAGCACGACTTTTGCGCTGTCTTTCTGTTGCTGTCAGTATAATTTTGAGAATATGCAAGACACTGCGCCAGTCACCACCTCTGCTCAATTGTCAACAATCACATCTCGGCAACAGCCAATAACTGATGCTGTCCAGTCGGGTCACTACCTCTGGGATACCGCACTCTCTCTATTAATCCCTGACCCAAAATCTGTCCCATCCCTCACCGTCCTGGGATAATAAAATAGTCTGCGTTCAGATGCAATAAGACCAGGACAATATTCAGGCTTGGGGTGACAAGGGGCAAGTAACATTTGTAACCAGAAAAGTACCAGTTGATGACCACCTCCAAGAAGAAAGTTTCTAACTGTCGCCCCCTTACGTTCAGTTCTATCATTATCACCAAATCCAACCCTCACCCACTATTATCAATATCTAACCATTGCTTTCTTGATATTCAATAGTATTCCCATCACCGAATTCCCCCACAGCCCCCATCAACATCTTGGCGGGGTTACCATAGACCAGAAACTGAACTAGACCCAGCCCCATATAAACACCGTGACTACAACAGCAGATCAGACGCTGGGAGTCCTGCAGCGTGTAACTCCCCTCCAGGCTCCCAAAGCGTCTTCCGAACCAGGAGTTCACAAGTCAGACCTGTGATAGAATATTCCACACTTGTGTACAAGACAGCAGCACGAACAACACTCAAGAAGCTTGACTGTTTCTGCTTACGAATAAGGTGCCACCTGGGATAATTAATCCAAAGGTGTCCATCGAGACAGATATGTAGTTTCAGTGTCAACTGATTTAGGCAATTTTCGCGAGACTAGTTTGTTTTGAAAGCCGATCTTAACTTATAATTTTTTTCAACGTTTATTCTCTGTGTCTTAAGTGCACGAAAACGGTTTGTCAGCGATCTAGCAAGGACAGAGGTGCAACTAAAACAAAGAAACTGCAGCATGAGCGTATTTCAGCCATGTGTAACTATCAGTGGATCAGACATGTCGACATGTTCAATCTTTCATTTCAATGCCCCCCTTTGTTCAACTTTTCAAACTTTAGTTTGATGTGATTCCCCTTTAATCATTTGATACTGCATTGTAGTAACCCTCAGTTCACATTAAAAAAAACAAGTGTTCTGTCCTGAATTCCTCACATACAATCTGACATAGACGAACCCAGAATAAACATGCTGCTTTCAGATAGCCCATCTGTAGTTCAATGAAGCAGAAAATTGAATATGTAACTTTTTATCAGCACAGTCATACGGTAAGGCAGCGTGGAAACAGACTCTACAGTCTCCCCCATCCAGGTAGACCCGGTTTCTAAAACTGAACTAAACTAGTCCCATTTGCCTGCGATTGACACACATCCCTGTCAACCATTCCTATTCCCGCAGCTGTCCAAACGTCTCCTCTGTTGTAAATGTGTCTGCCTGTCGTCGAAGAGTGTGATGCTGGAAAAGCACAGCCGGTCAGGCAGCATCTGAGGAACAGGGGAATTGACGTTTCGGGCAAAAGCCCTTCATCAGGATCTTTCCACAACGCCACACTCTCGACTCTGATCTCCAGCATCTGCAGTTCCCCACTTTCCCCAGCACCTGCCTGTACCACCTCCTCTGGCAGCTCGTTCCATGCACTAACGAACCTTCCGTGTGGAAAAGGTGCCCCTCAGTTCCTTTGTAAATCATTCCCCTCTCACCTTAAACCGATGTCATGCATTGGTGGACTCCAGTACCTGAGTGACAAGACCTTGGCTTATTCACCGTATCTGTGCCTCTCATGATTTTGTAAATCTCTGTTAGGGCGCATGTCGCTGCCCAGAACAAAATCCCAAGACTCTCCACATATTTCAAACTATCCAGTTCAAGTCACATCCTCGTATTAGCTTTCTGGACACTTTCCAGTTAAATGACATCCTTGCCGCAGCAGGGCGAACAAAACTGAACTCAGTATTCCTTTTGTAGCCGCATTAATGTCCTGTACAACCGTGACGTGAGACCCCAACTCCCAGACTCAACGCTATAACCGAAGAAAGCAAGCGGACCAGATGCCTTCTTCATCTTCTTGACTACCTGTGTACCTGCACACACCCCCACCCCCGGTCCCTATGATCGATAACAAACCCCAGTGCCCCACCATTCGCTGTGTAAAAGTTCTGCACTGATTTCTCTTACCATAATGCAACACAATGGACCAAAAGGGCATTGAAATATTAAGTCTCTGTTTGATTGAAATAATGGGTCTTCATTTCATAGTTTGCCAGTAGATTTGTGCATTGGATTTGTCATGAATGGTCAGTGCTCTATGGAAAGGCAGACTATCAGTTTCAAGGCCTTGTGGGGCAAAGGTGCGATTGCTGTATCAGCTTAATTCCAGATTTGCATCGATGATAAGATAGGAGTTTTCATACGGGGGAGAACTTCTGACATTACTGTTTGAGTAGCAAACTGTGTTTCTGCTGAATATACGACATTTTATTAGATTCAGTCGACGTGCAGGAGAAGCCAAATCTGTATGAGACTTTCAGCATTTCTACAAGTTAATGGGATCTTGGGCACTGGGAAAAAGTACTCGAACATTTGCTGACCCACGACATGTTCTGGAATACGTTTAGCACGTGTGTGTGTGTGTGTGCATGAGTGTGTATGTGTATGAGTGCGAGTGTATGTGTGCTTCTGCATGTGAGAGTGTGTGTCTGTGTGTATCAGTCTGTATATCATTCTGGTATGTGTGCGATTGTGTGTTTGCGTGTGTATGAGTCTGTGTGGATGCGTGTGAGTGCATGTGCCTGTGTGCTCCTGTGGGTGAGAGAGAGTGCGTCTGTGTGTGAGAGTGTGCATCTGTCTGTGTGTGCGCATGAGTGTGTATGTTCACGAGTGCGTGTGTGTGTGTGTGCTTCTGTGTGTGAGAGAGAGTGCGTCTGCGTGTGTGTATTTGTCTGTGTGTGCGCGTTTGTGTGTGTGTATGAGTCTGTGTGCATGAGTGTGTATGTGTACGAGAGCGTGTGTGTGTATGTGTGCTTCTGTGTGTGAGAGAGTATGTCTTTGTGTATGAGTGTGTGTATCTGTCTGTGTGTGCGTGTTTGTGCGTTTTATCTGTGTTGTTTAAGAGTGTCACGTGTGAGTTGGAGGTAAGAGGTGTTATCAGTTGTAATTGGTAGTGCAGAAGTAGAAGGCATGCAGGGTATAATGTTAGTCAATTCCTGACACACTTTGCGCTTTTCCATGAGATGAGCTGCAGCAAGACAATTGACTGCAGGATTTCCTCCTCATGTTCCAGGCGTCTGGATTAAAATGTTGCATCAAGGGGAACACGGAACATCAGAGGGATGGGATTGGCACCTGACTTGCAATGTCTCAATTAAAGAGTGAGGCAGAATACTTTGCAAGTGTTGATCTGCAGGAAACTATGTTCGCTTCATGGTTTTAAGTCGGAGAACGCCACGGCAGCCAAAGAAAATCAAGGTGGTGGAGGATTCAAAACTTTGGATTGTACAATTATCCACCGGGTTCTATGTCCAAGCATGGGGCGGGTAACAGAGTATTTAAACAGCCAGTGCTGACCCGCCAGCTCTGTTAAGAAACCACCAGAATAAGTCAATGCTTTGGGGAACAGCATGGTTAAGATCACATGGAGCAGCAGGACGGAGATGGGTCTGCTTGGTAAGTTAGAGATCCACTTCATTGGTATCCATTGGGACTTCTAGGAGGGAATTTAAACAACAGACTTGCTGAATCTGATGGGATGAACATTTTAAAGTTTAGGAACTCTAAGGGAGTGAATTGGGTATTAATAGTAAATCTGTACAAGTAATTTTGAGGAGAGGCGGTTGGAGATCCCATGCTTAGGGAGGTTGGAATGATCAAGATTGTTTTTCTAAGGTTGGGTGATGATTTTGAAGATCTCGGTTTGCATGAATCTGATTGTTTTCGAAGTGATTTCAGAAGGAGTTTTAGAGCTTGGAGCACTTCTCAGAGATACAAATAAAGTAGTTTTCTCCAATCTCTTTGCTCAAATGACTTTCCATGATTACACGGAACATCAAAGATATACAACAGTGAGCATTCTAGACAGATCATGACGGAAGGAAGGTACCCTGTTACCACTCCGTGCTTTTAAGTATAGTCTATCTATCAGTGCACCGAATATACAACAAAAAAACCAACTATCTACCGTGAGATGGCTTTGCAAAACTAAACCTCACATTGTGTTTCTGGATCTGCTTGCCGAGGTGGGAAGTTGTTTAATCCACTGTCAGTGCTTTGGAGCCTCCTGTGAAGCGCTGTACTGTATCTTCTAGAATTTATTTGGTTCCGTTTCTGCTGCTTCCGGTCGTCGGTTCCGGTTGTTCGTTGTAGCGGTCGGTATATTGGGTCCAGGTCAAAGTGCTTGTTGACAGAGTCCGTGGAGAAGTGCCATACTTCCTGGAATTCTTTGGCTGTCCCATGGTTGTTCTTGTTCTATGAAGGTTGTGTTGTCCCAGTCGAATTTGTGCCCCTTGTTATCTGTGTATATGGTTACTAGTCGTGATGTTTAGTGGCTGGTTGGTGTTCGTGGATGTGGATTGGTTGTTGTCTGCCTGTTTGCCCTATATCGTGTCCCGTGCAGTCTTTGCATGGAATCCTGTAAAATATGTCAGTCTTACACATCAGAGGTTTAGGGTCTTTTGTACAGGTGGGTTAGTGTCTCAGCCTGGCTGTTGGTTTATGGGCTGTCATCAATCTGAGCGTTTCGGAGAGGTCTAGCTGTCAGATCTGAGAGGTGTTCCTTTATGTGGGGAAGCGTGGATAGTGAGTTAGGTCGTGGCATGTCCTCATCCACAAGACAGAGTACAACAGCGCTTAATAGGAGGCTACAAAACACTGAAGGTGTCACCCAGACAGGGGATGAAACGGCTTCCCACCTCGGCAAGCAGACCCATAAACACAACGTGAGGTTTAGTTTTGCAAAGCCATCTCACGGTAGATCGTTGGTTTTTTTTGTTGTATATTCGGTGCACTGATAGATAGACAATACTTAAAAGCACGGAGTGGTAAAGGGTACCTTCCTTCCATCATGATCGGTCTAGAATGCTCACTGTTGTATATCTTTGATGTTCCGTGTAATCATGGAAAGACATTTGAGCAAAGAGATTGGAGAAAACTACTGAAGGCACAAAATGCCTGCAAATCAACTTCCCAACTCAGCGAACATCCCCACAACCACGGCAACTAGTTTCCAAGCTAGAAGTCTTTACACCAACCTTCAGTAAACCTGACGGTTAATAGACTTGCTGATTAGTCGTTACTTATTCAGCTGTAGAGCCGATTTTATTGATATAACCTTGAATTAAAATTTACAGCATGCTTCAGATCAATAATCTACCTTTGTGCCTGAACGACATCAACACGATTAACTATTTTAACAAACAGTTCCAAGAATTATATTTCACAAATTAAGGAACTGTCATATCAGTTTCCCAATTCGTTTTACTCCGTTGATTAAGTGGCCTGGATGTAAAATACCTGCATTAAATAGGAGTAAATGGCCACTCCCTTCCAAAATAAGACTTGATCTTCAGAATGAAGTGCCAGTTCACATATTTTGAAGACAGACCAATTGTAATGTAACTGGGGTTAATAATTATCAAAAATGTAAAGGTTGGAGGACGAAGCATTGAAGGTTTGAGCTATTGGGAGGGTCTGAATAGGCTGGGACTATTTTCTCTGGAGTTTTGGAGGCTCAGTGCTCACGTTTCAAGGGTTTGTAAAATCATGATGTGCATAGGTAGGGTAAATATTCAAGGTCTTAATCGGAGAGTGGGGAGGGGGGTCAAAAACCAGAGGGCACAGGTCAAAGGCGAAAGATTTAAAATGGACCTGGAGGGTGTATGTTTGTTTCATGCAGAGGGTGGTGTGCGGATGGAATGAGCTATCAGAGGAGGCTGGTATAATTACAACATTGAAAAGGCATCTGGATGGGTACATCAATAGGAACGGTTTACAGGGATGGGAGCCAAGTGCAGGGAAATGGAACTCGATCAGATTGGGATGCCTGGTCAGTGCAGACGAGTTGGAACTGAAACATCTCTTCCTGTGCAGTACGACTCTCTGACTCGATGATAGTCTTTAATTTAAAAGGTTGGTGGTAGCTGAGTACGTAGACTTTTTTAAGGGAAAGGTGGATGGATTCTTCACAATGAACTGCGGCGCAAACTTACCAAGTTTAAGAGGTCGTCAGGAAATGTGAACATTCAGCCCCAGCCATGACCTTGAATGACAGAGCACTCTGAGGGAGATAAATAACCATCACTTCCTATGTAAATGCTCACGTGAATGGTCGAGTTTATTTTCAATTTCCATATGGTACTAGTTACCTCTCGAGACTTAATTCATCGCACCCACCTACAATCTCTATGAGCCACAAATCTTAATCAATGTTTCCAGTGTTCACCTTTCCTCTCTCACACTGACAACGATGCAATCCTCTAAATCCCATTTGAGTTGATGTGATTATTGTCACGTGCACCTCGATACAATGAGAAGCGTTGTTTTGTGTCCCATCCAAATTATACATGACATACATACATCAAACTGCAGAGTATAGTGTTACAGCTACAGAGAAAGGTCAACACTAATAAGTATGGAATCGAGACAGTGCCATTCAGCCCACACTGACCCTCTGGAGAGTAACTCACTCAGACCCATTCCTCCTAGCCTATACTTACCCCAACTAATGTATCTACACATTCTTCTGCTCTCTGGGGGCAATTTAGGATAGCCAATCCACCCTAACCTGCATTTGTTTGGACTGTGGAAGCAAAGAAAAGCACGTGAAGGAACCCCACACAGACACGTGGAGAATGTGCAAACTCAAGACGGACAGTCGCCCAATGCTGGAATCATGGCGTGATGTGGCAGCAATGACAACCACTCAGCCACCGTGCCGGCCGTGCGAGCTCCATCCAAACGTCTGATGACAGAAGCAAAGAACTGGTTCTTGAATCTGTTACTATCTGTTTTCAAATTATTCAATTATCTGCCCTGTGGAAGAGGGTGGAAGAGAGTTGCACCGAGTGGGGAGGGGTCTTTGATGATTTTGGATGCTTTCCCGAGGCAGCGGGAAGGGTAGATCGAGTCAGTGAGTGGAAGGCTGGTTTTCATGATGGACTGGGCTGTGTACACAGTTCTCTGTAATTCCTGTTGTCTTGGGCAGGGAAGTTACAATCCCTCGCTGTTCTGCTTCCTATCGTACATTTATAACAAAGAAAAGGTCCGAGTTATTTGAACAAGATGAAAATCATTAGCCTTCAGAGTAAGTACAAGCACTGGCCTGATTTCTTAACCGTACCGTCGATGTAGTTGGTGCAGGATAGATTGTTGGTGGTATTTATTCCGAGCAACACGGAGTTCTTGACCACTCCACCTCAGCACCACTGATACAGACAAGGGTGTGTCCTCCACTCTACTTCCTGAAGTCCCTGTCCAGCTCCTTTACCTGGCACCTCAGGTGGTGATACTACACACAGTGCTAACTACTGAAGCCTGGTGACCATATCTACCTGATGCTATTTGAGTGATATTCACCTCTCCGTCTTTTGCAGAATACATTTAGCATGCAGTCTGAGGAAACACAGGTAATCCATCAGATTGCACGTGGAACACCATGGGCCCTGATGATCTTCAGCAACTTCCCGACGGGTTTCTCATCAAGCTCCATCTCCAAATTCAAACTGATTGCATCCACTGGCTCTCCGTTGTCTAACGTGCTCATTAGTTACTCAAAGTCTCCTAACGGACCTGTCATATATGACCTCCCCTTGATGAAGACGTGCTGATTCAGCCTTATTTAAGAGTGGGTTTCCAAGTACTCCACAGTTTTGTATCTCATAATGGACTCTAAAATCGTACCAATGCCTGAGGACAGATTAACCAGTCCATAGTTTCCTCTCTTCTGCCTCACTCCTTTCTTAAACAGGGGTGTTATGCTAGCCCTTTCCCAGTCCTCTGTGACCCTCTCTGACTCCAGTGATTCCTGAAATATGCCGCTACAATCTTCTCACCTCTCTCCTTCCGAACTCTCAGTGAATTCTATCGGGTCAAGACAATTTATTCACCTTCAGACATATCAGCTGCCCACGCACCGTCTGTTCAATGATGGTCACTGCACTCACGTCTGCCCGCGAACCCCCTTGAAGTTCTTATGTGCCGCTGGTGACTTGTTCCGTGAAAATCTTTTCTTCCTTCCCATCTTCACCACAGCTATTGCATTTTTGTTAACGCTATGTGCATCTCTCCAATTCTCCCGTTGTCCTAACTTTCAACCATTAGCCCATTGTCCCATGGCCCCACCTCACGTCCCATCGGCATTCCTGATTTATTGACTATTTACTTACAGCTGTTGTGGTTTGATCTCTCCCGACTGACAGCTGTTCTGTTTACTTATTATTCATCATGCTGTAATTTAAGTGTATCACTGGAAGCATTAGAACTGTATAAAAAATGGATAACACCTCGCTAAAACTGTTAAATGTACCCGGGACAGATGGGTAATTTCATTTTTGTTTGTTTGTTTTCCATTCCACACAGTTAACTTTCTGACGATTATGATTCTATCCTGCAACAAATGTGGTCTCTCCAAATGTATTACACGTTACCTGTCAGCTATGGTAGTGGCGGATCAACTGGTGGTTATCCTCGACCTGATATTGAGACACATTCCGATTGTTTATCGTGGCCAGTTTACTTTCCTTCACAGAATCCGCGTGTGTAATATCCACGCTGTCCTGCTTTATGCAGCCACTGACTGTTCTGTCTGGTTCACCGTCAGCTTCACCTTTGATCGATTTGTGGCCATTTGTTGCCAGAAGCTGAAAAGTAAATATTGCAATGAGAAAACGGCGGCTGTGGTTCTGGGGACAGTGTCTGTGCTGAGCTCCTCAAAGAACCTTTTCTGGTACTTTATGTTCAGTGGCTGGTATTGGATGCAGAACTACCCCTGGTTCTGTTTCATCAGGGTGAATGTTACCAATTCTCCAGTTTGGGCAGCATTTGAGTTCGCCCACAACATCCTCAACCCCTGCATCCCGTTTGCGTTAATTTTGCTGCTCAATGTTTTCACTGTAAGGCACATTGCAATGGCCAGCAGAGCTCGCCGCAGACTTTGGGCTCGAAGCAGTGGGAAGAGATCGAGAGACGCAGAGATGGAGAGTCGAAAAAAATCGATCATTTTACTGTTCGCTATGTCGACCAATTTCATCCTGTTGTGGTCACTGTTAATGGTTTATTCCATATGGAGACGGATGTGGCGCTTGGGATATCAATCTGTCTGGATAGATAGATATGTGCTTGACTTAGGCTTCATGCTGCAGCTCTTGAGCTGCTGCACAAACACTGGGATATATGCTGTTACCCAGACTAAGTTCAGAGAGCAGTTCCAGAATGTGCTAAAACATCCTTTCAATACAATTCTTCAACTCATTCATTGATCAGTCATTTCCAACAGTGTCTTATGGTGAGGATGTGGGGACAGACGAGAAGTATTGGGAGAAATTAAGTGGGGTCACCGCTATGCTCAAGTTCCCAATTCCTCAATTTCAGCAAATAGAGATGGACGGGGATTGGGCAGAAACAGAGAAATGAAAGCAGACAGAGAGAGAGATTGAGCGACTGAAATCGAGATGGCATGCTAATTGGTCAGAAAGGGTGTGTCAGAGACCGACTAGGTCCGAGAGATTGAAAGGGAGTAGGAGAAAGGCAGAAAGGAGGAACGAGAGTTAGAATGAAGAAAATAAGGAATGATAGCGAGAAATGGGGAGAGGGCACATGTGAGAGATATAATGTGAGAGGAATGGAGAGGGAGAGAGGTAAAGGAGTAATAAGTGTTACAGACTAGGTCTGACCCCCTCAAAACATTTTTAGAAGGTAACCCAGACCATAATTTTGCTAGTTGTCAGGAATTTATACAGAGAGTGAGACGCGGAGATGTGGAGTGGGGTGAAGATCAGAGGGAGGGAAGGAATTAGAGGGATGACCCAGATGATGGGAACAAAACTGGGCAAGTCAAATCCCACAGTCAACCCTGGTTTGGCAACACCATTTGGTTGCCATGGTGATCAGTTCCTGAACTTAAGGGACTGTCAATGTACTTTGAACAAAAGACCGAGAGGTTCAGACCAAAGAAGGAAAACTCCAAACTTCATTCTAACACGCAAGAGCTGTTTGGAATGTCCTCATTAAAAGTTTCAGAGGAAAGGATTCAATTCACGTTTCCGAAAACGGGCATGATTGTGGACACCCAAACCTCACTGAATAGTCTTACCTTCCGATAGTGTGGTGTCGAGTCTGGTTCGCTACACTGTAGGAAGGATGTGTTTGAAGCTGAAGGGATTCGCCAGCATGCCTCCTCGTCTGATGGATGAACAGAGTTCACTTTCTGTCTTTCTTCCAAAAAGAAAGGGGTATTTTCTACCACCGCCTCCGCCCCCAACACACACACACACACACACACACACACACACACACACACACACACACACACACACACACACACACACACACACACACACACACACACACACACACACACACACACCACCACTACCACCACCATCACGGGCCTTGAGCACCATGGTGATTGACGTTAAATAGTACCTCTGCTGCAAAGGAGCACATCTCGCTGAACAAAGCTCCCTCTCTAAAATGACTTTCAATTCTGTCTGGGTAATGTCTGGAGTCCTCTCACACTTTCTGTGTAATAAAACTCAATTCAGCTTAAATCTCAATCATGACCACACCAGTGTTGTCCAGCTATTTCTGGGGGGGAAAACATTTCATGACTTTTTGGAAACGTTCTTAATTTAACTCACTGTTCAAACAGAACTCCAAGACCTTATCAAAATCAATAAATGACTCTCTTCACTGAACTGAAAGCCAAGCCCCACGTTCTATCCATTTCAAGCTAATGTCTCAAGCAATAACAATATCTGATGTGTTTCTATCACAATTCCCCGGGGTAAGATAAAGAAGACGCGATATTCAAAAAGCAATCTCATTCCATAGGATAGTTACTTCTGAGCACAATTCCTGTTTTACTATCGAGGTTTCATTTCAAATGTAAGAACATGTTCACCGTAACCACATAGTGACTTTTCCACAACAATCCTTACCTGCACTAGTGCATGTCTATTGTGTCTGTTTCCCATCATGTTGCCTCTTGTAATTTCAACCACTGTGACACTGTACAAGTAATAAACTTCAATGGAGCATCTTCACACCTTTGTTGTGAAACGTCAGTAGTTCAGTCATGACGTTATGATTAGTACAAAACAGCTTCTGCAGAATGGTGAAACACCGTAGAGATTACAGGACAGAATTTACAGGCCATTGCACCCATCATGCCTGTTCCAAACGCGTAAGTATGATGACTGCAAATTGTTGCAGAGCCAGTATCGAACTCACTCTCTTTTGCCACAGTTTTTTTTTTAGAGACATAGAGTCATAGAGATATACAGCATGGAAACAGACCCTTCGGGCCAACCCGTCCATGCTGACCAGATATCCCAACCCAATCTAGTCACACCTGCCAGCACCCGGCCCATATCCCTCCAAACACTTCCTATTCATCATACCCATCCAAATGCCTCTTAAATGTGCAATTGTACCAGCCTCCACCACATCCTCTGGCAGCTCATTCCATTTTCGTAGCACATTCTGAGTGAAAAAAGTTGCCCCTTAGGTCTCTTTTACATCTTCCCCCTCTCACCCTAAACTTATGACCTCTAGTTCTGGACTCCCCCGGCCCCAGGGAATAGATTTTGTCTATTTACCCTCTCCATGTCACTTCATAATTTTGTAAACCTCTATAAGGTCATCCCTCAGCCTCCGACGCTCCAGGGAAAACAGCGCCAGCCTGATCAGCCTCTCCCTGTAGCTCAGATCCTCCAACCCTGGTAACATCCTTGTAAATCTTTTCTGAACCTTTTCAAGTTTCACAACATCTTTCCGATAGGAAGGAGACCAGAACTGCACGCAATATTCCAACAGTGGCCTAACCAATGTCCTGTACAGCCGCAACATGACCTCCTGCTAAGACTTGCTTTCCCAAAATGCAGCACCTCGCATTTATCTGAATTAAACTCCATCTGTCACTTCTCAGCACATTGGCCCATCTGGTCCAGATCCTGTCGTAGTCTGAGGTAACCCTCTTCGTTGTCCACTACACCTCCAATTTTGATGTCATCTGCAAACTTACTAACTGTACCTCTCATGCTCGCATCCAAATCATTTATGTGAATGACAAAAACTTGTTTTGGCTTGCTCTTAGTTTTCATCAAAAATGCCAGATTGGTCATTTGATTCCCATCTCACCCTGCACCACGAACAACACTATTTATATCAGAAGCCGTTTGACGTGTTTTAGTATGATTTCATCCTGCTCCATTTGGAATGTTAGACAACACAGCATTCAAACTGTCAAAGTCACTTTCTGACATTCCTTATCCCGTTCAAGTTTTGGGGTTTTTTAAACAAAATTCTGAATGGATCCACTTCAGTGCAGTAATTCAAAATGAACATAATATCCACATGTGTTTATATAGCTGTTCACCTCTCTGTCATAGGCCAGGGAGATTTCAAGTAATACATAAGATCTAAGCTCTGCAGTCCTGCCACATCCAGTCGTGAATGCTGGTGGACAATTAAACAACTGAATGGAGGAGTCGGATCCGCACCCATCCTCAGTGATGGTGGAGCCCAGCAAATCAGTGCAAAAGATAAGGCCGAAGCTTTCACAGCATCTTCAGCCCAAAATGTCGAGTGAATGATCCATCTCGACGTCTTCCAATGGTACCCAGCATCATAGATACCAGTTTTAAGCAAATGCTATTCACTACACGTGATATCAATAAATGTGTGGAGACACTGTGTACTGCATAATCTAGGGGCCCTGACAATATCCCCGCAATGGGACTGAAGACTTGTGCTCCAGAACTCGCCGCTCCCCTCGCCAAGCTGCTCCAGTGCAGTGACAACACCGGCATCCACCAGATCATGTGGGAAACTGCACAGGCATTTCTTGTACACAAAAAGCAGGACAAATCAATGCCAACGTCTTCCCTCCCCACTAGACTCCTCTTGATCATCAGTAAAGTGACGGAAGGTGTCAGTAACAGAGCGATCACGCCGCACCAGCCCAGCAATGACCTGCTCAGTGACACCCGGTTTGGGCTCTGTCAGCTCCTGACCCACGTTCCAGCCTCAGTTCAACAGAAGGAGCTGATATCCAGAGGGGAGGGGAGGGAAGGGGAGAGGGACAGCCCTTGGAACCATTAGACCAAGTGTGGCATCACAGAGCCCTGGCAAAACTGGAATCAATGAATATTGCAGGGGGCAAACACTCAGCTGGTTAGAGTCACACCGGGCACAGAGGAAGATGGTTGGAGATCAGACATCACAGCGCCAGGACATCTCAGCTTCGGGACATCCCAGCTCCGGGATATCTCTGCAGCTTATCCTCAGGGTGGTGTCCTAGGCCCCAACCATTTCCAGCGGCTTCAGCAAAGCCCCTCCCTCCATCAGAAGGTGAGGAGTGGGGGATTATCGCTGATGGTTACACAATGTTCAGCTCCACTCGCCGCTCCCTCAGACACTGAAACAGTCCGTGTCCAAAAGCATTAAAACCTGGACAGTATCCAGGCTTGGACTGACAAGGGGCAAGGAACACTCACAACCCACAAATGCCAGGCAATAACCCATCTCCAATTAGAAACAATATAGCCATTCCCTGTTGACGTTCAATGGTGTTACCATCAATGAATCACCCCCACCATTCCCGCTCCTCCCTTCACGATCAACATCCTGGGGGTTACCATTGAGAGAGAATCTAACCATCGCCACCGCCACCCATTGACGTTCAATGGCGTTACCATCACTGAATCCTCGTCCCTCCCAACCATCAACATCCTGAGGGTTTCCATTGACCAGAGACTGACCTGGACACGGACCTGTAACCCAGAGGTTACAAGAACAGGTCAGAGGCAGGGATTCCTGCAGCGAGTAACTCCCCTCCTGACTCCCCTCCCCAAAGCCATGTCCCACCATCAACAAGACTCAAGTCAGGAGGGTGAGGGAATACTCCCCACTTACCCCTGGATGGGGGGGGGGGGGGGGGCAGTTCCAACAACACTCGAGAAACTCGGCACCGACCAGGGACAAAGCAGCCCCCTGCTCGATTGGCCCCCACACTCACAGACACCTCCTCCCACCCTCCCTACACCCCCTGACCCTCAGTAGCAGCAGTGTGTATCCTCTACAAGACGCACTGCAGAAACTCCCTGAGGACCTTCAGACAGCATCTTCCCAAAACCCCACGGCTACTTGCAGCTTCAAGGACAATGTGGGGGGGGGGGGGGGGGGGCATGAGATACACGGGAACACACCCCCGGCAAGTTCCCCCAGCTCCGAGCTCCTCACAATCCCGATTTGGAAATATATCGGCCATTCCTTCCTGGGTCCGAATCCTGGGATTCCCTCCCTGAGGGAGAGTGTGGGTCTACCCCACAGCAAATGGACTGCAGTGGGACAAGGGAGCAGATCACCCTTCTCCACCTTCTCAAGGGGGGGGGGGCAACTAGGGACGGGGAGGGGGATAAATTCTGGGCTCAGCCGGCAACGCCACTAATCAAAAGATTCTGCAAATTAACATGAGTTTATTCTGCAAATAAACATGAGTTTATTACACAGATAAACCCTTAACCTGACAATTTCTCGAGGGACTTAAGGTGTGTGTGTGTGTTCATGTGCATGAAAGAGAGAGAGAGAGTCTCCATACGTTGTGTCTGTGTATCTGTGTCTGTATGTGTTCGCCTATATATATGTTTGACTATCTCTCTCATTCTGTGCCTGTATATCTGTGCCTGTCTGTCTGTCTATGTCAATCTCTGTATGTCTCCATCTCTGCGTGGGTCCGTTATGCTAAACTCTGTTTTTGTCTCTGTGCATGTCTGAGTGCCTGTGTGTCAATCTCTATATGGATCTGTCTCTGTCTCTGTGTGTGTGTCAATCTCTATATTTCTGTCGCTGTCTCTGTGTGTGTGTCAATCTCTATATGTTTCTGTCTCTGTCTTTGTGTGTGTGTCTGTGTGAATGTCAATCTCTGTATGTTTCTCTGTATATGTGTGTGTGCGTCTGCCTGCGTGTCTCGATCTCTGTATGTTTCTGTCGCTGTCTGTGTGTCTGTATCGATCTGTGTATGTTTCTGATTGTATGTGTGTGTCTGTGTGTGCCAACCTCTGTATGTTTGTGTGTGTGTCAATCTTTGTATGTTTCTGCTTGTTTATTTGTGAATATATTTGTGTGAACAACTGAGTGTTGGTCTGTGTGTGTGTGTGTCAACCTCTGTATGTTTCTGTCTGTGTGTATCAATCTCTGCATGTTTCTGTCTGTCTCTATGTGTATGTGTGTGTGAAGCTCTGTATATTTCTGTGTGTGTGTAAGTGCGTGTGTGTGTCTGCCTGTCTGTCTGTCTATGTCCATATGTGTGTGTGAATCCTGTATGTCTCTGTCTCTGTGTGTGTCTGTGTGACCAGCTCTGTCTGCAATGAGACGTGCATTGTCCTGAAGGGAGGTTTGAAGGAATGAATTAAAACATGATACATATCGGCTCACTCTCTCTCTCGCTTTAGGGTGGCATGGTTGCTCAGTGGCTCGCACTGCTGCCTCACAGCACCAGGGTCCCAGGTTCGATGCCAGCCTCGGCCAACTCGCTGTGTGGAGTTTGCACGTTCTCCCTGTGTCTGTGTGGGTTTTCTCCGGATGCTCCGGTTTCCTCCCACAGTCCAAAGATGTGCAGGTCAGGTGAATTGGCCGTGCTAGATTGCCCATAGTGTTAGGTGCATTAGTCAGAGTGTCTGGGTGGGTTAATCTTTCGAGAGTCAGTGTGGAAACAGACCCTTCGGCCCAACAAGGGAATCCAATCTAATCTAAGTTAAAAAATCACACAACACCACGTTATAGTCCAACAGGTTTAATTGGAAGCAGACTAGCTTTTGGAGCGATTCTCCTTCATCAGGTGATTGTGGAGGGCTCGATCGTAACACAGAATTTATAGCAAAAATTTACAGTGTGATGTAACTGAAATTATACATTGAAAAATTGATTGTCTGTTAAGCCTTTACCCTGTTAGAATACAGTGATAGTTTCACTTCTTTCATGTGTAAATCACAAAACCCTTTTTTTTAAGTTGCATTCGCGGGTTAGCTGTTAACAATGGTGATAGCTAGACAATATGTTGAAGGTGTTCGACCCCTGTGTTTTTTGTCTATGACCTGATGTTTAGATTGATTCTAATCTAAAAAGTGAGATAACAGAGTTTTACATAAATTCATGCAGTTTTTGAGCTCAGAGTTCTACATGAAGGTATGCAGTTTTTGAGCAAAGTGCAATGTAACTCTGCAAGTACAAATTCACCCCACAAAATATATGTGTGCATGTGGGTCTTTGTCTGTCTGTGTGTGTGTCTGTCTATCTGGGGTGGGGGTTGTGAGTGTGAGAAAGTGTGTGCGTGTGTGTATGAGTGTGTAGTGAGTGCAGAGTGTCTTAAGTCTGTGAGGGGGTGCATGTGTGAGTGTGGGAGTGTGTGTGTCTATGAGGGTGTGTGTGGGTGTCTGTGTGCCCGTCTGTGTGTACCAGTGTCCGTGTGTATGTGAGAGAGTGTGTGTGTGTAGGAATATCTGTGTGTGTGTGTGTGTGTGTGTGTGTGTGTAGTTCAATGGTGATCACCTGTTGTGTGATTTTTAACTTTGTACACCCCAGTCCAACACCGGCATCTCTAAATCAATGTTATCTTGTTCTCTCTGTGCGTTTTGTCCCTCTTGTGTTGAACATGTTGCAATGCCTCCCCCTGTTGGTCTCGCCATGCCACTGCAGCAGTTACAGCTTTTCCTTCCAGCCAAGCCCAGGCAGCATCAGTGAAACCTCTCAAGTTGAATAGGTGTTTCCTTTCTTCAAAGAAGGTCAGACTTCTCCCTCCGGCAGAACACTAGGCCTCCATTTGAGCACCTAATGGCATAGAAATGAAGAAGCTCTCAACTCCTTCACGTTTATTTTACTGGAATTCGTGTCAATTGGCCATGAAGGGCAAGAATTGTTTTGAAGTGACTGTTTTACTGAGGCAAGATCAGGAATTCCGTGGGCCACCTTCACCCTCGGACTGACAGTGATCAGTTACATCCTTTAGCCTCCTAAATGTCAACTGTGTGCCTGTTTCCATTAGCTTTTCTGCCAGTGTATTCCAGGCCCTTGTCACTCTCTCCATGAAGAACTTTCTCCGCACATCCCCCTGGGCGTCACTGTAACTCAGCGGTTAGAACCTGCTGCCTCCCAGTGCCAGGGGCCCGGTTTCAATTCCAGCCTCGGGGCAACTGTCTGTGTGGTATTTGCACATTCGCCCCCAATGACTGCGTGGGTTTGACCCTAGGATGTCTAGGTCAGGGTGGATTGGCCGTGCTAAATAACCCATAGTGCCCAGGGATGGGCAGGTTAGGGTGGATTGGCCATGCTAAATTACCCATAGTGCCCAGGGATGTGTAGGTTAGGGTGGATTGGCCATGCTAAATTACCCAAAGTGCCCAGAGATGTCTAGGTCAGGGTGCATTGGCCGTGCTAAATTACCCATAGTGCCCAGGGATGTGTAGGTTAGGGTGGATTGGCCATGCTAAATTACCCAAAGTGCCCATGAATATCTAGGTCAGGATGGATTGGCCGTGCTAAATTACCCATAGTGCCCAGTGATGTCTAGGTCAGGGTGCATTGGCCGTGCTAAATTACCCATAGTGCCCAGGGATGTCTAGGTCAGGGTGGATTGGCCATGCTAAATTACCCAAAGTGCCCATGAATATCTAGGTCAGGGTGCATTGGCCGTGCTAAATTACCCATAGTGCCCAGGGATGTGCAGGTTAGTGTGGATTGGCCCTGCTAAATTACCCATAGTGCCCAGGGACGTGCCGGTTAGGGTGGATTGGCGATGTTAAATTACACATAGTGCCCAGGGATGTGCAGATTAGGGTGGATCGGCCGTGCTAAATTAGCCACAGTGTCCAGGGATTTGCAGGTTAGAGTGGATTGGCCTTGCTAAATTACCCAAAGTGCCCAGGGATGTGCAGGTTAGGGTGGATTGGCCATGCAAAAATTCCTGAAGAAGGGCTTATGCCCGAAACGTCGATTCTCCTGTTCCCTGGATGCTGCCTGACCTGCTGCGCTTTTCCAGCAACACATTTTCAGCTCATGCAAAAATTACCCATAGTGCCCAGTGATGTGCAGGTTAGGGAGGATTGGCTATGCTAAATTACCCATAGTGCCCAGAGATGTGCAGGTTGGGAATGCATCAGTGAGCTGTGTGGAAACTCTCTCTCTCTTCTAACTTCAACCTGTAAGCATGTGTTCCATTTTACTGGTTTTTAAGGGACTTTGGTTATTGGGGCTATTGTGTATATGCGGAACAGCATAATTAAGTCTAGTTGCATAGGCTGAGTTCTGTAGATGTTCTTTATCCTGTTCTTTGTGTTTCATTGTGTAATCTTGTGAATAAACTTTTTGTCTGTTTTTAACCTGGTAGTCAACGTCGCTCACATACTCCGGGTAATTTTCACTGTACACTTACCAAATTGCAAAGCTATGATCTGGGGCTGCCTGCTTTAGAATGTTTTGAGTGGTCTTGCCTAGTCCATAACAGTGGGCCCCAAAACTGCACAGGATAACCCCGAACGTGACGTAACGAGGGTTTTATGTTGCTGCAAAATGTCTTCACAATTCTTGCACTTCATGCACCCCCACCCCCAACCCCGTCCCCGGCTAATGAAGACAAAGCATGCAGGATGTCTTCCAGATTAGATTTCCTAAAGTATGGAAATATGTACTATGGCCTAACAAGACCACACCAATCCTCTGAAGAGTAATCCACCCAGACCCATTACCCATATTTACCCCCGACTAATGCACCTAACATTACGGGCAATTTAGCACGGCCAATTCAACGAACACAAGCATCCTTGGATTGTGGGAGGAAACCGGAGCACCCGGAGGAAACCCAGTCAGACACGGCTTAGAATATGCAAACGCCTCACTCAGTCCTCCAGGCAGATGGATCAATCCCCATCACATCCATCACCCAGTCCTCCAGGGGGATGGATCAATCCCACATCACATCCATTACCCAGTCCTCCAGGCAGATGGATCAATCCCCGATTACATCCATCATCCAGTCCTCCAGATGGATGGATCAATCTCCCATCACTTCCATCACTCAGTCCTCCAGGGAGATGGATCAATCCCTCATCACACCCATCACCCAATCTTCTGGGACGGGTGCGGGATAAATCCAATGGCAGAGTGAATGCAATGGGGTGTACGCCCATTCCTATCTCTCCTGAAGTTACGGAATTGGAAATCTTTCGAAATTTGGAACGCAGGAGCGCCCTGCCCAATCAATCACTGATGACCGACAAGACAGATAACAGAGACCTCAACGGGGAACCAGAGGTTTGGGAATGGGGGTGTCAGAAAATACAATCAAGATGAGGCCATTCGGACCATCTTCGGGGAGGGGAAGGGGAGCCACATTCGAGGTAACACCGGCTAATTTCCACCTAACTTTATGGCAGCGTTGTCCTTAATACCGGAATCATTGAGGTCAACATGGACAATAGCTGTAAACCCGCCCTTCACCTCTCTCCCCCTTCACCACCTCCCAGAGCCTGGCTCCAATGATGGAGGGGGTGGAGACAAACCATTTTGGAGTCACGTTAAATATCTCCCCTCTTCCCGGCCAGAAAGCATTTGTGTATTCCCCCCACCCCGTCCCATTTCTCTAGGCCGCCTGTCACACCAGGCAGACTCCCAGTGGGTCTAAGCAGCGTCGGGCAGTACCGTGGAGGGGGATGGATGCTGCTGACCACGGCATAGACATGGAATGTCGATAGCGAGACATGGAATCCCACCACAAACTTGCAATCACCGCAATTTTATCGGTGAACTCCAACCAGCATTGCGCGTCGTCACTGATCGAGACATTCCCCAGTTCATCGAGAACATGGTGATGGGAGGGCATATATTCAGGAGGTAGGGACAGAGCAGCTCCCACAATTACAGTCACCAGAAACAGACTCTTGGGTTCAACCCGTCCATGCCGACCCAGATCTCCCAACCTAATCTCGTCCACACTTGACCAAATTCCGTCTAAACCCTTCCTATTCCTGTCCCCATCCAGATGCCTCTTAAATCCTGTAACTGTACCAGCCTCCCCCACCTCCGCTGGCAGCTCATTCCACACACGCACCACCCTCTGGGGGGGAAAAAGTTACCCCTCAGCTCCCTTTCCCCTCTCATCTTAAACCTACGCCCCTCCAGTTCTGGACTCCCCCACCCCAGGGGGTAAAGACATTGTCTACTTTACTCAGAGTGTAGTAAGGGGCATGGAATGGCCTGCCTGCAAAAGTAGTAGACTCACCAACTTTAAAGGGCATTTCAATGGGCATTGGATGGATATATGGATGGAAATGGAATACTTTCGGGGAGATGGGCTTCAGATCGGTTTCACAGGTTAGCACAACATCGAGGGCCGAAGGGCCTGTCCTGCGCCGGAATGTTCTACGTTCTATTTACCCTCTCCATGCCCCCTCATGATTTTATAAGCATCTATAAGGTCACCCCTCAGCCTCCGACGCTCCAGGGAAAACAGCCCCGGCCTGTTCAGCCTCTCCCTGTAGCTCAAACCCTCCAACATCCTTGTAAATCTTTTCTGAACCCTTTCAAGTTTCACAACATCTTTCCGATAGGAAGGAGACCAGAATTGCATGCAATATTCCAACAGTGGCCTAACCAATGTCCTGTAAAGCCGCAACATGACCTCCCAACTCCTGTACTCGGTACTCTGACCAATAAAGGAAAGCATACCAAACGCCATCTTCACTATCCTACCTACCTGGGACTCCACTTTCAAGGAAACTGTTTGACTTGATAAGATTTAAATTCTCCTTCACAGGCTATGACAAACAAACAGTTACACATGTGATAAACACGATATCAGTAATGACCACTGGGGAGTTCACCCCCAATTAATCCTCACAGAGAAACATATCATGGGATTAACACACACATTACAATAACCTCGACACACTCTGTTTATTTATCCTTTTAACACATAAAGGAAGGAAAGGATACCACTATCATTCAGTCAATACAAAGGAAATGCTGATGAATTACAGTCAAATACAGCAAACGCTCTCAGGACAGTGAGCCCCCCCCCCCCACCCCACAGCCCCCAGAGCCCCATCCTCACAGCCCTCCAACCCCCTGAAACATCGCCCTCTGACCCCGACATCACCGCCCTCTGAAACCCCGGCCCTACAGCCCTCAGATCCCCGACCTCTGACCCCCCGCCTTCTGACCTCACCACCCTCTGACCTCATCG